>NC_137461.1:158463313-159063313 GCF_964235325.1 Thermobia domestica | reverse complement strand
CTTTATCTGCACGTTTCCACTTCACAGTGAACAGGTCTTTGCCAGATAGTTTCTTCGCAAGCTCTTCTCCAACTGAAAATAAATTATGGACGTTGACTGAGGAATCCGCTGTGACGCCAGTGGCAATGTTTCTCAACGATTTGTCTCCGTCAAGTGGTGAAATGGGCTGCAGTCCTGCAAGAATGCGACGTGTGTCACTGATATCACGTGTCATTCTTGACGTTTCGACTTTTGTTGTTCGCTAGGGACATACAGGTATGCTGTATGAGTAAGAGTTTGCATCGCCAGATTGTACTCGGAGCATTCTGGCATTGAGAGCACCCACAAAGATCGTTGCATCTCCGACATTCCACTCCAAAGGGTTAGACCTCCAGTGGATTTTAGCGATCTCATCAGAACCTGCTCCATGACTAGATCAGAGGACAACCCAGCCCAATAACGGTTGCTTCTTCTAATAACTCCGAACCCATTTTGAAAGCTTTCGTGAACTGTTGGATTAACCGATGGCAGCGTTAACATTGTTTGCAGGTACAAGCACGTCGACTTCAAATAATTGAAGTGTCCTGCTGCAGCGAATATGGGAATGCACTCTGCTATAGCATCAAGGTGATCCTCCCAGCTTCCTGTTCGGTCTGCTGCCACAAATGTCCTTGCTGTAGTCAACATGCGCTGGTATGCAAGCCACAACTGACTTGTTTTTGATGTGTTAATAAGTTCTGACTTTCGGGCTTCTATTTTTTTTTTTCGGGCTTCTTGAAGAAGAGGTGAAGAACTAGCTCCAGTTACAGTAATCTTACCCGACATCAGACTCTGGTAGAGAGAGTAAGCAGCGTTGATAGTTCTGTGTTCCGTTGTCGGTCTCCAGAAAAACACTCTCCACAAGCAATGCACTTAATGCGAGGTCAACCATCATGTGCGCACGGAAGGCTCTTGCTACGGACTTGCCACTTAACATATGTACAACCTAATTTTCTCCATAAACCTCATGCAAGATTTCACGTAAGCCTGAATCATCCATCAGGGAACCAATTGCTCCTAGTAGAAGGTTCATCAGAGTATGAAATGAGCCCAACAGGAGAACCGTGTCCTTAATACTGGTGTTATGTGCTTTGTCATCCAGGACACGTGAAGCTTTCCAAAACAGTGGTTGTCTAATGTAATGATTAGTGTGACTTTATATTTTCTCGCAAGATTATTCAGGTACACTAAAGTGGAATAGATGCATGACATTTCAGATCATGGATGGAGGTCAATAATCGGTAAGCAAAGAACAGTGGATTTCCCTGAATGATGAAGAGATGGATCTGCGTGAATGGCCTGCATCATTCCTGACCAGTTTGGTGTGCGTGACGGAAAGTGCCAGGAAAGTTTCCACAAAATATCCGGGGAGCTTTCGTTCGGTGATGGTGCTGTTACCAGTTCACAGTTGACTTTTTCAAGAACAGCCCTGGCTTCAGTGTATGCGTGAATGGGAACACTGGCAAGGGACTTCACATTAGCATCAGAGACGGGCTTCCGAAGAATGGTTAGACTGGTAGTAGTGGATGGAGTAATGGTCGACAACATTTCCATACCATGGAATGTGCCTAAACCACTCAGAGTTTGGAGATTATGGTCTACATTATCCGCTGCAAATAGGAGAGTCTGGTCTGCTGGCATTTCGATCACACGATTACCAAATGTACTTGCAGCACAGCGTTCAAACCGCTGCACTTCCGCGTATGAAGAGCAAAATCTCAGGTGATGCAGCGTGTCAATCAGGTGTTTCGATCGATAGTGGTGGTGCAGCTGCACAGCAACACCTAACTGCAGAGGAGCTAACATATCTCTTGGTCTGGGTGCTTGCATCAAACACTGGCCAATCGATGTTATTTTGGTTTCATTGTCCTTTCCGGCAAAAAGCGTGGCATAGAATAGTTTAAGTCTAGGTACTGAAGGAATTCCTGAATGGTCAAGTCGCTGGGTGAAGGATATGTATCACTTCCAGTTTGTAGTTTGGATTTTATGTCGCTTTTGATCAGTCGAGCCCGAAATTTTTTCGACGCTGACTGATTATCGGTGCAGTATTGTTGAGGAATTGCTTTACCTGTTCGAAAGTTGATACTACATGATCTGTGATAGACCTCAATCTCCTGCATGAAGATCAGATGAGAAGTACTCAATTCGACCTCGGACAGTTTGTGACCCGGTATCGTTTCGTTTATTGCAACACTTTAAAATGCTGTGTGGCAATGCTTGTGTTTTCACTCGCACATTTTCTGATTTCAACACGTGACGGTCATCAAATAAGACAGGCGTTCCGCAAAACAGGCAGTCACTGTTGCTGTTGAAGGACCCATCCGACGAGCAAGTAACTCGTTTTTAAATCGGCGATGACGTTTTTCTTTTTAGGGCAATCGCAATATCTTTTTTTTATCAATATAACGTTTGCGACAAGAGACATGAACCACCATACTTGTAGCGGCGAGAATGTTACTACCGCGAGCTTTACTGGCATTGTTCACTCCTTCACCTCCCTTTTCTTGAAGTGTGATGTTATCGTCAGGATCTAGGCTTCTGCAGATGATACACAAACGTGTAAGGGAATCAGCCATGGTTCTTCAGTGCCTAGGTTCATGCAAGACTATGATATGTAGAAAAGCTTATGGAACCCCATTTCCAACGACGTATCGTTTGTGCCCCCTATACCCAACGACTATAAGTTGCCAGAGCCCAAGAAAGTTAAAAGTGTAGATTTTCCCAATTTTTTAAAGGTTTCTTCTTCTTTTTCTACAGGTTGGGCACAGAGGGCACAAACGATACGTCGTTTCCAAGGTGGTTCCATAAGCTTTCCAACGCGGTATGCTTCATGTCTCTGTGACAATTAGGGAGGATGCTAGATCTAAGAAACAGAAGTTAGACCACAGTAAAAATTATACAGAGTGACCCTCGTTGGTCCGCGGTTCCGAATCTTTATCTCCCTTACTGTTGAACCTACGTCCTTCATTTTTTAATATTATTGTTACCAATGTCTGGTTTACGCGTAGGAATTATTCTGCCGGCGTATGAGGACGCACAGTGTTGCCACGGTCCAAGAAATATAAATTAAAAAAACAAAAATCCACTTTCTTCTTCTCCTTCTACGGGTTGGGCATGATGGGTACAAGTCACTTCGTTGGAATTTGTGGTCTATGAGCGTTCCAACGAGGTAATATTTATGTCTCTGTGTCAATTAAGAGGGTTACTGGAGCCGCCGACGTAAAGGTCTACGATTTTTTCAAAAAATCATGATCCGCCATTTTGAAACCGTTTTTAGGGGTGTTCCCGTGGTCCGATTTTGTCGGATTTTGAATATGTTATTCAGTAGTAATTCCTGAATCGAAAACTGTTTAAAAAGCTTGTGTTGCAATTTTGCCCAGGTTGAGGGTAAAATTGCTCTAGATTTCCTGGACTAAATCTAAAGATGAAAATTATGTACCAACCGTTCTTATGTGAGAATTTAAAGTGATTTAAATGTTTAAAAACATTTCTATATTTGTTACAATAAGCCTTTCTATTTACTCCAGTAACTAGACCCGCTTTACAGAGTGAAAGATCTCTAAAGTTTTACGTTACGAGTGTTATTCTCATTTCGTGTTATATATTGTGATAGTGTATGAAACATTCGCTTACATTCATGAATTCAAAAATACGAAAAAAAAAAATCCTACGTTCCATCCATCTCGTATGTTCAGTCTGAAAAGGAGAGCACACACTATATTATAGTCATTAAACGATAATATTCATAAGATATTGAAATGAATGTATGTGGTGGGTTTTATTGTCTCATTAAGAGATCCTGAAAAAATAATTTTCTCTAATACTTACGAAAATTCCCACGTTTCTACTTATATAATACTAATAACAATGATAATAAATAAAGTATGCTAAGAAAACTCAGACAAGTAGAGGGAAATTTCTTTTTACCAAGGGCACGGCCATGGAATATATTACATAACAAAACGACCAGCAGTCATAAACGAATTTAGTAACTATTATTGTTACTGAAAGAACAGTAACTACTCTCTTAACATTCATGATATGTAAAATCATGATAAAAATATATCCTTCCACTTCTTAAAAGTCTTATTCTTAATATGTGTAAGTAATAATATCTTAGTATTTGGCTTTGGTCTTAGTATCTGGTGAAATCTTAATATCCTAAAAAGATTTATACCGTACTTTTATTTGTTAATTTTATTCTATTTATGACAAAAAGTACAGGGATCTGTTAGATGTATGATCAGAATTTTCTTAAATAAAACTACAAATATATGTGACGTTATCGTATATTTGTCCTTTCTATCACATTTTCAATGCAATAAATTTTCTCCCTCCTACTGCAAATGTGTTGTATGTTTAGGTTATTTTTGTGTTTTTAACTTTTCTTACTTTGTTATACTTTCTTATTCAGTGAGATTTGTTCATTATTATCTCGAATACGAGGCGTGTTCAAAAGTATCGAACTTTGCCTTCCCGCGTAAACCAATGAAACGCGGAAACTTTCTTCAGTGCAAATGTAGAGAGGACACACATACGCAGTTGTGAATTTTTTCCAGCCCGCAGAAAGCGTCAGTTGCTGGCAGTCGGCTAACGAATGAAGACGTGTAGTGAGTGGTCGTCGGATTTCAGTTTTTGTGTAAAATAAGACAAACTTGAGCAGCGATATTGCATAAATTTTGCCAAAAACTTGGCAATATCCAAGCGGAAACCATCCAATTTGATCAGTACATTTAATTTTGAACGAGACTTTGAACATGAGGAAAGGATCTGTGAAATTTGATGCAGGCTTTCATTGGCAAACACATTTCTGTATGTTGTTAATCTTCCTACTTACCCGACGTGGCTCCGTGTAACTTCTGGTTATTTTCCAAGCTTAAAATGCCACTGAAAAGGATCCGTTTGAGTCAAGAGAAGACATCATGCGGAATGCGACGGTACGGTTGCTCGTCATTCCAAAACTGCGCTCCAGAAGAGTTTTCAACAATGGCAGGAGCGCTGGAGGGGATGTGTGCATTACCAAGGAGACTATCTTGAAGAGGATTAGTGTTTTGGACTTCCAAATCAATAAATGTATTTTTGCCAACCAAAAGTTCGATACTTTTTGGACACACCTCGTATTTCGAGGATCATTATTATCTACAGTCAACAGTTATTGTTACAACCACTTTGGCTTGCTTACATTAAATTCTGCAAATGTCCGTTGCAATAGGTAATCTCAATTACGTTTAACATTGGGGTTCATAACATTGTACGGTCGCCCAGATATGTACCTGGAGTTTTGACTATTATAGTTCCATTACTTGAGGTCCAGGTACTTATGTGGGTGACTGTAAAGCACAAAGTCTGCCCAGTTTTAAACGTTGCAACATATTAAATTGAAGATTACATATTTCCAACAATTTAGCTCTCTTTACATTTCTTTATTTCTGCAATAATAACAGAGTTGGCCGATTTCAAAACGGACTTTGTTTCATCCTGTATAATACTAATTACAGGATTCAGTGACAAAAAATGTACTTTTATTAGCAAATATGAGTAATACGAATTCAAAATTTGATGTGAATCGTTTGTAATCACCGTTTCATGAGCCTTTATTGTGAGAAACGGTGTTTCTGTAATGTCCAGGTGGCCATGTTGTGTGATGTCACAGGGCTAAATAAAGGGTTTGATGTTTGGGGTCTACATTTAAATTTTATCCTTAGGTATTAGTCTACCACGTCACCATGTATCACGATAATGGCATGTTTGTATCACGATTTGCAAGATTCTTCGGTTACCCTACCCCACTATTATCATATCGAGCTTTTACACACAGATAAATTGTAACAATTCTATTTCACAATCTGTTGAATATTTAATCATAGCTTTCAGTAATTAGTAATGAATTAAGCTTAAGGCTCAAAATACTAAAATAATACTATGAAACTGTATCATGAGGGACGTGTTAGTCTGCTGGCAAGAAAGAGACGGAGGGAGCGAGGAGGCTATAGTTAGTGGGCAGTATCAAAATAGAAAAATTGTACGATGGAAGCTTCTCATTGCAGCAGTGACCTGCCAATAATGAAAGAATACCTTTGATGATGAAGATATTATTAGTTCTTTCTCTACTACTACTACTACTACTATTACTACTACATCATCATCATTTGCAATGCTTCAGATAAAGCCGTAAACCTTCGTACAATCGGAGTATAAAATATTGATAATGAAAGGAAGCTTTATGAAGGTAAACTGGCAGCGCCATTATATCTAAGGTACAATTTCGGCATTGCAGTGGAAGGAGAAAAACCTTGAAAAACCCTCAGAGATCGGCGAAGCATGTCCGAGACCTTCCTATTACTGAACAAGAAGTCTTACCGTTTATGTATCCCTGTTCCAGCATTGTTCAGCAAAATTAAATGTTTCCCTTGTTTAATAAGAAATTTTACATTAGAACAAAAGCTGATGATGAAAGCAGAAATTAATATTTTAAAATTATGAATTTATCACTTGATTAACTAAGGGGACATGCTAAAAAAGAAAATTAATGAAGCTTCCATCCTGCTTAAAGAACTCAATTATTTTAAATGAGATAAGAATTCGTTCAAGATATTTGGATACAGAATTTTTTTTTCTTTAAATCTAGAAACTTTAATTTTTGATAATGTTATAGTGTGCAATTAAAAAGGTCTTGTATAAAAAACACGGACATTAAGCAAAAATGATTAAACAGTCTGGAAGCTTCGGAAATAATGGGTGTGCAGAAGAAGAGAAAATTAGCTTAGCCGCATAGAAAACGAATGATAGGTTGTTAAAAATGGTAGTGGAGAAAAGAGTAATTCTAGATTAATTGAAAAGAGGAAGAGAAACTGGTTGGGAAATTGGCTTTGAAGGAACTGTATCATGAAAGACATGCTAAAGGTGGCAGGAAAGAGGAGGGAGCGGAAAAGGCCACAGTTGATGGATGGCATCAAAACAGAAAAATTATACGTGAAGAGGAAGATGTTAGCTGAGGACCGTGAAGTATGGAAACTTCAGTTGCAGCAAGTGACCTGCCAATAATGAAAGAATACCTAGGATGCATAAAAAGAAATTGCTACATTACTATAGTTTTGAGTTTCCTATTTTGCATTCTTATCTATCCATGCAATACATAAGAAATTTTAACGTCCAATTCAGCCCAAATGAAATAAATAAATAAATAAATAAATAAATAATATATATATATATATATATATATATATATATATATATATATATATATATATATATATATATATATATATATATATATATATATATATATATATATATATATATATAACCGATTTGCGCAGACCGATCCGAAGTACTTGAAGAATATTGTGGAAAAACGAAATAGATAACAATAGTTAGGGACATATTTACAAAGGTGTATTGCAAAATGATTTTCTCATGAGTCTTTGATTTCTATTAGTATTTTTTTTAATATGACATCTAATTTGTATTTTAAGGGAGACGTTCCTAGAAAGAATACAAAATGGAATTATCTAACGAATCAGAACAACTGACTCCAAAAATAGCAATCTTGACCTCTATTGTAATCTTTATTTACTCATAATACTTTCTCATTAATCATTAATGTATATTATTGACATCAAAAGATCAGCATTGATAGTTTATAAAAGGTTTATTAATTATTATACGTAGTAACCTTAAAAAAGCTTACAGCATATGAATTTTGTTAAACACTGTATTGTTCTTTCTTTTTGTAAAATTATATTATCTAATATTTTTGGCAGGTTAAAAACTACCATGAATTCAAGATTAAGAATGCGGAATATTACAAGGAAGTAGATGCAGAAAAAATTAAGAAAATAGTACGGAGCGAAGTAGTTCAAGTTGTAACGAATAGGGACCATATGGGCAGGCGTATTATAGTACAAAGGATAGGTACGTATTAATGGGCATCTCTACTTATTCTTACATTAAATTAATCGAACATTGCTCATATATTTAAGACCATGTAATTATTATAGTGTTTTAGTTCTTGTAAAGAAATTTATATTTCATTAAATGAATCTAGTGTTTACTCTTATCTATAATTGACGAGTCGCTGTAGAAAACAATATAAGTACCAACTTAAAATTGTTTCACTTATTTTAAATACGTTTATGCCTTAGTTAGATTTTCATACTTGGTTATATGCTAGGTTGTATTTCCAAGCAATAGTATTTTCTATTTTTTTAACTCTTAGGCACAATTTACTATCTTTTGTCTCTACAGTAACTATTGAGTTTGTATTTGGCACTTGCATTGTTTTCTACAGCGAGTTTTCAATTGTTCCCGTCTACTCTTTCGCTAGCATCTTCGAGAATACATTAACATATTAAAAATTCACTAGATATGTATTAATATAACTTGATCGAAAATAATAATAAAAAACATTACGAGAAAGAAAACGAAAATTAAGAAAACGGTTAAAAACCTTTATCAAATGTATACAAATTCAACATATGAGTGAAAATACCAATATTTGTATATTTCAAGCTCTTGCAGGCAAAAGCAAGAGATGAAATTATATTTTGTTTATAAAACGGTTCTTACCTTATATAGAGACTAAAAGATTAAATCAATTATACTTTGGATTTTCCATGTTTACTAAAAAGACAAGATTGCTAGTTGTATTCTAGGGATTATCAGGAGTATGCATATGCATCCTTCATGTTCTATAAATATTCTATTTTACCTTAGTCATGGAAATTATACAGAACTTAAGTTTTGATACAACTTGCCCTTTCCGAAGTTGCTTTCCCCGGTTTTTCCTTCCTACATCTGATCCTAACTATCAGGCAAGTGAACAGTTTCTATGGCAACAGCACGTTCAGCCAATTATAGTGGCTCATTTCTCCCGCTCTGCAATGGTAAACATGGCACCCTTTCCACACGTTGCCAATTTCAATATAAATAAATAGACATTGTTTTAGTCGAATGTCAACTTGAATAGTGACCTGCTAGTTACTGAGAGCATTCTTTTCAGTTCTCTTTTGTGTAATTTAATTTTATAAAACTAACATTTACTTGCAGTGAGTAATTCCGTGTTTCAATATCCAATGCAAAAGCTGGCAACACAGCACTGAGCACCACGTGTTCACAACAAGCTGCCAGAAAGGGCAAGTGATGTACATTGTAGTGTAATGTTTTTATTATTTTACATCAACTATACTGTTTCTTGCATAAGGACCTACGTTCAAGTTAAGTTTCATAAAAGAATTTTCGCTATTCATATCTACACAACTTTTGTATTATGTTATCCATCTTTACACAACAGTTATGTTCGTTGCTTTTTAACATGATTCGGTTCAAAAACAGGAAAATGTATTAAACACTGCATATTAAAAATCTATTAAAACAGCATGTAACATTTTGCTATCAATAACTTACATACTGAAAGTTTAGTATGTTTATCTTCTTTGAGGAAGCTAATTAAAAGTAGAGAGAATAGAGAAACAACCATTGAGAACAATTGCTAACTGTGGTATAATTAAACACGAGGAAAATTCTAAACAAAAGTTGTAAGTTAATTGTAAACATAAATTCAATATTATCGTTTAAGCTCAACCAATATAATTTTTATTTGTTTAAATTATGTATAAAATTGGGTAACAGTTTATTAACGAAGTGCAATATACTTTTAAGAATCTACATATGTCTATATATATATTTAAATTATTATTCTATGAAGTTAAATACTAAAGAATATTGAAATACTGTACCTACAGGTCTGCAAGGACATAAAATATCGCATCTACTTTAATAGCACGTTCCAAAACACCTCTCGAGGGCTGCATGTCCACGTCATTTCTAACCGCAATTGCACCTGCAGATAAGAGACAAACTTATGTATAGCTTATTTGTCCTATAGCTATTATGGTTTGAAATATAGTATAAAATATGGTATAATAGCAACCATTAGCAATATATATATATATATATATATTAATTGCTAATACATAGTTTGTAGTTTTGTAAATCCTATATGATTGCGATCAAATTTAAGATACTAAATACAACACAACACTATTGTAACTAACTAACTGTACTAGAGCCTGTCTATTCCACCTGTGCCCAAGGAAAATATGCGAACTATAATTTGGCCCCACACTTGCCACCTTCTGGGGGATTAAAACACTTTTCCTTAGGGAAAAGAAGTGAATGACCTCAGATGTGTTGCCAATTTGTCATTCAGTCGTTTGCTCTTGACGAGTAAAAATCGTAGTCTACTTAGAATGGCTAACATGACAAAGCAGAGTAAAGTCCGTGAAGTAATTCCTTGTGGTAACGCTTCCGCATCCAACAATTGAAAGATCTCAGCCGCAGCAACTTGTCCCTTCTCTTTCAAGAGAGGTACGGGAAATCACAAATCGACAGCAGCGCCAGCAAGGGCACAGTTAAAATAGAAAGGCTCTAATTCATGGATGCAAATAACCCCTCGCCCGGTGCGAGTGGTTCATCGATGAGGGCGAGTTTTTAATATTACTATTAAAATACTGAAAGTAAGTAAATAGTTTCTATTTTGGGATGTGGGCTAGTAGCTTTTTTCTGGGGCTAGTAAAATTTTGTTGCTTATTTACATCCCTGCTCTAATTAAAATGCAATGAAGTACATGCACACGCAAATTACAAAATTAAATACATAATTACTTTAAAATATTGTCAAATTGACAATACAGTATGTGTAAAATAATTTCAGACTACATTTTTCCTTTATGTCGTTATTTATAAGATCTGAGCTTTTTCATTCAGAACGCAATGCTAATAAGGTAAAAGGTCATCCAGAGAGAAGAATGGGATCTTCAACAAACTCACGAAAAAGCAAAGAAAATCCAACGAAACACCAATTCCTGATTTAAGTTAAAACAAACATTTTAAAATACATTTAATAATAAAGTACGGACTACCGCACTGAAATTATTACTCCTATTTCTTAAACTAGGACATATCGTATTGCAATGATTCCGAATCATTTGTATTTGAAATATTTACAAAAATTATAATATACGTTATTCAGAAAATTTCGTCCCAAGAAAACTCATCCCCATGAGCAAATCTAATCCTTTTAAATACTTTCATAAGAAATACCCTATGCAATATTGTAGGGCTGCTAATAAAATTTATGAAATATGAACACAATCGTTTGAGTTAGTTTCCAGAAAATTGCCCGAGAAAGAATCACCTCAATTCCGAACCATTCCATGTGTATTTATAGAATATATTAGGGTTGTAATAGAATATGTACTTTCTTCTTTTTCTCTAGTCCATAGATATATTACTTAAATTTATGGCAGGTATACAGCTTTGTAGATATTAACATACTCTTACATCATGTTTGTTCAACTTCTTGAATATTTTATTGGAGTTTCTCTGATTTTATATATATATATATATATATATATATATATATATATATATATATATATATATATATATATATATATATACTCTTCCGATCTCTTCGCTTTCGTGAATAATTTTGTTAATTTTATTTATTTACAGTTTGTGTTTAGACCTAATTTTTCGCTCTAATTGTTTTTCAATTCCTTTAAAACACGTGAATTTTGTTCACTTTTCCTTCGATTCATCTATAATATTAAGTTGATACAACAGCTTATTTATATGTGGGGTGTTAATATGAAGTAATATTAAGCTGTAAGTTTAAGCATAGATTTTTTTATACACTTTGATTACCTAGATTCTGTAATTATTTTTATGGATCAAAATATCTTCAAAGAAAGAATCGGAATGGAAATACTTGTTGCATAACAACAACGAACAATATTTTGATAAAAAGTTACCAAAAGTATATAAACTTCTATTAGCACTAGCGTGCGCAGGACATTGGGAATGTGGGTGCCAGATCGAAAGTACCACCATATGGAATGTCGTCCTCCTTCCTTTCCCCTAAGAAAAGATAGCGTCAGTGCACCCGACGCTGCGTCGGCGACGCACGGTACACATGCAGACGGGAAATAATTTACACGTAATCTCTTCTCAGTTGTAATAATTCTACATAAAAAAAGTTTGTCTAATGGGGGTGCCAAGGCACCCATGGCACCCACGTTGCGCACGCCTATGTCTATTAGAAGTTACCAGAAAAAGAAAATGCCATTTCTATACCTACTAATATTACAATAAGCCCCCCTCTAGGGATCTGAGCCAGGTTTACAAAGAAAAAATATCAAAAGTAACTGACCAAAACTGCTAAGTCAATTTCTATTTACTTCCATGCTACTTAATATAATTTCTTTTTGTGAAGGTTTGTGGGATCCTGAAGAAATCACTGCAGACGAAATGCTACATGCAGGAATGTTGAGCATAGAGATCGGTCTGATGGAACCAAAAACTCAAGTTGCAGGTGGTGTCGCCATATTTGATATGGAAGGATTTGGTTTTTCACATGTTAGAAATGTAACTCCGGCATTTGCAAAACGTATGATTCAACTTCTTGCAGTGAGTGTTTAATATTTTTTTAATATATTAGTTTTATATAATGCTTATTCGATGAATCAGTACACACAACCTTTAAATTGAATTAAATTTCATTCAAGATTCAATCAACTGTTTTATAAAGAGTAATTGCGTTCCAATAGAAGTTTGAAGTGAAATAGAAAGTATTTTGGAAGATATCACTCAATGGTAGGAGCATGGACCATACATCGTGTTATTACTGAGTGACAATAAGATCTTGAGGCGCATATTCGGAAGTATAATTGAGGTGATGTTGTAAGAAAGGAAATTGGAGATTTAATGCTTAGAACTGCGGCAAGGACGAAGAATGCCTAGTTTCATCACTGAGGTATAATATATTTTCTCGGTAGAAATAATAAAAAGAAAAGTTGTATGAATGACGCATCAACTCCTCAAAACATTGTGATTTTGCTGTCGTAGAAAAGTGTTCTTGTTCTTCTACTCTTCTCAACATAAGGGTTGGTGGGCAACATTAAATAGCTGTATTTTCTGACTATTTAATATTATTTGTTTTAAAAACAATATGGCTATATTGGAGGAACTTTTCTTCTTCCCGATCAGCAGTTTTCCATTTTTCCATATCCTGAGCCAGATTTTTATTTTCATGTACCATGTTTCAATCGTGATCTTGTTCTAAATAATTTTTCTTCGATGATTTCCTCCATGGCTAATAGCCAGATTTCTCCATGTCTCGTAGTGTGTCCTTTCTCTTCTCGGAATAATCTTCAGTATACCTTTTTGTCTCCCATTATTTCCAACACTTTTTTCGTTCTATATTCCTATTTTACGCGGACATGATAACTTTTTAAATAATGTGCAGGTGCTCTCTTTAGTATGATCCAAATAGCGCTTTCTTAATCTGACAGAAATGCCCCTATCATTCGTATTTATTTGGTATGTCAATCCTGCAAAAATAGTAGTCTATCAAGTAAAATACACAGTATAACACTGTTCAACACTTTTCACTTTATTTTTTACAGAAACTAACGTAGCAGTCTTTTATTGATTGTTGGCCACAGAAGGCGAAAATCGCACTTACAATTTTCTCCTGGTTCAGGTTTCTGAGTAATTTGGCGTTTTATATTTTGCATATAACGCTGTGGGACATTATAAGTACATGATTTGAAATTATTGTTTTACACGGTACAAAGTGTCGTTCTTAAGTATTTGCTGCATATTCGACTTGGCGACAGTGTCTCATGAGTCACGGGAGGCAATAATTGCAAGTTGCAACTAGCTCCAGTTAACATCTCTAATTGTATTCGTGGCGTACTTCAAGCAGTAGTTTGGCAGACTGTGTTACTTGTGAACCAGCAGTTTGAAAGTAGTGAATAAGGGCATTATGGCTGTTGCACATATTGTTTTTATTGCGAAGTGTCAGTGATTCAAGGAAAGTGCAGCAATACCCCGTGTTTGTAAAAATTCTATGCACAGTGTGTGCGGACGTGATTTGTGATTCCAGGAAGCGGCCATTGACTGCTTAAGTGCGAAGAACATATTTACTATACTTTGGGTATCGTGTTGGAGACCAGAATAAATCATTGGCTCCTCCCGTTTGGTTGTAAGAGTTGTTCATCTACTCTCAATGCCTGGATGCATGGGAAGAACGTTTCCATACTCTTTGCTGTGCACGCCATTTGGCATGAACTAACAAACCATACTACAGACTGCTACTTTTGCATGCTACCCTGCTTGAAGAAAGGTATAAATACGAAGAAGAGGGAGATCGAATACCTAGTGATACCATCTGTCATTCGTCCATTGGCTCATGGAGAAGGATTGCCTGCCCCCCCCCCCCGGCTATCATTCCGGCGCAAAGTGATACAGAATGGAAGTGAAGGTGAACCTGCTGCACATACCAGTGGCACAGATCCTTCATTTGAGCCGAAAACCAACTATCCTGAATCACAGACTCACCCAAGTGGAGTTTCATGACCTGATTAGAGGTTTGGAACTGCCAAAGAATAAAGTTGCGCTCTTAGCATCTAAGTTACAGCAGTGGAACCTTCTGGAGGATACAGTTAGGGTATCAACTCTACGCGATCGTCAAAAAGATCTTGCAAAATATTTCTGCTGGACCCATGAGTTAGTGTTTTGCAATGATGTTCTAGGTTTGATGCAGAAACTGAAGATTCATACAAAGTAGAAGATTAGAGACAGTTTATAGGCGCCTCCGAAACAAGCCTTAAGGCTGTGCTCCAGCACAACAGTAAGGAGATATCAGCATCAATCCCTGTTGCTTATGCACCCCTAGGTAAAGAAAGTTATCCCATGTTGGAACGTGTTCTGGATCTTATAAAATATCGTGAACACAAATGGTTAGTTTGTGATGATTTTAAGGTGATCGCAATTTTGCTTGGTCTACAGGGTGTTTATACAAAGTATAGTTGTTACATATGTGAGTGGAATAGTCGTGCAAAAAATGTCCATTACACTCAAAAGGAATGGCCCCGACGAACAGCTTTGTTGCCAGGTGAAAAAACATTTCAAGTGTACCTCTTGTGAACCCACCAAGCATTGTGCTACCACCATTGCACATCAAACTTGGACTCATGAAGGCATTTGTGAAGGCCATGAACAGGGATGAACTTGCATTGGCATACTTGTGTCAAAAGTTTTCACGTCTAAGTACAGAAAAGATTAAGCAGGGAGTCTTTATTGGCCCGCAAATACGCAAGCTATTGCAAGACGAGGTGTTTGAATCTATTCTCAGTGCTGATGAGCTCCATGCGTGGCATTATTTCCGCAATGTTTGTACCAGATTCTTGGGCAAACACAGAACCGAAAATTACAAAGAATTAGTAGAAGAATTGCTATCTGCCTGCGAGAAACTTGGATGCAATGTCACTCAAAATGTACTTCCTTCATTCCCATCTTGATGTCTTTGCAATGAATTATGGATCTGTCAGTGACGAGCAAGGAGAGCGATTTCACTAGGACATTTTTGCGATGGAACAACATTACAAAGGAAAGTAGTCAGTTTCATGTTTGCGGATTTCTGCTGGATGTTCCAAGAGATGCTCCAGATGTTCCTTACAAGAAACAAGCAAAGAGACGGCGTGTTTAAAACAGATACTTTAGGTAACTTTTACTAATACAATTCGTCCTGTAGCGCTATATGCAAATTGTTGAGAGTGCTATTACACCGTGCCAGGAGGACGTTATATTTTTGGACCCATATGCAGTGTCCAAACATTTATAAGAGACAGCTATTTTTATTTCTGTGATTATGTTAATGTTTGTTAGTTTTACCTTTACAGTTTCATTATCATAATGTTATATGCAAAATGTGAATTGTGTAATTAGTACTAAATCTGAATTCGGAACACGTATATGTGTTTTTCGTGTTCAGAGCCCAAAAAATTATAAGGGACGGATATTTCTGATTACGTAATCATTTAAAAGTTTGGTGCCTTTTACCTTTACAATTTCATTATTATAGCGTTATATGTAACATGTAAATTATGTAATTAAAAGTAACCCGGAGCACATTTTTATTGTCAGTTTCGTGTTAAAATTGTTGCACAGTGTAATTGACGAGTCAGTAATGATAAATTCATTATATTATTATAATTATCATCATTAGTACCGGTATCCTTCTATTACTGACAAGCCACTGCCACAAGTTAGCAGCTTTCACGTACTACATTCTGCTAATCTGTTTCGCAGTAAGAATTGTCTTGATATAGTCCACTAGTTGTAGGCTTTTCCTTCCTTCCCATACTTCCTACCAAACTCTTATTAGAATGTAGAATTATCCTCCTCAAGTCATAGTCATTATTTGAATAAACTCAACGACGCCATAAACAAGAATTTTAGGAATGATCCAAAAATGCATCAAAAGATTGCGATCGTGGCCAATAATTAGTTTTTGGATCAGGGGCCACCAAAGTTTGGAACGAACTCGGAATCGAGTTTTCGTTTTTACGGAATAAGCACATCATATGAGTTAAGAGATAGTTTGGGTTTGGCTACAATATATGTAGTTCTCCGGATATAAGGCGTACAAGAAAATGTTTAATGAAACATTGGATCTTTTGGATCAGAAGCCACAAAATTTTTGAAAGCCCCTAAATCGAGATCTCGTATTTTCTACGGAATAAACATATCATACTGACAAGGAAGGGTCATGCAGTGGCTCCACTGAGATCCGAACGAGACAATTGTGTTTGCATTTGAAATGCTATAACTAGATGAATCTCAGTTATACGTGCTACCGGGCGGAATATCGTGAGTTACAACATATTTTGTAATGTAAGAACTACAAAAAAAATTACCTGGCAGAATAGTTTGAACCGAGTCATTTGTTCGGAAACGGTTGGGTAAGTGGAAAGCTCGACCAACACGTATCCCATCATTTTCAACGACAAACTTTTTGGGGTAAAAAAAACTTTGCCCCAGGGTCCCCCGCAGGGTCCCAGACGGGGTCCAACTCAAAATTTTCAAATGGCAAGGGGGGTTAAGTGGCACATCATTTGAAAGCTGTAAAATGAAAGAAAATGCAGCAAGTCTCGACTCTCTACAATAACCCTGTGCAAAATGACGGAGGGTCAAAATGTAAACAAAAACTTAATTGAAAAGTCCATGGTCACCCCCATAAATCGGAAATGGTGAGACAAATGTGGAAACAGGAAAGGATGTGTGGTATTATTTTCAAAGTACAACGATTTAAGTGAAAAAGTCTTGTCCCAGGGTCCCCACATGGTCCCAGGTGGGGTCCAACTAAAAAATTTCAAATGGCAAGGGAGGTAGGACATCGTTTGAAAGCTCTTGTTAAGTGTAAGAAGATGGAGCACGTCTCGACTTTCTACGACAACCCTGTCCAAAATTGCGGTGGGTCAAAATGTAAACAAATTGGAAAACAATCCAAGATGGCCGCTTAAAACCTATATCGAAAGGATAAGCATACCAAACTGCTGAAGCTAGGAAAACAAATTTGGTATTAATGTTGATCAGTAAGTGACTAAAATATGCAAAATGTTCAAAAATGCGACATCTTGAGTTCAAAATGCCTCACTATGTATCGAACGCATATCCAGCTCACACCACTGGTGTTGGAGAAGCGAACGTTTATGGTTAGTAGTCCACAAAATATCAGAGTATAATCTAATCCAATATGGCTGCCAGCGTGAAAAATGAGTTTGTATTTCTTGGAATACTGTGACCAAACCAACAAAGTTTGACGCAGTTCGATATACTGAAATGACTTACATATGTTTGGTACTACTTGCCAATCTTGCAAATGATTTTTTCTTTCTTTCTTTCTTTCTTTCTTTTTTTGTATATTTGGTATTGCTTGAAGTATTGAGATCAAACCAACGAAAGACATACAAATGTAACCATCACGAATACGTTACAATAGAGCCCCCAACTTACTGGTGCAGCAAGTCATATGAAGTACGTATGACAAAATTAGAAAAATACCCGAAGGTATTCAACTTTTTTTTTTTTTTTTTTTGCACTATGAGTAGGAAGACAAAGTTGTGTGTTCGTCGCAAATATTCGTTATATTCAAGTAAATAATGTCGAGAGAACAGTGACGAACGTGCATTAAGAAGAAACCATATATGTGTTGTTACCGAATGAAATAATAGTTGAAGTGAATCGACATTCAATTGTTCTTTAGTCTTCCTATTATTTCTAAATACATAATAGAGAAAAATAGAGATTTAGATTTGTATTGTTATGAATGACGTAGGTTTTAAGCGGCCATCTTGGATTCAAGGTGGCCATAGTTTTTCAATTAAGCTTGTATTTAGATTTTGACCCACCACAATTTTGGACAGGGTTGTCGTAGAAAGTCAAGACTTGCTCCATCTACTTTCATTTAACAAGATCTTGCAAACGATGAGCTTCTTAACCTCTCTTGTCATTTGAAACTTTTTAGTTGGACCCCACCTGGGACCCTGTGGGCACCCTGGGACAAGACGTTTTCACTTAAATTGTTGCATTTTGAAAATAATGCCAGACTCCCTTCCTATTTTCATATTTGTCTCACCATTTCCGATTTATGGGGGTGACCATGGACTTTTCAATTAAGTTTTTGTTTACATTTTGACCCTCCGTCATTTTGCACAGGGTTGTTGTAGAGTCGAGACTTGCTGCATTTTCTTTAATTTTACAACAGCTTTCAAATGATGTGCCACTTAATTCTCCTTGCCATTTGAAAATTTTGAGTTGGACCCCGTCTGGGACCCTGCGTGGAACCCTGGGACAAAGTTTTTTACCCCAAAAAGTTTGTCGTTGAAAATGATGGGATACGTGTTGGTCGAGTTTTCCACGTACCCAACCGTTTCCGAACAAATGACTCAGTTCAAACTATTCTGCCAGGTAATTTTTTTGTAGTTCTTACATTACAAAATATGTTGTAACTCACGATATTCCACCCGGTGGCACGTATAACTTTGAGATTCATCTAGTTATAGCATTTCAAATGCAAACACAATTGTCTCGTTCGGATCTCAGCGGAGCCACTGCGTGACCCTTCCTTGTGAGTAAATTGTTAGTTTTGGTTTGGCTACACTATATGTAGTTCTCAAAATATGGGGCGTACAAGAAAATGCTTGATTGTATGAAATATATTGAGCTTTGTGGATCAGTTCCCACAAAATCTTTGAACACGGTCCGTAAATCGAGTTTTAGGTTTTTGTTTCGGAACAAGCCTAGAATCCGGAAAAATACTTTCCTTATTCCTTAATATGCCTAGAATCTCTCCTCCCGCATAATTACCTAGGTATGTACGCTTTCACCATTACCGGAATAAAAATTTTCCTCTTGCCCAATAACTACATTCTTATCTAACTTAACATATTCCAATATTCCAATCTCGATGTTCTATTACATTCTTGTTTCAAATCTAATAATTATCTCTATAAAATGGTATAAATTCTATATATATTCCATGTTCCTATTCTAAATTTCATACCATAATTTGAGCTAACATTTATAATTTTATTGTTATCGTCCAATAGTCTCTTTTCAAGACGACATCTGCAAATTAGAATGGAGAATGTTTTAACTTATCTCCGGCACTATGTTTTGCCTTACAAGCGACCATTGTTAAATGTTTCTATACTTTCCGTTTGTTGTAAAATAAAGTACGAAGTGCAATACTTGATGCATCTGATCTCAACATTATATTTTTTGATGCTCGAAAATGGAACTTTGCTATTTGTTGTTTCAATTATTTCGTGATGCGTGAGCAACCAGGAATGTAAGAGTACACACACTAGAAGTACATACGCTAACCATTCGATTACTCAGTAGTGTTTACATTAAATCATTATTAATTCTACTTTGTTAGATGAATATCATCAGACATATAATACCAAAATTGTATTTATTTTTCAGGAAAGTTTTCCAGTTAGAATTCATGCCATTCATATAGTTAATGAACCATTAATATGCGCTATGGCATATACTATCTTTAAAACATTCCTTAGCGATAAAATGACAGAAAGAGTAAGTAACATTTCATTATATTTGTGCCTTTGTAATAATTATATGTAAAACTAGTATTGTTGTGATAAAAGGTAAAGCATATAAGAATATAAAATATTTTTGGAATAAACATTTCAGTGTGTAGCTGCAGAATATTATTAATCTATTATCATTGAATACAAGGAATAGAGAATATTCTACTTGAAACCACAATAATACATCTATTTCACAAACTTAACACTCATTGTCAGATGCAATTGGAAAAACTATGTCCATATTATTAATCCCGTTTTAGAGGGTTTAAATTAGTCTTTGTATTTAGAGTGTATCACGAAACTTTTTTCGATGATTGATAGTGCGGAAAGGGTGCCATCGTGACACTAAATTCACACAAAAAACTAAGATTTTTTTAAATAAAAATTCCTTGATTTACCGAAAATGTCTTGAAGTTTCTCTAAAACACTGATTTTTGATTTTTTTCAAAAATGTGTTATTTTTATTTCATTTTAACTCTATGTACACAATTTTAATCAAATTCATACGTTAAGCGAGTTTGCATATCTAGTCTCCTAACCATGAAAACATTTACGATCATTTCACGAATCGTTTCACGGATTTAAGCTATTTTATGTAAGCTACTATGACGTAAAGTTAAATGTACGGAAAATACATTCATACATTGCAAGAGCAATTACTGCCAATTATTTGTTGTATTTGCCGTATTTTACTGTAAATAGAAGCTAGTTGGAAGTAGGAAATTATTTTATAAACATGTTTGAAAGAAATTTCAAATAGGATAAGAAATAGCTATTTAATAGGGTTTGACTGAGTAGTTTGTCGATGCGATGTTTCTGTTCAAACTTGCATGAAGTCAAGTTTTTTCTCATTTATTTTTTCGTATGCTTTTAACTTAATCCGGAGATGGAAGAATTAAAAATAATTCTTTTGCTACCTCTTCTCTTCCAAATTCTATATGAGAGGATATAATTCGAATTGCACATGTAAAATACCATAATATTAAGTGTTCAGTTTACTATTATTTGATTCGAAACAAAAATTATTCAGCAAGTTTTCCTTAACAAATGGAATATTTCATTTTGATGTACATTTTTAAAGTAAAGTAAGTACTTTATTATAGATTGATTCTGGAAAGGAATGTTAAAATCTAATTAGTCGTTCAATGAACGTAACATTGTTACAAATATGATACAGTGTGTCGTAAAGAAGAAAAAATATAACTACATTTTCATAGAAATATAGAAAAAATATAACAAAATATAACTACTACAGTAAATATACCTAAGCTAGTATTTATAATATTTTTACTATTCGATGTAAACTTCGTTTCTAAAGTTAAAATCTCGCCAATACGAAGAGTGCAAATTTGCACATATATTATTATTTTGCCTATATAAATAAATGCTGCATCAATTCAATTACGATTTCTTCATAGTCGAACAAAACAAATTTAAATGACAATACCTTTTCTAATTTCAGAAGTTCTACCAAACGGGACTCGGGCTTCGTTTTGATTCTTAATTTATATTAATTTCAAATTCTAGTTAATCGAATCCGACAGGAACTCAAACTTCAAAAACAAAAACAAAAAAAAAAAATTAAAAACTTGTATATTTTAAAGTGGGTATCGAATCAATGACTAAAAGTGTATCTTGATTAACTGCCAAGTGTGTCAGACCATTCAGCTAGAATCACTGACTAGCAGCTGCACCAAACTTGTTGAATTAACAACTCTTGCTACAAGATGAAGTATCTTTCTGTATTGTCTCAGATTTAAACCTAATTAGCCCTGGCATAATAAGTATACTATAATTTTTAATGTTCATGGTATTTGTTGCTTGGACTAATATTTGTTATTTACACTTGTTATATTGCGTATTCGGTCATCAGTACTATATAAATTAAGATTATTAAGGATGTCCTTATTGAGATTCACTGGTTATGCACAGTGAAAGCACGGAAGAGCCCATTTAACTGACGTTTTTGATACTCGCAAAGTTCTAACAGACTGTAAAAATGCCTCGCTCTTAACCGAGCATCTCTTCCTTAGTTGCACGCAGCCTAAAGAGTGATGAACCAGCAAGGTTGGTGCAAGCTAGAGACAGAAGTAAAGTACATTCGTATAATTACAAATATTACGAATGGTGTACAAGAAACGCTAAAAAAGTCAAATTAAATGTTGTACAAACATAAAATAACCATTGGGTAGAAACTTTGTTTCATTAAGAGCAATCAGATTTTAAAAAAATAATTCTGCATTAATATGGTATGCAGATTTGCTGGAAATAAATATAAATTGATGAGATTAGTATTATTAATATTATTGAAACTTAATATTTTAATGCTACAACTGAAATTGCAGAAATGGCAGACCAATGAGCGCGAAGGGCGGTCGTGAAGTATGCAGAATTTACGAAAGGGGCACCAGTTAAAGGAGGTCGGACCCACTGTTCTCAAGGTTGCGGAGAACTAATAGTTGCTTCGAAGTGAAATCATAAGTCGAATAAAAATGATACAAACCGTTCCTCAGATCTATAAGGATCTGGGATGCGACAAAATCTCAAGACATGGATTAAATTATGTGAAGGTGGCTAATGCTTCACATCTCGATCGCGGAGTGAGACCTGGAGTAATAATTGCCGCTCAAGATCAAGCACTAGTTGAAGAAATAAGGATTAACCTTTACACGACATCTATCCTATTGGACGAATCAAGCAATGTGGTTGTTCTAATGAAACAATAGGAAAATATTATTAGTGGCTGGCCTACATTGTTCAAGACTTGCTACTAAGACTTTTCTAATTGAAAATCACAAGGTCAGATGAGTGGAATACACACAGAAGAATGTAACCCAATCTTAGTCATCTGGACCGACGAGAAGGTTTTCATACCTAATAAACAAGAGTTATACTGTATAGGCCACGTGGAAGTAGGTATGCCGAACAAAATATTATAGGAACTGCTCATTTAAGAGAATAACAGCAAAGAGCCTATCGTGATACAATTATGTGAACAGACATTTGGGGAGATGGCTGAAATTCAGCTCAAATGTAGAATATACATGGAGATTCTAAATTCCAAAAGCAAATTGTCCTAAAATGAATGAAACATGGTCAAAAAAGCACGAAACTTACAGAATCAACCAGCAACGAGGAACTGTTGAAGGCTACTGAATTAAAACTAAAGAGGGCAGGAAAACGCGATTCGGCACCGATCATCAAGGAGTGTTGCTGTTCTTCCCCTCCAGGGTACGAAAATCAAGAAATCTCGAAGCGCTGCGCTTCCAGTTCGGGCGAAATTATCAGAAGATGAAGCTTTGGCGTTACTAGTTGATGTGAATCTTTCGAAAAACCAGTAAAATGTCGTGCGTAATGAGGTAAAGTAAGTAAGCTGTAAAATGTATCCATCTTACGATAAGGTTAGAGATGCTAAGCAAAGTTGTTATCCAGATGAAATAAATACCACAGAAACATCTGTTGACATACTGGTGCAATCCCTTCTGATGATACCACATGAAGATTCAGTAAAACACAGGCAGGTGTGTTTCGAAATTTGTCCGATGTTCGCAACATTAACATTGTTTTTAAGGGAGACTGTGCTGGTGCGCAACAAAGTATGTATCGCCAATCTTTAGATGACCGTTCAACTGACGAGAATTTGTTTGGTGTATCTATGGGCCCTATTCAACTGTACAGTGTCACTAACAATCGTAACTGTGTCATTTGGCAAATCCCGCTCCATCCTCTACCAGATCTTGTCATCCCATAAGTTTTGTTTTTGTAAAAGAAACGGTTCAGGTTGTACAAAACGAAGTCCAGAAAGTAGAAGACCAAATCAAGAAACTCACTCCGATCATAATAACTATAGGTGACAAGGAATTTATCGTTTGGCCTAAGATGATTTTTTGTATGATTGATGAAAATGTGTGTAATTCTGTATCTTCATGCGTCTACGCAGACATGTTATTTATGTGGAGAAAACCGAGAGAAGTTAATAATTTTGGTATTCTTTCTCATAAAACTGTAGATCACAACTTTTTGACTTTTGCACTCTCTCCGGTTTATTCTTGGATAAGTCTTATGGAATGTATTCCCCATATTGCCTACTGCCTAGATATTAAAAGATGGCATGCACGAGGCAAAGAAAATCGGATGAAAATGGAATAAATAAATGCATACATAAACAAAAACGTGTCCAAGCAAAATTTCGAATTGGTAGATATACCGAAATACCAATAATGGCGATTGCAAGTTTTTTCGGAATGCTGAAAAACCGTCCGAAAGAACTGGGACAAATGTCGACTTAAGCGATTTCGTCTTATTTTAGAATACTTAAATTGTTTTTCCGACTAATACAAACAAATTTAGTGAGTACACTCGTTGCACTTTAGAACTGTATTTACAAGAGTATTCTTTGTATCATATGTCTATAAGCGTACTAAAAGTCCTATTTCACGGGAGAAATATTATTGCCGCGAGTATTTTACTGATAGGCCAAGTTTCCGAAGAAGCATAGGAGGCTCGAAATAACAATAATAAAGATTGGGAACTCTTCACAAGAAAATTATCCAGAGTGAATACCAACACGGATTTAATTCATAAATTGCTGATCACCTCTGATCCACATATTGCTAGTTAAACGTGCTCCTGCCAAAACCAAACGTTCAGACATAATGTCCGAGCTACTACGATTGCTAAAAGCGCCTTATGTGAATGATTCCTCTGATCATTCTGAACAAAGCAGTAACTAAGACTAATGAACTTATTTTTGCCGTCAGTTTTGCGTACTCGCTGACTTGTTTATTGACCTGACTACCTACTGTAATGTACTCATTATCACTAAACGTGTACCGGTATTTAGATATAAGCTGATCACATTAATCCTATTATTGTCCTTTCACTAATTGTGTGTAACCGTGTTTACCTTCCTCACACATGTGTTACTTCTTTGGTAAATAATACACAACGGCAGGAGCATATGTGGTTCGGATTCCACGTTAATCAGTAGGTCCTCGTCTCATATAGCCTCGCTGTTGAACGGGACGTTAAACTCAAAATCAACTCGACTCAATAATACACAAACAACATTCTTTATTAAAGAAATCGCATATTTCAATCGAATAGAACGTCAAAACCTGCACCATTCAAATGTGCATCACACACTGAATCAAGTTCCCCTAGATCGATGAAATCTCCCACTGTGCGGCGGGGACTCGAACTAAGTTCGAATGGTGCTTTATAAGCCGAATGCCTTAGACCACTCGGCTATGGTAACAACTAGTGATTGTAGCAAAGGCTTCGAGTAGTAGTTCTTATTACAGAATAACATTTTTATTGCATAAAATTTAAACCTAATTTACTTTGATATAGTATATCTATTAATTTATTTCATGAACACGTTTTCGTTACTTTGATGAATGATGTATGTTGTTGATATAGATTCTATTACACGTTCTTTCATAAATATTATAGAAAGTATCAGGGTTATTTATGATCTTTCATGGAAATTGACTGCCGCATGCGCAGTACAGACAGTTCAATTGGAATGTGTGTAAGGAAACGCTGACACTCTGTTAGAATGTTTCATCGCTGTGAAGTATAAAGAAAAGCTAAAATGTATTTTACGCTTGTCATTGCGTAAAGAATCACCAAGTTAATGTTTGTTCAAGTTCTCACTAATCAACTGGACTTATGAAAAATAAATTATATTGTCATTAGTGCACAATAGGAAGAATAAAGAACGTAAATTACACCACATTGTTCTCGAATTCGAACTTAGCTAAGGAAGGGTGTGATTTATTCATTCGAATTGAGATAATTCAATGAAACTAGAAATTACACAATCAAAAGGGAAAACATCGTTAAAAAGACAATAATACTTTTATCCGAGATGTGAAATAAAGTTATTAATTAACTGAAATGAAAGTAATATTGGGCATGATATAGAGTAAGAAAAAAAAAGTAAATGTATTCTTAGAAACGTTCAAAGTAAATTCACAAATACTTTTTGAAGATATACTACTCTTTCTTTACGTTTTAACGAACTAATAAGTAAACAAGCAGAGGAAAAGAATGAAGAACGAAAGTATTGCTTTTGAAAAAGTATAATAAATAAATGAAACTTAAATGTTTACACAAAAAATAACACTAGTACTTCGTGTAGTCACCTCCAGAGTCAATAACTTCTTGAAGTCTGGAGGGAATACTAGATACAAGTCTCGAGCAATACGACGGTGTGTCATGAAAATGTTGTCACAGTTCCATAACATGATTTTGAAGAAACGTTTGGTCTCTGTCTTCACGTCTCTTCCCATTCTTGCACCATGTAGGCCCACAGATGTTCAATTGGGTTCAAATCTGGGGGGGGGACTCAATACAAATTAACTCTGGATGTTCACTTAGCCACTTTCGTGTTTGCCGGGAAGTGTGAACAGCACTGTTGTCATGCATAAATATATATTCTTCCTGTTCGGGGAAGTTTCTTTCTAAGGACGGTAACAAAGTATTTTCGAGGATATTAATGTAAACACTGCTGTTCATTCTCTCAGGGAGCGCAAACAAATCTCCAGGACCAGCAGCCGTCATGTATCCCCAAAAGTGTTCTTGTTCAGGACGAATATCAGAAGTTCTGATAGTATTTTGTTCAGCATACCTGGTTCCCCGCGGTCTATACAATATAACTCTGCCTTGTTGGTTAGACTTGAAAACCTTCTTGTCGGTCCAGATGACTAAGTCCCAATGTGACTGAGGTTGGGTTATGTTATTCTGTGCCCATTCCATTCGTCTGGCCTTGTGAGTTTGTCAGGAGAGTTTTTCTAGTGGTTCTTGAACAGTGTAGACCAGCCCCCAATAATCTTCTTATTATTGTTTCGTGAGAACAATTATATTCTCTGGCTTTGTTCAAGAGGATCGACGTGTGGCGTAGAGGTCTATGATTACTTCTGTAAGTAAAGCTTGATCTTGAGCTGCAGTTGTCACTTTTGGCCTTCCACTTCTTGACCGAGACCTGAACCATTCACCACCTTCTTCATGTCGCTGAACCTATTTCTTGACAGTTTTCTTGTCACATCCCAAATCTCTAGCAATTTGAGGCACAGTTTGTCCCATTTTTGCTCGGCCTATGATTTCTCCTCTCAGAGCAACAGACAGTTCTCCACAACCTTTAGAGCGAGGCATTTTGAGAACCTGTTAGAAATTTGCGTTCAGGCGTGTATGACAAATGTCGGTAAATTGCATCTTTGTTTCTACTGCGCATGCACCAGTCAACTTTCATGAAAGATCATAAATAATCCTAACAATTGCTGTAATACTTATGAACGAATACGTAATAGAACCTATATTAACATCATTCGTCAAAGTAAAGAATACCGTAAACATAAAACAATTTCAACAGACTATTACATCAGGCCAAAATAGGCTTAAACTTCAGAGAATACAAAATAAATTTCATGCTGTAACGAAAGGTTTAACATGAAACACGCTTACTATATTTTCAACTTGTCACATTAGCCGAGTGGACTAAGGCATTTGGCTAGAGATTCTGAGACACCATTCAAGAGTAGTTCGAATCCCACCACAGTACAATTTGGTTTTACCTCTTCTTGACGTTTGTTTGTGATCCTCCCGGATTCTATTAAATATAATTTCGTAATACGCTAAAATATACTTAATATTTGAAATTCTTAACCTCCCATTTTTACATTTTTCAATCTCAGTTGAGAAGAAAGAGGGAAATGAAAGTACAAAGATTTACAATAAACTACTTAGCATTTACTGTCATTGTAATTGTGGATATTTTATTTATGAAAATGTATAATGAACTAAAAATATATTTAGTAGGTCACACGTGTTCATTTTTCGATTCTAACTTGAAAGTTACAGTTTAGGCGGTGACATATCGAAGACTCAGGAGGTTGAAGGGGTTGTAACCCCTCCCATTGAAACTTTTATATTCTATTGAAATAAAAAGTGTTTGTTTATAATCTTGAAAAAGCAACAATCACTGTGTGCGGAGGACGGTTAATTTATACTATGATTTATCACTTCCAAACGTGTAGAAAATGTGACTGGATATTGTGCATAATCATTTAAGAAATATAACAAAACGAAGGGACTTCGTAAGCCCTTCACGCCACTCCAGGAGGAGGAGGAAGTGCGCCCCGCCGTCCCTCGGTTGGGAACTACTGCTTGCGAGGGAAACATTCTAACAGTATGTTAGAGTTTCCTTCCTCGCCTTCCAATTGAACTGTCTGTGTACTGCGCATGCGGTAGTCAATTTCCATGAAAGATCATAAATAACCCTGATACTTTCTATAATATTTATGAAAGAACGTGTAATAGAATCTATATCAACAACATACATCATTCATCAAAGTAACGAAAACGTGTTCATGAAACAAATAGATATACTATATCAAAGTAAATTAGGTTTAAATTTTAGGCAATAAAAAATTTTATTCTGTAATAAGAACTGCTACTCGAAGCCTTTGCTACAATCCTTAGTTGTTACCATAGCCGAGTGGTCTAAGGCGTTCGGCTTATAAAGCACCATTCGAACTTAGTTCGAGTGCCCGCCGGGTACAAGCGTTTTTCTCTTTTTTTTCACCTGTTCTCGATGTATGTTTGTGTTTGTCGGATTCGATTAAATAGAATTTCGAATAGAGACCAATATATATGATAAATAATCATTTATTTGCGAGTCTGCACTCGTACAATATAAATTTTCGAGATTTTGGTTTTGGAAATGAAGTGTATATAATATTAAATAGTAAAAATAGTAAAATAAAAAATATTCGTATAAATATTGATTAATTAGTTAAACATGGCTTTCCAATCAGGATTATATGGAGAGGACTTCTAAGTGCAATTCGAAAACAAATATTTGATTTTTAATCTGACCCAAAATATTTGATTTTTAATTTGACCCAAAGTTGGTAACTTACAGAATAATTTATACACGATTAGTATTGTAATTTTTATGCTTTTATTATAATCCTCTATAAGTTATGATTTTACCAATTCAAAATGTAGAACGAGAAACAAGTGTAATATTATATTTGTTACGAAAAGCTTTTAAGCAATGATGCTTTCAGGACGTGATCTGAGGGAGAATTTGAGACCTGTCTCGAGCTAAGAAATCTCTGCCTTCAGGACCATATATTTGATCGTGCTCAATGTGACTACCAATGTTTGCCCTCCACCCGCATATTGAAATTCCCCCCGAGGATAATTTTCTGAAATCATCATTGTTTATAAATACTTCTTCGTTACAAATCAGAGGATAATAATGGAGTAGTGGGTATACTTCATTTTTTTCAGCTATGGATTTTAGATTTGCAATTCATATAATGTTCCGTTCTAATCGAATTTGAAACAAAAGAATTTTTCAATGAGTTACTCAAAGAAATATTTTCAGCGTCCGGATGAAAATAGGAAGGCACTTAAAAAAGAAACAACTTGCTACCGGGTTTGAACACACAAACATGTGATTGATAGTGTATCGACCCAAACCACTCGACCATTTTGTATGCCTTTGCACATCCTTTGACTTTTGTGAAAGCAGTTTATTGTTCCATACTCGCTTTTGTTTATTCCGATACGACTATGAGTTCTCAGTAAATATTTGGACGTTACAGCTTTTGCAATGTATAAAAGTGTTTTTAGAGTAAATCACAATCGATATTATGTCCTAATAACATACGTGAAACAGATTGAATTCGTGAAATGATTGAGGTTGGAGTGAGCGTAAATGTTTTCATAGTTAGGAGCCTGGATATGAAACCCCGCTTAACGTGGGGATTTACTATTGTGAAATTTGGTACCTTGCTTACTTATGATCCTTTTTCGTAAACTCTTTAAACTTCATGTCCCCTCTTTGCCACTCGTTCGCCAGGTCTTTTCTGAATTTCATTTGCAGTAATGAAGTATTAAATCTTCAATAATAATAATAATAATAATACAAATTGACATTTCAGCAAAACTTCTGCATAGCATTGTTGTAATTATTATTATTATTATTATTATTATTATTATTATTATTATTATTATTATTATTATTATTATTATTATTACCAAGTTTGTTAATGTGAACACAGCATTGAACCTCCGGGTTTCTAGGCCATAGTTAGTTATCTTTCTTAACGAAACCACAGTTCCTACTCAAAAGTAATTTTGTGTTTGTACGGAATTTAACGTTCGTGTAAAACATTCGTAATGTTTGTGATTACAAATCTAGTTTTTCCGCGAAAATATTAATTTAAAACTGAAACAGCACTTCTTTCAGGGAATGAACACACAAACATCCCATTGATAAACGACTCTCCCAAACCAAATGACTACTTCTTAGACTATCTGAAAGTAGCTTTAAATGTTTATATGAAGTGGTTTTCTGCTTCCAACCGGAGTTTGTTTATAGTTAGATACGGTTGAGTTAACTGAGAATTTGAAGTGAGAACAAATTCAATTTTGTTGATACAATTTATGTTGTTGAGTTGATAAGTTTTTACTTTAGTACATTTACTTCTATTCTAGAATAATGATATGACACTCTTAAACTTAGTACAACCGATTGATAAACAACAAATGTATATATTTGCTGTGTGAGTTATGTAGCCTGTTGACATAAAATGAGAAAATATGTATATGGCTAAATAATTGGATAGATCCTATGTAGACTATACTTTTATATATCTATTTGGAATCTACGCTCGTAACATACGAATGTTTACCCTATTTGTTGGTTAAATTCGCAAGGCAATTTGAAAATATGCCATTCCCTTCATATTCCTATATCGCATTTGGTACAGTTAGAAAGCATTTCTATAGATGCGTATTATAAACGATGGAGCTATTTTTATTGTAAAATATTTTATGTCTAATCTGAAATAGCAGCCATACCTATATATGTTTTAATAATTATGTATAGCAGTTAACGTCTCATGGAAAAGTTGTTGGTACGTTATAATAGTGATGAAGGTATACTATGAGCTTCGCAATTTGTGCTTATGGACTTGATCAAATTAATTTATATGAGGGACTTAGAGGTTCTCGATTATATTGTCATTCTTGCAGTAGCGAATAGCCGAGGAGGATACATTTTCATTTATGTTGTGTGCTGTTGTAACGAAAGATGTCAGGTGATAAACATAATTCAACAGATGATGAAATTGCTCCTAAATTTGTTTGAACTAGGGAAACCTATTACTTTCGGTAAATGCTGAATTAATAATTTCTGAATGGAAGTGTCCTTAAGCATTGATATGTAGGAGAGTTTATATTAAATTATTTTTGAAAACACAGACACCTATGATTAGCCTCATAGTGTTTACAGGAACTAAGTTTCTATAGCACAAACACAATTAATAAAAAGTTTATTTATAGCTTAATTTGGATCTTTGATCCAACAAGTCAGTTAATAAAAGTCAGACTACGATTTATATTCTCCTTTGTGTTAATTGTAATATAAAGTTTTGCATGTTTACATTATATGTTCTTAAACTTTAATGTTCACGAGAGTGGAGAAGAAGAGATTTTTTTTATATATATTATATGCCAAGGAACACTTTTTGTTTTATTTAAATGCGTGTATTTGCGCAAGACTAACGGAAAAGTAATTTCTGATTACTAGATATTTCAACTTGTAAGAGTTAGAAGAATATCGTAGCAATTCGAAGAATACCAGAATAGTTTTTACCGATTAGGTCACTTCGTTTCTTGGTACATACTGTGTATGTACTACAGGAGATATTTTCATGCCTAGGGACAGTATTCTAATCTAATGATAGATTGTTTTCCTTGAATAATTTATTTGTTACAAAATAAACTATAAAAATAGGTACAGTATACAGAAATCATAACCTGCTTCCTCTGTCTCATTAGAATTGGAATATTTGTTTTATAAAGTAACGTTAACAACATGGTACACGGTATGTTTATAAAAGCAAATAATATTGCAGTTTTATTAGATCATTTGCTGAACAAACATACAATGAATGTGAACCAAAGGGATTGTGGCTTCAAAACTGGATAGTGAAGATTACATCCCTTGTCACCTAAATCCTTGTGCCTTGATGCACCTAAATCATGTTGGAGATATTTCTACTCACTTAAATGCAGCAAGAACAATAGTTGCAAATGTTGAAACCAAAATTATGTTTATACACACAAACAGAAATTGCGTTCTTCTAACTTATTTGGTCACTATACAATTACTTGATGGTACGCAAATCACTCTTGTACAAATGACTTAAATGGAAGAAAAATCCTCGAAAATTAAGTAAGGTTATAGATGCTGTTCGCTTGTACACACTGTCCGTTGCTTGAGGAACTTCCCCTATATGTCACCCCATCGGATACAAAGTTCAAGTTATTTTAAAAGTTTCGGAAAGTGATACTTAAAATGTTGACAAAATTATTGTGATAAGGAAAATGTGTGACTAAATATAACGAAAATATAAGGAAATGCAATATAAGGAAAATGTGTGACTAAAGAATGATATAAATCATTGTGAGAGATGACTCATAGCTATGTTCGGAATCTATGCTTGGTGAGAGATGACTCATAGCTATGTTCGGAATCTATGCTTGGGCATAATATTGCTCATTCTCTGAATTAACTGAGTAGGATAATTTTAAAATATGCTCTATTTAGTCATTATGTAATATTAATATATTCTGTAAAACATTTTGCAGCAATGTAGAAGTATTGTTATTTTTAATGCAAATATGAAGTTCTTTTCCATGAGATTAACTAAATTTGTACCTAAATTTTACTTTAATGAAACTAAATATTATTACTGGCATAAACTTCATTGTTGTTGCTTTGTTACTATTTGGTAAACCAGCATAGGATTGATGTTCAGAAAATGTAAAATTAATTTTAGTTACTTAGCAACAACAATAAGTTAGTCCAAATATTTTTTAGAAGATAGCGTTAATGGAAATAACAGTAAATTACATTTTACACTAGAAGTAAGTTTAAACCTATTAAAATTGAATGCATATATTTTATGCAAGCGGACAACAAACAACTGTCTTTACAAATGGAAGCATATAATATAATATAATGTTTAGTATAAGTTATTGAACTTTTAACAAAAGAACAGTTTGGCTCAGCTTTAAAAAATAAGTTTATTTTAACTGACACATACAATGTTTACACTGTTTTCAGATATTTTTCCATGGAACTGATTGGGAATCATTACATGGACACATACCGCCTGAATATCTTCCTCCAGAATATGGAGGTACATTTACAGAACAAAACAATTCCCTTTGGATTGATATAATGGATTTAGAAATTGTAAGAACTGGTGAGTATAATCAATAGACGTCAATACTTACTTGTGTTAAATAACTACGTTATAAGCTTCGTTTCTTAATATTAAAATATAGCAAATAATACAAGTTATGAAAGTCAAACTAAGCATTTATAGGCATCACAATAATATTCTTTCCCAGTGACAAGCCCCCGAAGGTATATCAGCATTAATTATCTTTATTCTTTAAATCAAAGTAGCAAAGCAAACTACGATTTAACAGCATTTTAAGCACATTTAGTACTCATCTAGTGACTGTTATAATTATTAGGGTATATTTACGACACACCCTATTACACCTTACAACAGACTTTGAAGTTTGTGACGACAAATTAAAATATTATTATTCGCTGAATTCTTTTTCAACCAACATGAATAATGAATAATTGTAGCACAGTTCTAGCTAGTCTATGAAAAAAGCAAAATACAAAGGTCGGAAAAAAGAATAACCCAAATCCGATGTAGCTCGAGAGAGATAGTAGTAAGTACGAGAAAAATGAAATTTTGTTGGTAGAAGCATTGGTACTTTGGGGAAGTTACTCAATATATGATCCACTTACTTTACTGCACTGTAGCAATCTTTATTACCATGAAACGAATGCACGAACGTAAAACTCTTGAGGTTGTTCATTATACCATATTTTACATCTACAGCGAGCTCGTTGTCACTTTCGAACTGCTTTCCCCGCAGATGAGCCTTCAGTCGTTCGAAAAGATAGAAGCCCTATGGCGTTAGAACGTGATGAATTAGTAAAATCATTCTGGATAATCCCAGATAGGCTTTGAAGATGATTACATACATTCTTTTTCATCATTTCCTATGTCAATAGCCGTGAAACCCAGCAAGCACAAATGTTTTTCTCTCTCAATCGTTAGATTAGCGTTAACACAGGCAACTTTGTCATAATGCTTCTATGTGCATCTATCTCGTAGTAAAGTATCTATATTTTTGGATGAGTTCTTTGAAGGTCAACACGTTGAGACGTCTGAAGGCAGTGACACATCACTTACATTCATTGTGTTGTCACCATAGACTGATAACAACTTACTGTGACTCGATGTTGTTGCGCTATCCCCGCATTTGTAGAATAATTAGACCATTGTATCTTAGCGTAGTACGGTGTCACGTTGAACATCCATGTTGGTTTACTGCAACAACAGAAAATAAAAATTAAATATAGATTAGGTGGCAAAGAACCAGTACTTCTGCTAACAAATTTAATTTCTCTAGTGCTTACCATTACGACCGAGTTACAGCGGATTTTGCGTTACTTGCTATTTAATTTCATTTGCCACCTTAATTATCTGTCAAAACTCAACTAGAATGAAAGATATGAAGCTTGTTTATCTGTTGGATTAAGATAAAGAAATAGTAATACTTATAAATAACTACAAAAACTTTACACGAAGAAAATGGCACAGATAGCAATAATAAGTACAAATAGTTTATAATTTTAAAAACATGTAGCCTGTTTCAATAACAATTCCACTACAACATTCAATAACTCAACATTAAAATATTTTAGCTTCTATTATTTGTTTCTTAAATTATTCCAAATAAGACCATACTGTTTCAAATACGATATATGTACATACGTATATAGTCGATGTACGTAAATTAAGATAGTGAAGACAATAAATTCAATTTTAAAAAGCTAATATTAAGTAATGTACAAAAAGAAATCTGAGTTCCTACGTGCATATAGAAGACAGCTCATGTTTCTAATTCCGTATAAAGTTCATTGAAGATTGTCATCTGGGGGCAAATATATTACAACATATTTTACACCTGGAAGGTATTCGGTATGAAAACTAATTCAGGATTTCAAAGTAGACCATTTTTTGGTATCGGAAGAAGCATTAAAGTTAAAACTACGTGGACATTTATCCTGCAAATAAGTCCATAATTGTATTTGTTTTTCGTATGTTCTGAATTACTTTTTGGCCTCAATGCAACCACACACATTAGCATTTTTACGTTTTCGGTTGGTTGTTCGTTTGACTGGAGTTTAGCGTCCCGTTCCAGAACGAGACCATATCAGATGTAGACATACAGCTTACTGAGAGATTTGAACCACACGAGCCCTCGCCATGAATCAAAACCGGGTCTTTCGCGCCAAAGGTGCATACGCTATAGCAATTCCACGATGGTGCTCTAATTGCTCGTTAAGAGCTTTTTTTGATTTTCTTTTTAGTATAGAGAATATGTTAAACATGGATCTACTTTAAAATTCGAGTCACAGAAACTATCACCAAGGTTGCATTCAGGTTCCGGCACTAGTAATAGACATGGTTACTACTTTAACATAAAGAAACCCGTTTGATTGAAACACGTAGGATATTGTTAGATCTTATGGCATATAAATTTTAATTAAATTTGCGTGAAGACTGTTTCATTACTTTACTGTCAGCTTCCTTGAAAGGGTGTCGTTGTCATTACTTCTGTTTTTATATATTTAAATACAACAGTTATTAATAAGCTTCTAACGGCTGACGGGTAGACCAACAAAATGATCGTTAGCAAGGTTTATGTGAATACATATGCGACGTAAAACTAACTGTAAATGTTTGCAGAAGAGTGCAAATAATTAAAAAAAAAATCATTGGATAGTTGTAAGATAATCAAAATGTTCGACGTAAATGTTTATCTACAAATATGAATTACAATCTTTAATTTTAAAGTTTACTGTGAAATTACATGCATTTATAAATTGAGATTACGAAGAATGCAAAGGATGGTCCAGCAGAGAGCATAAATTATTTAGGTTTGCTTACCACGCTTATACAGTTTGTTCTATGCGCTGAGACTGATACCAAAGCAGGATGTCGAGACCGCAAGAGAAAATCTAATCATATGTGAAAGAAGCCTATGAGATTGTTGCATTTGTTTTTGTTAGGATTTTCTTATATTACATACATAGGGCTCCCAGTCGTCGCATTTCATCCGAAACAGTACCAAATTTACGTCATCCGTCCTTTCAAAAATTGCTTAAGACTCCAAATATCCCAGTTTTACTCCAAAACTTAAGCAAATGTCATTCGTGAGATATTTTTAAAAAATGTCACTTTAATCAGTCGTCAATACTCAACAAATATGAATAGTCTCTCTGTAGCTCCTTTTTAGTGAGTGTTAACCTATTATTAACAAATACCAAGTACGTAACTATACCCATACTGTAAATTTTCATAGGGTGTCCCAAATTTTTAGTCTGAAACTTTCGGAGCCTTATTCATAGAGGGGAAACTAGATCCAAATGTAACTGAATAATCTAACATTGGTAAGAGGTTTATGAAGTTAGATTTGAATTTAATGGGGAATTACAAAGCAAATGATAAGGTTATTTTACTTAAGTAATGACAGAAGTGTAATGATTATGTATTTTAAGGTGAGAGCCTCAAAATAAGGAATTATAAGAATAGGTCTTGTTATAGTAGTCGTAAAGATAAAAGGTTTGGTACTGTCATACGGGCCAAACACTGTGCAAACAATTGAAGACTTATACAAGAAAATTTAAGTCATAAATAGAAAATAGCAGTGCAAAAGTAATTGTAATAAAATATATTATTGTTGGGGAAGATAGTGTAGTAGGCAGTGTACTTCGGAAGAAGAGGGATCTTTGTTATCCATTTAATACACATTTTGATAATTAGATATCGGCCGCGCGTTGCAGGACAAAGAAACTATGAATGTAATTATGTATAAAATGGAGAATATTAGTGTGTGTGGTCTTGGGTATATCGATGATTCATTCAGGAATCTTATGAGATTGAATTAAGACCTCAGAGTTCAGTCTGTGTAACTCACCGATGTAAAATCAAAAATAAGATGAACTTATGGAGTAGAAGAATTGGGGTTCAGTTATTGCTTATTTAATTACGGTAGATGAAATACATTTTATTTGAAGATACTTCTAGTTAACAAATGAATTTAATGTGTCATCTGGTCAAGTAAGATAACGATTGAGGAGGTAGAAATCTTTGAAAATGCTGTATATGGGGTTTAAGTAACATTCATAAAGACTACCCACACCTATTAACACATCAAGGCTTCATGGATGGTAACAATCTATTGCAATCTCGCACTACTTAGTACTAGTTGTATCATTTGTTCACTTTGACAAATTGTGGACAACTGATTCTGTATTAGTATGTTGTATTTATCTTGTGAAGTTTTCTTGAGTTTCGGATACATGATACTATAAATTACGTTTAGTATATTTATTTGTCTAGTTTAGGTTGAGTGTAAAATATTAAGCAACTCCTTCAACAGCATTTAATAAATATTGTAAAATTCTTTGTCTATAAAGGTAGAGCAATTACTGTACACGGGAAAATTTGTTTGAGAAAAAAGTCTAGTGAGAATGTCGTTCCCAAAAATCGAACTGAAGTCCGCATCTATAATACGAAAATAATATGAAAAAGTTGTGGTGCCAATTTTAAATCTGATTAGAGCTATTTCCTTGAAAGCCAGAACTTTGTTAGCGATGCCTTTTGAGACTGGTTTGGAATGGTACCAATTTGCAATTTGGAGGTACGTCTCGTCTAGACCATAAACTAAGACTAGATTCAGTATTTATTATTACTGGTAGACTGCTAGAATTCACTCTAATATTAAGTAGTAGTTTATTATTTTCTGTCCCCAGGTTAACATGTTCTCGGTGATCGTTGTGAGTCGTCTGGGCGAAAAAATTGCCGTCCGTCTCCTTAAAAGTTCCCGCTGTAGCCTGCTCTTCTTGAGTGTGATTATTTTTTAAATTGTGGTGGTTTCTGGGTGGCCCGCGCCGACTTTTCAGGAATGGCCCGCGAGGCTTGACTTTGGCCTGCGTGCCCATCTACGCGTTTCCCTGGTTGGAAGGTTTTGGATTATTCCAACATGTAGATGCACCGTGGTTCTTCTTATAGCATATTGCACACACACACATACTTTATCACCTTTTACAAAATTTTTATTTTTCTTACCAGCGTTATTCCCTTTGTTGGTATTCTGACGATGTCTCCCCCCGTTATTACGTCTGGAATTAGTTTTCGTGGCGTTCTGTGCCACTATTAGTAATAATTAGTCTATTTGATTGGCTAGTTTAGTGAGATCCGTGTGTGGGGGGGGGTATGAGAGCAGGTTTTGACTTTGGATTGGGTGCGGATTTGAAACTTCAGGTGGAGTAGAAGTTGACTGTGGAGGGGAGATATTCTGCGATGGAGGTGCAGAAGGTAACGATTCTGAATAACAAGGAGCATATTGGGTGTGATGTACAGTAGAAGTTGGTTGTTGTACATAGGTTGGCAAATATGAATTATGATTCGTTTGGTTATGAAAGTCGTACAAAGGAAATGTTGAGGGGCGGTTAGGTTGGCCGATTGAAGAATGAATCGCCTGTGACAACTCCACATAATTCCTCTTCTGCATGAGGTCCTGAGCCTTTTCCAATTCATAAAGTCGATCCTGCGGCTGCTGGGCTGTTTGAAAGGATTCCAACGCTATCTTCTGTAGTAAATTTCTTTGTAATCCCAATGAAAGAAAATGGATCTTCTGTTCCTCCAAAGCCTCTGGCATTAGCTGTCTAATTACCCTTAATTTCCTTAAGAAATATGAATCGACCGACTCATTTTCGTTTTGCTGTATTCGGAAAATTTTTAATTTCGCCTTATACGCTGATAAATTTGGACGAGACAGAGATTAATTTGGTTTTAAGTTTATCATAATTTAGGGTGTTAAATTGATTCTGATTTTGTAATTGGAAGACAAAATCGAGAGCTACATCCTGTAAATACAACGGAAGATTTTTTCTTTTCGAGGGTCCATGTCTGTAGCAACGCCAAATGATCGAATAACATGAAAAATCGATCCGGGTCGTCCGTACTGTGACCAGAATATTTAGTTAGATGAGGAATATTAACAGGTATACGGGAGCCTGATTCTGCCATATTATCACCTTTATACGTATTTTCCCAGATCTAGTTGTCGGCATAAATACCTGCCAGCCTAAACGAATCAATTTACCGCTAAGAATAATGAGAGTGCTATAACAATACGGATATTATTTTCATATATCCTGCTTTAGTAACACTAACACTAAAACTCTGTACTTTAGAAGTTTCTAAGTCCGTTCTTCGGCAATAAAAGGAACGTCCCATAGGAAAGTCCTTTTAATGTCTGTAAATAGACGCCGATGTATCTACCATGTAAAATTCTTTCAGTCTATAAGGTAGAGCAATTACTGTACACGGGAATTTGGACTTGCCCATCATCTTTTATTATAAAATTGTCTTCTTAAATACAGAAGTTATACAATAAGCAGTTCCACCAGTATTTGGGTAAGATAAAGAAAGGAACCCAGTGACCAAGCGTCGTGGGCTTAAGGATAGATACCTTTCGGTGACCAAGCGTCGTGAGAGGGGTTTCAGCTGGTTCGATCAACCTGGGCAGATTGATGCTCGTAGATGCGTGGTGCTCTCTTTTTATGGAGTGTCGGCTGCCATCGGTGATCTACGTCTTGCCGACTGCTGGCGAATGTGGGCGACTTCTCTTCGGGTCCGTCATCTGCGATGTTTGTTTACTATTAACACGTGTTAGTACACATGGTTATCGCATGTTATGGGGACATGCGGAACCTTACAATATACTTAACGTTTAACTAAAGATTTCACACACTAATTGAGTAAATTGTATCATTATGGTCAGTGTCAACATGTATTACTAGAATACTAAAACATAAGGCAATGCTGGATAGAATATAACGAAACTGTATTCGAAAATTCTTTAAATTTAATAACGTTCGTAAATGGACTGTGACATGTCACATTGCTTTGGGGACCAAAGAAATAGGAAAATCATATACAGGAGAAAAAGTTAAATTTGTATGATCTTAGTTGAATTAATCTTATAAGTTAGAGGGAAAATATTTGAAATTATTAATGTATGTATTATTTGCAGAGCTACTTAGCCTTGGATATGTTGAAGCAACGCCTAAACCTCCTCCAGAAAGTGAAAGTGATGATGATGATTTATACCTGGCAATTTGAGATTAGGTAATTTCTTCGTATCGGCATCGTATCAAATATCATCAAAATCAATTAATAACAATAAAAACATTATTTGAACAATTTGAATCAAGATATAGTTGTTTTGAATTGCAGGATTTGTTCTTTTCGTAAATCAGAATGTTACCGTTGTAAATCATGCTTTTAGTGTATATAAAAGTAATGTGAAACCTTGCCTGTAAGTAGCCAGTTTATATTCTAATATTTTGAAAAAGTATGCATTTTAAAGTAAATAAAATACTTTCATTTAAGAATAAAGAGTAAAACAAAATATTTCCAAATACTCATATTATGACAAGTTAAAATGAAATAAAAATACGGAATATTTGCCATTAAACATGTTTCCAGTAAAACAATGATGTTCTTTTTGTGGCCAGTTACGTGTATATTTTGTTACGGGCATCAAGAAATCACATGATGAATATGTTCAATCGCGCTGAAATTTCATATAATTAATGTAAACTCTTACACTTAATATCTAAGACAAATAAAGAAAGAATATATTTTTGTAGCGTGTTTATTCTTTCCTTATATTATACATTACTATAGATTTAAATTGTATTATTGTTTTGAAATTTGATAAAATTATAATAATATTTTTTTTTATATAAAATAACTTTCGCCATAATTGATTAAACTAACTTCGTTTTTTTTTTTTTTTGGCTAACAGGTATTTTTGTATAGTACAGTTCTTTAACCTGCTATCATCTTCGCCTTGAACTAAGAATTATATTTTTAAATAATAATTTTAGCAGCAATATTTCATTTTCATTTTTCTAATTTTTCATCCACAGCTCTGTAACTATGTTTATCCTGCTAGAGAATTTTTTTTAATATCATACGGTAGTAACAGAGGTCATAACTAACATTTATAAGTTAAAGGAAGACAATACAAGAGTCTATGAAATGTAACATTTCCCGTATCCAAAAATAAAGAACACATGAAATTTACATTGGATTCGACAGGTCTTTTTTCCTCTGTTTGAAAAACTTCATGATTGGGAAAACGCTCTAGGTTGTCGCAGCCTCGAAACGGAATATTTAACAATCGAATATGTCAGTTCGATAAACAATCTAAGCCAATTATTAAATTTAATATTCTACATCTATTTCTTTAATGATTATTCAATATCGGACTTCGGAAGAGGAAACTGATTAAACTTATTGACCACACCTATAGCGACAACTCCCAGTCATGACTTCCATTCAGTTTTAATTTTAAATAGAGGAAGACTGAGAAAAAGATATAGAGAAAGTCAAAGGGAAAGTGAAGAGAAGAGAAATAAGAGGGGTCAGATAATCTTCTGATAGGACTATATTATCTCAGAGATAGTGGAGGACAAAAGGATATTTATGGGATAGGTATATCGGATGATCTATGGTGAAACAGAAGAAAATAAGAGGAAGAAGAAGAAACAGAAACAACAGAAAAAAATCGGCGACTTATCGAAATACAGTAAAAGATTCAAATAAGTACTAAAGGTCCTTCATATCTCAATTTTATTGCTCGAGAATAGAGTTTAAACTGTTCATGGTAAGACACATGTTCCCTCATACAATTCCGATCTGGATCCAAGTAACTGCACAAGTTGGAGTTACCCTGACCCAGCCCAGATAAGTGCTAAATTATTTTATTTGTTGTTTCTGATCACTAAATAATTTTCATCCATTTACTGACTCTTACGTAGTGACTCTCACATGTTGAGTTAGAAAAAATCTAGGAGATAAACACATCTTCCATAAATTGCAGCTCTTGAAGTTTGGACAAACTGTTATCATCATTAGTTTCATTCCGATGCTTCGACTTGCCTTTCAGAGCCGATTTGAATTAGAGGTTAGTCACCTTTCTGACCTAGATGATGACTCTCATATAAATAAATTTCCCATTAGTATATACGTACATATAACAGAGATTATTAAATTTTCATTAAACCTTAGAAATCACTACTTAAAACTACTTACCGTTCACTCACACACATTCATATCTTATTTGACAGTGTATTGATAGAGGTAAATGGATTAAATATTAAGGAAATTATAGCCTAACTACTGCTTCGTAACATTTATTACATTCACTAATAATAAGAACACAAGAAAAGATATTAGCTACATCCAAATATACATACATACATGAGCGTACATATAATGTCAAAACATATCTATCAATATTTAGATGATGAAAAAATATTAAAAGGTTGCTCCAGTTAAAAATTCGTGACATGACATCGATACTCATTTATAATTTTAGAAAGAAAAGAATTTCAGTTAACGAATCTGTTCTTTCGTAGTTTTATGTAGCATCATTTATTAGCTTATCCATACTTCACTCATTAGGTGTCCATGCACGCGGTATAGTTTTTCAACATACACATATTAAGATGCTTATTTACTTACAGTATTTCAAACTAACATGTATTCAGTCTGAATAGTTAGTAGAATATATACATATATCAGTCTCTAAAGCCACTTAAATTCCTATTATCCAGTTTAATTAAACTAAATGTTTATTCTCGTCATTTGGTTGGTTATATAGTCAAAATCAGTATCACTCGAAGATTTCAACATCAAAGCCACACTACTATAATTTAGACACACGACAAATTCATAGTTATTTATTATAATAGTTGCCCAGGGTGGATTTGTCATACAAGACTTGGAATTATACAGGGTGGCCCAAAAGTAGCTAAACACTCTTACATTCATTAAGTATAACATTCCAGTTTATGGGTTTATATGTTTCGGCTCTTCCAAGCTTAAGATTTAAGTAAAAGTATATTAAGAACAAATAATAAAGAAACTATGCCTGATGGATAACAATAAGAAATGATATAAAATGTAGTACGGTACTGTATATCTACTTTTGGGCCACCCTGTATTGCAGTGTGTGGCGATTCGAAAGTTTAAAAAAACTTGAATACGTAAAACATGAATTTAATTAAGTTTGCGATTTAACTAGTTTGACATTGAACGAAACATTCGTTTTATTGGGCCACGGACAAAAGGTTTTACTGCTCAATCGTATTGTTATCTTTAGTACTCGGTTTCAATCTGCATCTTGCTTCTGAAATGTTTTAATCAATAAGCAGTAATCCCATAACAGATCCTGAGAAATTAAAGAAAAAAAGAATTGCTTACCAGGGGGAAGAGTGTAAATCATTTTCTTACGTTTGCTTAACTAGGGTAAGTCGGCTTGAACAATTCTGATGGAAGAAAGTAAATTAGTGCATAGCTTATTTTCATTTTAACCATTTCAAAAATTCTCGTAATTTAGCAGTGTCTCGGAGTTTCATTCTTGAAATATGGCAACCGTAGTAAAAGACTACTTAACTCAAATATTTTAATTTTCCCAACACAAACCTACATAACAAAACGTTCTCATCCTTTCTCACACTTCTGATTCTAAATCAAGCATATTCGACTTGGCTTCTTCGTTATATATACCTCAATAACTTAGTTCACGAAATCTTTAATAGGGTCTTCGTCACCATCAATATCAATCTTTCACTGATAAAATCTATATAAATCTCAAATCCAGGGGGGCAACTGTTCCTTCCTGATCCCTCTACATAACGCCATCTCAATCCCACCTTTTGACTTTAATTTAGTTAAAGAAAGGTGTATTTACTTTCACAATCGCAAAACACACTTACGTCTGTTTCTTCATATGCGAAAAATGGAATTTAGGTCGCTCTATTTCATATAATGCAAGAACTGTTAAACGTTTCAAGAACTGAAGCCTACAGACATCAGAGATCATATGGGATGGTCAAAGGATCTTTCCTATCTTTTCTTTCCTATCTCAATCTATGCTAGTGCTACCTACTAATATATAAAATAGGGTGAGAGTATATTATATACTAAAATACAAAGCTTTCATCAACAGTTGGCAATTTCATGCTGTGCCAAACTCGCTCATAGTGTTAAGAAAAACAGGTTCTATTGACTATTTGGTATTCTATCCTAGATGTTACATGCTTAACATTTAGGGGCCGCGGTGGCTCAGTGGTAGAGCGTTCACCTCTGGTGCTTGGGGTCCCGGGTTCAAACCCTGCTCCCGCCAAGTGAACTTTGTGGTGGACTAACACCGTGTGCGTGGGTTTTCTCGGGGTTTTCCCGTTTCCTCCCACTTTCTTCATTCCACCATTTCATTCATCCTCATCATCACAGTCTCCTTTAGCCTAACCGGCATAACCGTGGGACGTAAAACTAAAAAAATTTCATGCTTAATATTTATGTAGAATGGGTCTGCGTCATTTATAAGTGTATTGAGAGATCGGATTTTATCCGCACGTGGACGGAAAGAAAAGCAAATAAGTAATTTCTACATTTTGTGATTGAAATTTTGAGTTTCTCCGGGGGAGATGAATTTTCTTCGGGGAAAGATTCCCCCGGGCTACCTCCTAAATTCATCCCTGCTTTGGAATGTCCATTTCTTCTTTTTGAAGCATTTTGCTAACAATTATTCTGAATAGAACAGTATGCCAAAATACGAGACAGCAAATGAATTTAGAACTCTTAATATTGTGGGAAAGACTATTAGCTTTGTTTTTGGGATCAATAACAGTGCATATAATGCATTGTATATTTCCCACACTTGATACAGAATAGCAGTCACTGCATCAATATGACCAGTGGCGGCAAATGTTAGTGTTGCAGCGTTGCGCAACGACCAAAGTACTTCAAGCAAAAAATATTATCAATAGTAGTAAAGAACAGAAAAAATACTTTTAATACTCGCATATATACACTTTAAATAACATATTTTTTACTTCTCTAACTGTCCGTTCCGTTAATCCGTTTTAAAAAGCGAAAAATAATCCGTCACAGAGTCTGTAATTTATATTGTGTTGCAGCGAGCGTGCAACGACCAGATTCCTTCAGCGCGGCAATTGGAGCAAATGTTAAGTCTCCTTTCCCCTATCTCAGAAGTTAAAGGGACTGGTCATTGCAGTGCTTCTGCAACACAGTACGGTTTCCAGTGAACAAGGTTTTTCGCGCTAAATAAGATTTTTGAATTTTCTTTCACTAGCAATTAACAAACAGAATTTGTTTTTATGCATTCATATTTTTAAATTACGGGACCATACTGAAGCAAATCAATATAATGACAATTAAAAAAAGTGATTGCAGAGTTACAAAATAAAAAAGAAAATATCTAATAGAGGAGAAAACAAATGAAAGTAGACCCGCATTTAAAAGTTAATTGTTAGCTTACATTGATAATGAAGGCTTCTTCTATAGTAATTTGTGAATCAAATATTAATAAGTCAGTATGTAGAATCGCTTCCCTCCCCACCCCTTCTGTGGATAGTATTCTAGTATAAACATATTTCTTTTATAAAATAAGTATATTTTATACTCTTGATAATTTCCACATAAAACTGTATGATGGGGAACGCCACATTGAATTTGGGACTAGTTTGTAATGCTCAGGGGCGTAGCCACGAGGGGGGTCCACCGAGTCCAGACCTCCCAAAAATTTCGAAACTTGACTAACATTTGTAGACTTCCTTAACGAACTATACTTGTTTAACAGAGAAACGATTGATGTAGGCTAAATATTTTATTTTATGCCTCATCATGAACTCTTCTTTTCTTTTAAAAATAATCGTTCTATCATTTTTTTTAAATATAAGTAACAGTAGGCCTAAGTAAGAATTATTTATCGTCTTTTCGGGTGCAGTATAAGACAGGTTCCATATTATGTAGACGTATTGGATCTCCCTCAAATCCTTTGGACCCCTCCCAGTTAACATTTCTGGGTGTAGAACTGGTATTGCTGGTTGTTTTGATGTCCTTTGATTTTTGGGCTTCTGCTACATGTTGATCCTTCATCTGGCGGGTTGCGAGGTTTCCTTTCTAGAACATATCACATTGGTAAGCGTTGTTTCGCCTCATGTGGAAGTATATTGTGTTCATCGTGCATTGCGTAACAACCAAGACGGATGACTTGGAATGTAGTTTTTCTTTTACGCACATGTGTGTGTGTTGATGTATGAATATGTGACATTCGGAATTCATATACCAGTACCTCTTTTGTATCAGCTGTTTTGGTTTTTAATTATTAGGTGTAATTTTATTGTGTGCGCTTTAATTCTGTAAATAACCTACAAATTCTGAATGAATTGTATACCATGACTTCTGTAAATAACTTACAAAGTATTGACCAGCTTTCAACTGAGGAAAAATTTTCAATTAAGGCTTAGACAAAACAAGCAAAGGGCAATTCAGGAGAATGTTCAAAAAAAATCTAGTTTAAATTTACAGGATATATTATGGCAAGTAGTGTTGTTTGTACCAGATACATTTCCTCAATTTATTTTAAATTTTCCTGGATAAACTGTGAATAAAGTGTGTTCAATGTACATTTTTTTTATAGCACTAATCTCTGCTACAAACTCTCTTCAGTCAACGCTGAAGAGGAATCCGGATTACTGTCAAGGACTGAGTTTGCTAGAATGAATCGTTCGCAATAATCTAGAAAATATATAGTGAATCTGCAAAGCTTCTGAAACTAATATTAACTGTACCTATGGCGATAGCAAAAGACGAAAAGTATTTTTCTACATGAAAAAGAATTGACACTTTAAAGGAATTGAATGTTGCAAGAAAGGTTATCACCATTGGTTATGCTTTCCATCGAAAAAGACCTGACAATAAGAATACTAGAGTTCAACCAGCATGTATTAGGCAGATCTGCTCCAATCAAAGAGAGGATAATGTAGAGATGCAAAAAAGCCGGCTTTTTTGAATCGATGGTTTTTTTCACATAAAAAGCCGGCTTTTTTGGGGAAAAAACGAGAATTTTGGAAATTTTGGCTTTTTTCAATTTCATGATTTTTCTATCTAAATAGCTTTCTTATAGTGTATTCTATAGTTAGATAAGAATTCCATGACCTAAACGCCATATTTCGCTCTGAAATTCACCATTAAGATGGATGGAACACATGTTTTACGAATTAAAGCTAACATGAAGAAGTAGTATTTGAGGGCAATTTTAGAGGCTATTTAACTTTAGTTTAATTTTGAGTTATCGACATTTTTTTCTTCTCGGGATCATTTCAGTTTGTCGTCTGTGTTTCATTTCTAAGAGCTTAGTACTCTAGCTTCTAGCGCAGAAGTTAAACTTACGTTTTTCTATATATCCGTCAAAGCGTACGTTTTTCAATATATCCGTCTAACCGTACTTCCACATTTCTGTTATACTATAGCTGTGCAACGATTTTGCAATAATTTTCCGGATACAACCTTGAATACTAATTTATACAAATAATCAGTAGCGGATTTAGAAACGTACTTTGGGACGTGTTTCTCTGATTGTTTCATTTTCTAAAATGTCCTAATTTTATTTGGGAGGAGCTTGAAGTTTGAGTACAGGCATAACTAATACTGCATTTCGTTTCGTTTATGTATTTAGCGATAATCTTCCGGATACAACCTTGAAGATCATTTTATACTGAAAATCAGTGGCGGATTTAGAAAAGTATTTTGGGAGGGTTTTTTTCTTACTAATGTTTCGTTTTTCTAAACATTCGTAATTTTTATTTGACGGCAGCTTAAAGTTTATGAGTAAAGGCATAACTAATAGGTATTTCGTTTGTTTTAGACATTTCGTAATTTTGTGGAACAGGCTTCAGTCCGAAAGACCGCCCTCCTCACCTTCGCAAAACCGTCACTGCCGGTAATAAGTAATAATAACGATTTAAAAACAGTAAGAAAGGAAGTCGGCCAACTCACAGTACACGCACTCTTTCTACTTCATAGATGGAATGAAGATAGGTTTTGTCAGAATGGTCGAATGCTGAGTTGAATCTCGGACTTCCCGATAGAAGTGCAAAAGCTCCACTCAGTCATGTTTGTTGTGCAGTTGTATTTATCTTAACTTAAATATATTCCGTAGTTCTCTTTTTTTCGGGGTGTTGGTGGGGGGGGGGGGGAAGAGTTCCATAATGATATGAAGGGTGTGAGCCAAGAACATGGTAACTAACAAATTTTCAGTTGCTGAGTTATGCAGCACCAGATAGACAGCAACGCATACCGCTTCGTTTAATCCCTCATATATAGTCTTATGAAATTGTATGTAAATGTTGGATATGTAAAATATGGCCTTCCGTGTTCACAAAATTCGTGTCTCCATCCGATTTCTTCAAATTTTTTAGATTAACTACAAGCACAAACAGTATAAGGTATTTTATAGTATTTCAATGGATACCTTTAACTCTTACAATGTTTTTGCACATAAAAAAAACACGTGTCGATTTACTTCCAGTTTGCGGTTGATCTGCCAAATTTGAAGCAAAACGGATAGGGACACTTTAGAAATACGAAGGCCTTAGTTTACATAGAATCTATATGATATCTACACAATTTGATTTGCTTGGGTAAACTCCTTCCTGCGCTATTACGGCAATCTTTACTTTTTTCGGATGGGGCCCAGGCTTCAACAATGGTTTTCCGCAAAAATTAAAACATGTTTCATTTACTGTTATGCAAATTGTCCTTATACGAAGTTCAGTTGCAATTCTCCATATTCTTTAGGAACTTCTGACGTATGCTTATTTGCACGTTTGATATTCCGTAATCAATGGTTTAGAAGGTCCATGCTTCACTCAACCTCCAGAAAAATACGAAACCCAATGATCTCATTTTACGTCTACAATATCTGGGCACAAAGTCATTCAATTCGGTGCATTTCTTGCCTCTTGGGCCTCAAATTTCAAAAGTTTGGGTAGTGGTTTTTGCTCCTAAAACCATTTTTCCGCAGAAAATAAAAAAAATATTCGTTTATTTTTGCGTATTGTCCCTACACAATGTGTCGTTCCAATTCATGTCCTTCAAGCACTTCTGACACTGTTATTAGCACTTTTGATATTTCACAATCAAAGTTTTGGAGGTGTCTCTGTCCCACCTAAACGGTTTTCCTTTTTTCAGGAAAATAAGAAACCCGTATTCCCTCATTTTATGTCTACAATATCTGTGCACAATTTCATTCAGTTCCGTTCATTTCCCTGGCCTTTCGGGCCTCAACTTTCAAAATATTGGGCGGGAGCTTTTCCCCCCTAAAATCGTTTTTCCGCAGAAAATAAAATAACCGTATTCGTTTTTTGCTTATTGTCCCTACACAATGTGTCGATCGAATGTTTCATGTTCTTCAAGCACTTCTGACATACTGTTATTAGCACTTTCTTCGCTTCACCGAAGCAAAAATTATTCTTTAAATGTCATTGAACGTCCTCAAGATCTGGTTGTCTCATTGAAATCTGAACCAAAAAAGATAACCCATTATTTGTTTTCGGAAGTTAATAAACTAGCAGTGCTTTACCTTACTGTTTCTATGACTTCAGTGACACCAGAAAGATTATTTTCGACTTTATGAAGAATTAAATCTTATCTTCGGAGTACCATAATCCAACATAGATTAACTAGCTGATGACTCTTCATTCCTACAAAGATGATCTAGAAGAAATTATGAAATAACCCAGTACAATTGCCAAAGAGCTCAGATGTGATTTTGAGTTAACGTCCTTTCAGCAGCGAGGCTATATGAGACGGGACTTACTGATTAATCGTGAAATCCGAACCACATAAGCTCTCGCCGGAGTCTCTCATGCCAAAGGCGCGTACGCTAATCACTTAGCCACGAAGCTCGGAGCTCATATTAGTAAAGAAGAAAGCATTATGCGAATGTCAGTGCAGACAAGTACGACGACTGTTAAATGAATATTTGTCATCTTGAATATATTGGGATAATGGTCAATCTTATTTGATAATGTCATTTATTAAAAAATAGCATTCTCTTTTCTGTAACTCACTACAGTATACAGGTTAAATTCCACACAGTGTTCAAAAGAGGGGAAGGGGTTACAACGCACAGTCACGAAAGAAATAAGTCAGCCGGGCAAGAAGAGAAAATATTCCCAACCCTGTTCACGTGAGTTAACTTCTCCGAGAGACTTGCTTTCACGTGAGGTCTGTATTCAGCTCTTCCAAACAAATCCAATATCTGCTGAAAGCAATATTCTTTTCGATACTAAGCTTAGTGCTTTTAAACAGAAGAAAAACAATACTTGAATTTGTTTTCGAGGAAAACAAACAATTCATGCATAGTAGTTTACAAGTGCCAGATTACCTTTATAATTAATTTAGATATCTAAATACTCAGGATCTACTCACAGGTAATTGAGGTGTGAACAATGAAAAGTGATTTCGGAAATTGAAGATTGCATTATTGGTCTAATACTTTGAAATGAGATAGGAATTTTACATCGCACGATTATGTCCTGGAGGATAAAGGAAACAGATGATGAGTGAACTAAATGATTAATGCAAGAAACTGAGGAATGAAGTGGAAGGCAATAAAGAACTCTTAGAAACAAATTGACACAATGCTGTTCAACATAAACTTACATAGTATAGACTGGAATCGAGCTTATGACCTTGAAACAAAAAGTGAGTATGGTGTCTATCATTGAGCCACCATACAGTAATTGTGAAGGAAAGGCGCTCCCGATTCCGATATCAATTGGTTAGGTGGTGGATTGATTTGGAGTTTACTATTCTATTCAGAGCGAGGCAATTTAAGACGTGGACCTTTATCTTAACGTGGAATCTGAACCACATAAGCTCCCACCAGGAATCGATCCCGGGGCTCCCGTGCCGAAAATGAGCACTCTAACTATTACAAGGAATTCCCCACGGTCCAGTGGTGCTATTCAGCCGGTTCTCTAGAACCGGTTGTTAAAATATTTTCAGTTTGCAGAACCGTTTGTTAAACCATTTTACCAAATTTACCAATAGCAAATTTTACCTAGTTACACCCAGAAAAAGAACATTTTTGTTTAACTATCTTTGTTTTTAGAACCCCTTACAGCTACAATGTTAAACGTTTGATCTCTCAGAACAAGGTTTAAGCGATTATTTCTTAATCTCAAATGCTCAGATATCAAGAATGAGAACTGCGATTACATCAGTATACTTGTGAAGGTTACTTATATTCGAAACGCATACATACCATTATCAACAACGACGTAAAGTTCGTGATTTTTGCTAGTGTTGGCACGAAGGTGGTCTCTCTCGTCTCGTGAAGTATCATGGAAATTCAATTTCGATTTCAAAAAGGTTTAATTATTTCTATTGGACGATGTCGTCTTGTGTCGTTTCCTCAGCAACACTACTTTCTGCACACAATAAAACACATGAGTAAATGGCATGTGTATCATTTGAAGTATTATAGCGTGTCGTTTACTCGTCATACATTGCAATCAAATGATCTTATAGTTGTAGCATCTCTACTGTCGTATAGGTTGTGTTTTAAATATCCTAATTATCTATTACGTAATTGCTGCTCGTGAAATTTTCACCAATAGTGTTTCAAGCGTTTAATGTTTCAACGATTCAAGAAGTCAACAGGTTTCGTTATTTCTCTTTGTTAAGGGGGAAGTTTGGATCACAAATTCTTTATAACTGAGATTAAGAGATTAAGGAAGAATCGTCCTTACACTTGAAGGAAGTAGTAAAAAAAACATTATATAACAGGAAAAAAACACTAGATAACAGGACTTTGTAGTTGAATTATGCTGTCCACACCAAACGAAAAATTTTATTTTCAGATGGACAATGACCCAGACATCTTCTTCTTCCATTAAATAATCAAGAATCAGATCTCATGTAAAATGCTCCTAGAAACCTGTTGATTGAAAGTGTTGAGAAATAAGAGGTCTCATTCACTATGTGTGCGGAGACACTTGGTTGAAAAGGTGTAACAGCTTTTTCAGTCCAGCCATTCTAAGTGAAGTTTTTCTTCGGGTTTCCACATTCATACCAGGCAAATGCCGGGATAGCACCTAACATACAGGTCCCAGTTCACTTTCTTCCTATCCTTTTCCTGTCTTCCTTCGTCACTAATTGATTCCTTGCCGCCTCGAATGAATACGGTGATAGATAATAATGGTTCGTGGACACACTATTAGGTTTAAAATTATAAGATTTTATGTTTATTGAAGACTGTTTTGTTCAAGACTAATATTAGTTTAAATGTCCACGAGCAGAAGGGGAAAAATAGGTCTAAGCATTTGGAATTGCAAAGACAGACTGAAATATTTTATCTGGATCTTTTGGTTTAATAAGTGAGTAGTATACATACCTAACTACGAGCGCACTTTTCCCCTCCAACCCCAAACCATCACAAATTACAAATCCGCCACTGACCATCGAACTTTAACAAAGAAGAATAGAACAAAGTAGATCGGATATTGTACACTGCGCACTGGCTTTTATGACATTTAAAAATCAAACAAAATGAACTAAGTATTTTGAATATTTTATATTTAATAAATCATGAAAAAGTGTGTAATTTGTGGAGAATTAAAACAATATCAAGAATTTGCTCGAAATGGAAATACAAGACGAGATGAGTGTAAAGCATGAAGGAATAAAATGAGCAAACAAAATGATGAAACAGAAAAAATAGGTGCGTTCGCTTATCATGTTGTAAATCCTGAACAATTATCTGAAAAAGAATTTATAGACTTACAAAACGAACTGAATTATATCAAACTAATGTTTTTAGAATTTTACATTGACTATAAGAATGAAAAAGTTCAACTTGATGAAAGAGCAAAATATCATCTTAATAAAATACACGAGCTGTGGAATAATGCATTACCCTATAAGAATTTAGACTACTATTTCAGTTTTAAGAACCATGATATCTTTATCAATCATATTAATAATAAGAAGTGGATTGATTATATAAATGCACTTTTGAAATGGAGGGTAAGGATGATGCCTTATTCAAATTGGAAGTAAAGATAAATAAACTACTGTTTTTATGACACTTAAAATCATAAAAACTTACATCTAAAATATTACAGTGGAATCCTACACAAAATATATTTATTGCATCTTAATTTCCAGTTTATAAGCTTTCATTTGACACTTGAATCATGAAAACCCGTTAATAATTAGCTTTAAAAACTCAATGAGAAGGAATACATACAACTCCGAAACAGGTAATCTGTCACTGATTCATTTTGAACGATTCCAGTACCAGCACAGAACCGTCCAATCCGATTCTCTTTCCTTCTCCTCACGTCAACATATATATACATCAGCCTCTTCCTTCAACAGAACTTTTAGCTAGCAACTTTAAGAGGGCGCTGTATATCAATGACGTAGTCTCCTCGAAGGAGAATACATCATACATGATGTCATTGAATCCGTGACGAAATATCTCTTGAGTCTCTTTCTCTCTTTCCTTCCCATCAACACTCAGCGATACCAGAATATCAGAACTAAATCCTAAGTTGCAAGATAAAAGAAAAAAGTCAGTGTATCCAACTCAATATTTTTCCGGAACGTTCCAGGATTTTATTTTTTCAAGATATCGTTTTAAAACATATAGGGATGAATTCACCCCATTACTAATAAATATGATAATTGTTAAAAATGAGTTGGCAACACTGGCAGTCCCACCCCCAAATAACGTTAAAATTCAATAGCTCGGCCCCTAATTAACCGATTTTCACAATTCAAACGACATTCGATAGAGAAATAAATTTGCCATCGTCTGAATGTATTGTGGGTTGCATACCTCTAAGGATACTATTCCGAATTTGTTATATCTCCGTTGTTTATTAACCGATTTTCAAAATTCAAATAATAGAGAAATAAAGTCAATAGCAGTCAATAGAGAAATAAATTGGTTATCTATTGAATGTCTTATAAATTGCATAAATCTAAATATATATTACAAAAAACTCAAATAAATCCCTTATTTATACATAGATCTTTAAAATTCAAATGACATTATGTTCTATACTATATCCAATGGTCTTAGTTTTTATAGTTTTGATACTATAAAAACACTTATACACTTAAAACATACTTAAAATTACAAGTTCGGATATTGATAATGGAATCTTCTGCTAACCTCGTTCTCAATAGGAAACAATGACTTCTGAAATTCTGTCCACTGATCATAATTCAAGCTGAATAGACAGCCGTTAATATCGAAAACAACTTGAACTTCGGTTTGCACATTTTTCACAATTACATTGAAATTATTAGTAAGTATAAACTTCTTTTGGGGATCCATTCTAATCACTCCATTTTTTACTTCTGACGACATATTTTTGTTCATTTTTGTTATTTTTTGGATTCAAAAAACCGATCATCATTTGAAATTCACATACAGAACTCAACAGTTGGATAGTTATCTTTTAAACCAGTGTATTTGATTTTTATTCCATCTTTAACGATTTCATCAATCATTTTATCTGTTAAGTGTTTTGTAAATCTAGGTGGAAGAAATATCTTAAACTCTTCACATTCAACTAAAATGCTCTTTCCAAACTTAGTTTTAATCTTTTCCATTTTCACAATCTTATATTCTGTATTTAATTCTAATTCTCTTAATCCAATAACTTGTTTTTGCTCAAGACTTCCAAGCTTATTTAAAAGTTCAATATGACTCGCCATCGTATTTATTATATAGAGAATCAATGAACACTCTTCAATTTTTATCTTCACCAAAATATTTTAATCATTTTTGTTAATTGCGCTTATGGAAAACTTCCATAAACACCACAAACATACATTTAACTATCTAAAGCTCTTCTACTACTTTCTCATTCTTGGGATCATATGTAAAGTTCTTTTGTCCAATTAAAATCGCATAACATATAGTATTAGCGGCCACAGCTTCTGCAAAGTCTACTACAATCTTTATGTTTGTTCTCTCATTTGCCGATACATTCTTCCTCTTACTACAATTAATCACATACATTGGTCTGTTATCTATAAACTCTTTAGGGTCATAGTACATTTCGGTATTGCCACATGTTATTCTCTTAAATGCAGTATAATCTTCATACATGGTAAAATAATCCCTGTTAGCAATATCTAAGTTTCTTGATTCTTTTGGAAATACCTCATTCCTTCCATTCTTAAGATAGATATTCTTTAACTTACTTGCATCTGCTGTTTGTTTGCCACTTCTATCAGTTTGGAACATTACAACTACAAAATCAGGCATATCAAATTGTCTAGAATTAAATTCAGTAGTAACATCAAACTCCAAGAAAGAACCTACAACAGTCTTCTCAACACATTGATAAGTATGGAATGAAAACATGATTTTAGGCTCTTTAAGAATAGCCAACTTAAACTTGTTTGCATAATTAGATTCGTATTCAACAATAGGCATTCTTATCTCCATACTTTTTATTGATATTTTTCCATCATGAGGAGCTGCTCCTGATCCAGTCCATTTGTACAAGACATCGTTATTGTTGTTAGCTTTTGTAAATGTTATTCTCAATCCACCTTTCCACATAACCTCTTTATAATCACTTAAGAAGCCTGGAATTAATCTTAATGGGTACAAAACGCTAAAGTCCTTTCTTAGACCAAGTTTATCATCTGTTTCAAATCCTGCTTGTTTTAGATATTCAACTTCTGGTTTGGAAATCTTTAATGTTCCAATAGCTGTAGATGTTATTCCTGGTAGTTCAATCTTATCTATGACAACTCCATGCTTTCTAACCTCAATTTGAGAAAAGAAGAATGGTAAGAAGTTATCTACAAGTTTTATAGTATCATTTGCGCCAAATGTTCCCCCAACTGATGCACCAACAACTTCAAAAGTCATATGACAATCTGCTTTGTGTGGATGTATGAAGCCATCCCCCACATCGAAATCGAACTCAATATCTTTGTTAGCTTCATTCAAATTATTAAATGTTCTTGTGTTAGCTTTAAAACTCTGTAACTCGTAACTCTCAACACTATCCATTTATTATAAAGAAAATCTTGAAACATCGCTTTTATGGGATATATCCATAAAAAATCATACATAATAACAATTAAAAACTTATAATCCCCATCCTACCTTAACCTTAGCATTCATAGCAGTACCAACCCCAAAAGCAGCTAGTCGTTCACCAATTGACGCAGCACTACTGAATGCTCTTTTCCATGCTTTAGTTTCTAGTTCCTTATCTGCAATGTCTTGACTCTGTATCTTTATTGTCTCTGTAGTATATATCATGTTCTTTACAAGCCTCATCTAATGGGTTAATACCTTCATCACCTCTTTCTAATCTTTCTTGGAGCTTAGTCCCAGGCACACAAAATCTAAATCCTGGAATATGTAATTCAACTGGAAGTTTATTAATCAAATCATTTACTAATCCTTTTCCAAGCTTCTCATCATTCCAGAATCGTAGTGGTAATGTATTTAAGATCTTAATCAAATAACCTATACCTTATGGATCATTAGGAATAAATTGTGAAAGCTTATTATTAATCATACTTTCTATACCTATTTTCTCATTATAAAAGTTATTATTACCAGCCTTTTCTTCTCCATCTATAACTATTAACCGATCAATTAACTTTCTCACATCATCCATCCATATATATTCTTTAGGTATCTCTGTATATTGTTTAATTCCTTCTCCAGACATTGGTGTTTTCTTTCTTGGTGGTGTTGGGGGTAAAGATGGTTTAATATAATTATCCCAAGTAGGCTTGATAATATTAATGTACTTAGAACCTCTACTAGATGCTACTTTTTTATCTCGATTATATTTTTGGAAGGCAGCATCTGATTCTATTATTATTTCCTTGTACTGTTCAAAATCATCATCATCATAATCTTTAATGGTTTTATTAGTATTCATCGTTAACAATTCCCATAGACCTTCTGTTCCTTTATAAGTTTTACCATTAATTATCAAATCATCACCATTCACTTTAACTTCAAAATTTCCTACCTTATTTATTATTTTTCCATCTTCTTCTACAGTTCTTATTCCGAATACACTATCATTTCTTTTACTATAATATTTTGTTGCAATCTTACCAAATGATTGTGCTGTTGTTAAAGGTTCTACTCCTTCCACTTTGTCTTTAATTTGTTTTCTCATTTGTTTTATTTCTCCCGTTATAGGCGTATCACTACTACTTGGAGAACTATCATAAGTTATCTTTTTAGGTGTTTCTAGTAGACTGGGATCTATTGAAGCCGTCTTATGTACAACTGGAACAAGTTCAGTTATTAGATTTTTATTTTGTTCTGCTACTTCTTTGATCTCACTTCCCAAGTTCTGAATAGCATCAATTACAGGTTGCTCTTGTGTCTTAAATTTATCATATATACCTGCTCTTTCTTTCTTCCAAGATTTGAAGCCCTTTATCAAGAACTCCTTTAACTTGACATTCTTATTAATTTCTTTCTCATCCATTTATTATATAGAAAACGAACAAACATCAATAAACGTCAATAAACGTCAATAAACGTCAAACGTTAAAACGTCAATAAACATGAAAAACGTCAATAAACGTAAAAAGTCAAACGTTTATAAAGTGTTTTATCTTGTTCCTATACTTACCATTGTTTACCTTCCTTGTCATATCAATTACTATAAAACCATAATCTTCTTGCCAACATTTTGAACATATCTCTTTAAATTTATCATAAGACATATCTCCTCCAACAAACTCATTATACACATGTTTAAGATTAGTATCATCTTGTCTAAATATGCATAAAAAGTTAACGTTATCTCTTATAAGCTGTTTAGGTACTTTCGAATATGTTTGTGCAAGATAGAAACAGTCTAAATGTCTATGCCTACCTCTTGTAAAGTAATTTCTAACAGTATCTTGATTCACTAAAATGTAATCATCAAACACAACGACAGGGTATTTTTCACATTCATCAATAGGTACAATAGAATCATTACCGCTTAAGAACGTTGCTATTTGCTTCTTAAACTTTAGTTTTGCCTTTTCAAATCGATCTTTTAACTGCTCATACTTTGGCTGATTCATGCTTTTAGAATATATATAGAAGTAATTATTGTTTAACCAACCTGGCTGTAATAAAAAATTAAATAGCAAAAACGTCTTACCACACCCAGATGAACCCACGATAAGGCATCGAATATCATCAGGTATAAGCTCTCCATTTCTTTTCTTAGCTGTTGTTTCTTTTATCATCTCTTTCACATCCCAATTAATAGTTTTCTTACTCATTTATTATAGAGAAAATCGTCTCTTTGTGTAAAGTTGTTACTAAACCTACCGGGGGCTACGCTGTAGCCCCCTTGGCTTTTGTATTCGTCTGTTTGTAAGTGGGTTGCCTTGGGCTGTGATAGCTTCTTGTTCTTTGAGGCGGTTAAACAGATTCAAAACAACGTCAAAGAAAAATATCAAAAACAATTTAAGGATCTAGAGGTAGACGCCAGCGGGAGTCTTGCTTTGATGTTGCGCTGCTGAACCCTTCCAACCCAATATTTGTATGACTCGTAACGCCTAACCTGGTCGTGTTTGTCTGTGTCGTACTTGTCTACTATGTCTTGAAGCTGACTAGCCGTGAGGTTCTTTTTAACGATGATTAACTTGTGTACCTTACTTGGGTCTTCTGTGTGTTCTGCTGCTATGGTCTTGAGTTTTGTTATCTCCTTTGTTTGTTCTTCGTTGTGTATTTTGAGGTCAGCCATTAGCTGTTCTACTTCTTTAACTCTTGCTTCTAGGGCGGTTGTGTTTTGTTGGATCTGTTTAAAGTCTTGAACGAAGTGGCTTCTTAAAATTTGATAACATCGGTCGTAGAAGTCATCAGATATCCAAAATGCAATACACAATATCAATTCTTCCCTGACATAGGTCCCAGACAGAGCAGTGTTTGTTATATGGTCTCCACCCTTGACCTCATACATAGAGCGATGACCCGAATCCGGGTCATCGTTTTTTCTCTTGTAATGAGACCGAGTTCATTAATGAAAATTGTATGTGGCTGAAGGGGTATTTTTGATACCCCTTAAAGCCGAATACTGTTGTTGATATTTTGTTCTTACATAGGATCGTAACAACCTTCATAATGATCTTATATCTTTAAGTTCTTCTCTGATCTTAAGCAACGTATCTTTTATATATTCATTATCCATTTCACCATTTAATGTTATTATCATCTCTAACTCTTCTTTACATGAGTTAATACAAGTGACAATGGCTTTATATTCATCCTTTCTTTTGCTTATGTTCAACTTAGAAGACAAACCTGTTATTATAGCACTTCCAGTTGCAAGAGATGTTGTTAATATTGAGTAAATTGTTACAGGTATAAAAATATTAATAAATCCAGTTGTTGCAGAAAGTATAACCGATAACGTAATCAAAGTGTAGTATGCATATTTAACAATTCGTAGTTTTCTCATTTTCTTCTTTAAACTGTATTCTAACTTTTGAATGACATCTTCAATTAACTTGATTACTTTCTCTCTTGGAATATCTCTAGGTAAATCAAACTCATTCATTTATTATATAATAAATGACTAAGGTAATTAAGCTAACGAGTGATACTTCTGTTTTAAAGAAGAAACTCCATTACGAATTAGACAACAGTAACAACTATTTAAGTATAGGACTAGTTGGGTTTTACAGTACATATCTAACTCCAAACATAACAACAGAAAAAAACGGTTTATCATATGGTGATAGATATGTTTATATACCAAAAGGGCAATATAATATAAAATCACTTAATGAGTATTTAAAATCTCAATCCATCAATATAACATTATCAGAATATCATTTAAGAAATAGTTAAAATAGAAACTGATAGTAATGATGTTACAATTTTGGGTATAGGTCCTGTCCTCGGGTTTAATTTTCCCGAATTTTTAGAAAAAACAAAACACATATTGGAAATAAGTTATCAAAGTTTCATCCGTTTGACACTATAAATATTCACTGTAATATAGCAGATGGTATGTTTGTTAAAGATACAGAATACACACATAGAGAAACAGGGATTATAGCGTCGTTTAAAACAAATGCCGAGTTTAAACATAGTATCATTTACGATACTACTTATCCATTATTTTTCCCTATATCCAAAGACAAGGTTGATAATTTTGAGATGAGGATAACAGATGAGAATGATTCCTTAATTGATTTTGGTGGAGCTACAACAACTGTGCTTTTACAAACTAAGATTTTCTCTTAAATAAATAGGAAGATGTGTTCTATTAAAGGTTGTATGTTTAGCGTTCCTTACAACGAACTAAAGGATTTAAATATCGATCATGTATTAACAAAGAAACAACTTAGTGATAAATGTAAGAAAATTAAAGAAGGTAAAGGAATGGATTTAACTTTAACTACTGCACAAATGAAAAAGATTAAGAAAGAGCATATGGGTGGTTTTATTTTTACAATTCCGGCCATTCTAGCAGCTTTAGGAGCAGTTGGCTCATTAGCAGGTGGTGCAGCAGCGATTACTAAAACTGTACTGGATGCTAAGAAGAATAAACAAGAACTTGAAGAACAAAAAAGACACAATATGGCTATGAAAGAAAAGCAGGGGGCAGGTAAACCAAAGAAGTCAAAAAACTAAAACCATTGACCAACTTCGATATAGAGAGGTTGGCTAAAGAATTAAAGATAAAACGATTTAGAGGTGTATTTATGAGTGATGAACTTCCGCAAAAACCCTATGTACATGAGTGTGGTGTAGTTAACTTGGATAAATCAGAAAACATTGGTACTCATTGGATATGCTATTGGAAAGATAACAACATAAAGTACGTATTTGATTCTTATGGTGGTGTTCCTCCTAAACAACTAGTACAATATCTTGGTATCAAAAACTTATTTTACAATGACGAACGAATACAAGACTTTAATTCAGTTATATGTGGTCATCTTTGTGTTAAGGTTTTAAATCTTCTAAATCAAGGGTATTCTTTTAGTGATATTATGTATATGATTAGAAATGATTAAGTACTTTTGTGGCTTATATCCATAAAAGTTTTGTTTTAATATAAATATGGAAGCTATACACAATAGATTTTTAGATTATTTTGAGAAGCATGAGGATGAACTAGATCCACTAGTTAGTTATAATTTTTATCAGTATTTTGAGTATGTTAGTGAGATAGACTTAAAAGATAAAAACAACGTATATAATGTTATTGATTTATGGAAAATGTTAATACCTAAATTTTTGTACACGGAAGAAGAGTTGGAAAAGTTACGACCAATAATTACCTTAGAGGAGTTGTGTATCAAATTATAGTTCTAGACCATTAGAATGCAGTAATTGTGCTAGTAAGTCATTAACAAAAGGTATGAGTAGGTACATTTGTGATGATTGTTCTGTAGAGAGTGGTTGGTTTTACAGTACTAATGAAGAAATGAAAGCTGGTTGTGCAAGAAAACCATGGTATGATACTACAAAAAGATTTAAGTTACAGTTATCTCGTTTGCAAGCTTTACAGGATAGGATTATTCCTGAAGATGTGTTCAAGGTATTAAATGATGAATTTAGAGATATATCTAAACATTTAATATCATGAAAAGATGTTCTAGAAGTACTAAAGAAAAACAAATACACAAAATATATGATGATGTCTATTTAATACACTATCACCTTACCGATCAAAAACCATTAAACTTACGTCATATGGAAGAAACACTTATAAATGAATTCGAAAACTTATACAAAACCTTTAAAGAACTGTATCCAAAAAGAGTATTGTTTATTAACTTAAAATGTGTTTTGTACCATCTGTTGAAAAAGCACGATGTTTATGTTGATATTGATTTTAAACACTCATCTAAGCAAATAAAGATGTTAAAGAAATGTTTTGAATAATTAGGATGGGTATTTTCTGTATAATAAATGAGTATGGATATATTTGGTAATGTTAAAGATAGAAAAGATGATGTTGATATTAGTGAAGAAAAATTAAAATTGTGGGAGAATTTAAATGATGTTGTTAGCGTAAGTCAACTTAGATCAGTAGAAGCTCAATTAGAAAACGATAGAAAACGATTTGAAGATGCATTAGAAATGTTAGAAGACACATACGTCAAGAAAGAAGATTTTCAAAAGCTTAGGATGGATACTACTAAATTGATTATGCATAAAGAAACTATACCCTTTTTATGTCGATTGAGAACTAAGAATGTTAAGGAGCCAATCTTTAAAATATTCAATCTTTCTAATGGTTACACATCTCTTTATAATGGGAAAATAATGCACATGGAATTAAGTTTGGATAAATACTTTTTAGACATATATTTAGGTGATACTTTGATTGAAAATATACCTTTTGGTTTTAAGAAGAATGATATAATTACGATTAAACCAAATAAAAATTCAGCTATGGAAGAAGGACAATTATTGTTTGTTGTAATGTATATAGAAAGAGAGGTTTCCTAAGGACCTTTGCTATATAATAAATAATGATGATGTATTGTGTTAAGTGTAAGAAAGTGACAGATACGGAGAAAGATACCATTAGAATTGAACAAACAAAGAATGGAAGATATCTAAAGAAAGGTATTTGTTCTGTATGTGGTGTTACTAAAACTCAATTCGTTAAAAAGAATGATTGACTATATGATGGTAAAGGTGTTGGAGAAGACATTATAGAAGAAATTCACAAACCATCTAGAAAAAACTGATAGATTAAGTGTAGTTATAAAAGGTATCGATTATCTTTGGCAAGCTGATCTTGTTGAAATGGATAGTGGAGTATTAAAAGGTGTTTCCAAATTAAATAAAGGTTATAAGTATCTGCTAACGATTATAGATGTGTTCTCGAAATATGCGTTTGCTGTTCCTGTTAAAGATAAGAGTGGTAAAAATGTTACAGAAGCATTCGAATCCATATTAAGAACGAGAAAACCTAGTAATTTACAAACTGATCAAGGTAAAGAGTTTTACAATAAAGAGTTTAAGAAGTTAATGGAGGAAAATATGATTAATCATTACTCAACCTATAGTGGTAAGAAAGCTTCTGTTGTTGAAAGATTCAATAGAACACTTAAACAAAACATGTGGAAGAGGTTTACAACACAAGGAAATTATAAATGGATAGATACATTACCAACACTAGTTAAAGAGTATGATCATCAAATTCATAGAACAATCGGGTTAAAGCCTATAGAAGTTAATAAAAAGAATGAGCAAAAAATATTGGAGAAAGTGTATCAAAAAGAATATAGGCGAGTTAAACCGAAATACAAATTAGGTGATCATGTTCGTATAAGTAAATCGAAAGGGTTATTTGAAAAAGGATATACACCTAATTGGTCAACAGAAGTATTTGTTATTAGTGAAGTTATTCCATCTAATCCGCCTACATATAGAATTAAAGATTTAGAAGAAGAGGATTTGCAAGGTAGATTTTATGAACCAGAACTATTAAAGACGAAACATAAAGATGAATACTTGGTGGAAAAGGTGTTAAGAAAGGAAGGTGATAAAGTATATGTTAAATGGTTAGGTTTTGACGATTCGCATAATAGTTGGGTAGATAAGAGAAATGTCGTAGTGTAAATATATGAATGTTGTCTTTTATGGAATAATAACCATAAAAGGCTGGTTTAAATGAGATAAGGGGTAGCGAAATGCTACCCCCATACATGTCGTTGGGTTGATCTAGTTTGTATTGGCCTGTTCGTAATAGGTTGCTGCTTAGGGTGTTGATGGTTTGAGGCTGAAGTGGGAGTTGTTCGTCTTTGATCTGTAGATGTTTTTGAAAGCTGGTTACTAGTTCGAGGACGTCGTTGGGCTGTGTCAGTTTGTACTGTTCTGTTTGTCTTATTGATGGTAGTACTTCGGTTGTTATCCATTTCTTAAACTCTTTGGCTTTGGGTAGTTTTGAACGTAGAACCAAAGAGTACAGCCCGGACTCGTTGATGAAGATTGTATGTGGTTGTGGATTAACGTAGGGCGGTGAATTGTCGCTCCTAACTTCCGAAAAATTTTTCTTATCTTGAACAAGCGATGGGGGCGATTCTATCAAGAACAAAATATCAACGGGCATATAGAGATTTTAAAGATGAGCAAAACGCTCAACTTACGGTTCATCCTCAAACTGTTTTCATTAACGAACCCCGTCTCTACTCATTCTTACTAAGATCAAAAAAGCCTAAAGCAGAACCGTTTCAAGATTGGTTGTGGATTAACGCGGGGCATTGATTCAATGCCCCTAACTTCTGAAAAATTTTTCTTATCTTGAACAGGCGATGGGGACAATTCTATCAACCGCTCATTTGTGTGGGTAAAAACTCCGAAAATGAAGTTAAAAATCAACATTTTCTATATAATAAATATGAGTACTATGGATAGTTCTCTTAGTTTAAACGATATTTGCTATGAACAGATTAAAGATGATTACTGGTATGGTTTGTTTGGCGACTTTAAACTAATTATTGATAAGAAGACTGGTTACTTCAATGCTACTAAACTGTGTCAAGATGGTGGGGAAAGATTTGATAATTTGTTAAGGAACAAAGAATCACAAGACTTGATAAGATACTACGATCAAAAAATAACCGACTCCTCATATACGAGGAATCGCTCTAAGTATCTAGTAAAAGGTGGAGAAGATACAGAAACAAATGTTATTATTTCCGGAACATATGTCTACAGGAAAATATTTCTTGCCATTGCTTTTTGGATTTCACAGGACTTCTATGATAAGTGTTACGATATTATTGAAGACTATTTCTCTAAAGACTTTAAACGATATAAGGATGATAAAGAACGACTCGAAACAAAGGTACAAGAGATAGAACAACAAATGAATCAATTACGTATAAACAATGAGAAGCTAGAAAAAGAAAATCGACATCTTAAAACAATAGCAGCAGAACATACAGAAGATCCACAAAAAGTACATAAAATTATTATCATTAAAAAGAATCTATCTCCTGCTCAAATACAAAAGATATTAGAAAACTATGATACAGACAAAAGAGAGCAAGTAAAGATCTATGAGAGTTACAGATATTGGATTGGAAGAATTCAAGAGTGTAGTATAAAGACAAGATTACAATGCCTTCAAGAAAAATACCCCCATATGACTGTATTATCTAAAACCAAAGACCCAAACTCAATCAACCTTCTAAATAAAGTAAAAGAAAAGTATGATTGTATAATTTTGCATGGTTGCCATGTAGACCTAAAAAATGTTGATGGAGAAGAAGATTATGAGTTTATTATTGATTTGTTTTTATTTATAAGACAATTAACAATAAGTTGTGTGTTTAGATATTTGTAAAGGTTACGACTTTTATGATATAATAATTATAAAAGTTATTTACTTAAACATTAAACAAAACCATCTGTTGTAACATTGAATGCTAAATTCAACATATCACCTAAATCAGGATTATTATGATATTTTCTTATTATAACTCTCCAATCTACGAAATGTCTACATAAATATATAAACTCTATAGAGAGGTGTTGATAAATTGAAATGTTTTGCCAATGAACTCTGTCTTTGAACTCTGCAATAAATCCTTCTGTTAAATTTTTAAACAATGAAATTGCTTCCCAATCTTTTTTGTCAGCGTAATCTCTTATAAGGTTTTCTGATAATTGTTGAGTTCCAGATAAGCACCCCCAAGAAACTTTATCTGCATGTTCTCGTATAAAGGCTTCAGAGAGTATGTTTCTATAAGATATAGCATCAAAATCAACTTTGTCTATAAACTCATTAATAAATTCTTCAGATAGGTTTTGATTATACGATACTTCTCCCCAATCAACTTTATCTGCAAATTCTCTTATAAAGTCTTCTGATAAGTCTTGACTTCCTGAAATAATCTCCCAATTAACTTTATCAGCTAATTCTCTTATAAACTCTTCTGATAACTTTTTCCATAAACATATTTCGCTCAAATTAACTTTCTCCTGATATTTGCCTATAAAATCTTCTGTAATGTGATCATAGTTATATTCCTCCTCATAATCATCATAACCTATAGATAACCATTGTTCATCAGTCAGTGAATCTAATATCTCATCAGACAAGTCCATAACGTTTGCATAGAATATGTTTTGTATGAGAAATGAGTTGTTTTCTTTAGTAGCTTTCTTAAACAAATGATCTAACATACCTATTGACACGCTAATATTTATTTTGTCTTCATCATTATACTACCAATATGTAAATGTTTACATACACAATCAAATATAGGTTTGTAAGATAATATTTCCTTAGCAATAGTCATGTCCGTTTTTATTCTTAGATTTTTTAAATTTATTTCATTTTTGCTGGTTTTCTATATAACAAATATGGAGAAAGAATTTGATTTATTACATGATAGACTTAAACTAATTCATCATGATCTTAAACTCTTAGCAGCACTGTTAGAGAAGCAAATACTGTTAAAGGAAAAAGAATTATTAATAATGCAACAAAAAACATCTGATTTGAGTAGTGATGATGAATATAAATATGGTAGTGATGATTATGATGAGGATGAAAGAAAACGTTAGTCCGTTGCCATAGAAACCGCCGTTTCCAGGGCAACAGCTAATGTCACGGTTAGCCAATATTGAAAGAAAACGTAAACAAAAAAAAAAACGAAGATAAAAGAGCTAATGTAGAGGAGTCGCTACAATTTAATTCTCTTTAACGAGGACGATTTACGAAACATCGTCTACTAATTGAAATCATGATTATTCTCCAATAAAGTAACTTCCAATAAACCTTTGTTATTGTTAATTATTCCATATCGGACTCCCGAAGAAAACTCATTGAAACAACTTATTGACCGTGCCAATAGCGACTACTCTGTCATGACTCCGTTTTCTTTCATTCAGAAATAGGAAAGAAAGAGAAGAAAGTAGAAGGGTAAAAGAAGGAGGTAGGAAAAGAAGAAAGAAAAGAAATAGGGTATCTTAATGAGAAACAGATTACTGGATAATTCCGGAAATATAGTAAAAGGTCGGGAAAGTCGTTGAAAGATGAATCATTCTAAATGTTATTAACGACTAATCAATTTTGGAATGCTTCGAAATAGACACATGTTCCCTCATACCACCCAGACCTAGCTCCAGGCACCACGATCATGGGGTTGCCCAGACCTAGACCTGGGAATGAGAAAAGTGAAATTTAATTCTTTGTACTGTTATTCCAACCGGTAATTGATTACCATCCAGCATCTGGACTCTGTTCTCTAGGATCGACCACACATATGAATTAGCCAAGAAAAAAAAATCAAACTTATCAACTCAATATAAATTTATGTATCGTATCAATAGGAGTCTCAACTTCCTGGAAGAAAGATGTCGTATTTAGGCTCATCCTGCTATTTTTGTTTCACTCCTAGAGCCGATTTAAACCATTAGTAGCGGTCCTTCATGACCTAGGTTATTTACCTTAACACATATATTAAAACACGACACATATATTATAGATGTTAATACAACAAATGATATCACTAAGATTACTTATATTAAATTTATCATGCATTCACACGCTCACTCACTCAGGACAGTGTATATATATTTAAAGGAAACCAACTAACTACAAAGATACAAATAATTTATTACATCCATAGTGAAAAGAAAAGACAAACAAATAATTATGAAGAAAATATTAAAAGCACAAGTTCTTGGTTATATATCAATAGAATACAAAGAGTTATATTTTAGTAAATTTTTATATATTCAATCATATTGACAAATGAAAAGAAAGAAAAAAAATAATTACATGTATTATATCTTAGGCATGCTAAAGCAAAATTATGATTTGCGACATACGCAAAGGAGACACTTATTTCACAAAAAAAAATATGGACAAAGAGGAAAGAAAAGAGAGAAAAAAAAGAACTTTTTGGTGTATCAGAACTTATATGAGTCTCTACCTCACATCGGGTAATAAAATGTTAATGATTTTGAGCGTTCAAATCACAGATCACGCACTACTCGTAGTGTCCAGAACATTTCGCTCCATTTAACTTCGTTCGTGTTTATATATATCTCTATATGTATATATATATCTATTGGTTTACAAAACCATTCGTCGTCTATACTTGGTTTATAACTTTTAACAGTTTATATCTGCAATCGCACACTGCGACGCTTTATACCCATCCGGGGATTTCGAAAAATCACTATCGCTAGAGGACGTTTCTCCTCTTAGACGGTCCATTTCCAAACTTATTAATTGAATAGTTTTAAGTTATTTATGCAACACTGGGACACGTTATGAGGCCTTTCCTTAGGATCACTTTCGTATATATTTGTATATGATTCGGAATTTAAAGAACGATCTCCCGCAGGTGTACGAAGTATAAAGGTTTAAATTGAGGATAAAAAAAACTGGTCAAGTCACAGGATACATATGAAGGTGAGAAGGATTCAAGGTACACTTTCCACAATGGTTTTTGGTTGGTAGTTCAGGGATAATATTCGTTATGATGTGGGTTACGTTTAGACCTGCCGTTACTTTCCAATACATGCCATTACAGAATTACATAAGGTATCATTTACATTTATTCAAAAGAAAAGGAAAATTACTTAAGTGCACGGCGGTATTCATGACAAAATCTACACTCTCAAATTCGTCGGAAAACTTACTGGTAAACTATAGCAACCAATACACGTTTAGGGGGACAGACACGAGCGCTCTTACATATATTCATAATACATTTAATATCATACTTTTACTTTAAAATCATATTCACATACTAAGTACATATACATTCGACGTATTCATTTCTCTATATATATATATTTATATTCAATAAATGCGCACACATTTAAATTAATCACCCCCAACAATAAAATTTTTACAAGGTTGCAAACATTGTCCAAAAACAAATGACTTCCGACATTACATATGAAAAAGAAAATTGATTTTTACTTGATACCGCGCATCTATAAATTTTTCACTTTTATATAATCAGTTCGGGCTTAAATCATGGAAAAAAAAACTTTGTGCGGCAGGCACGTAACACAGAGCATTTCTAAAGATATAACTAGATAACCTAAAATACAATTTCTGGGCCCAGGTTAACTACAAAGTAATCGAAAACCAAAACAGAAAGGAAAGTGACCAACGGATTACAAAAAAAAAAAAAAACTTAAGAGGAACGACGGTGAAAGAACGTAATCGAATTGTCGTCAAATACTAAGTCTTTGTTCATTTCAGCGATAGGTCAAAATGTGATGGAGGACCCAATCATTATCTACTCCATTCATGAATCGTGTCTTGCAACGTCTCAGCTGGTAATTTCAGATCAGAGTTGTACGTTAAATAAATCGTAAGTAACAAGTTCAAAATCTTGGGGGGGGGAAGGCTGAAAAAATTTAAAAAAAAAACTTGAAGAAATGAAGACAATGAGAGAGATAGAGAAGAAGGAAGACGAAGAATAGGGGCGCCAAAGACTTAAGTGAGAAATAACTAACGCTACAAAGATAGAAGTCGAATTTCGCTCTCAAAAAAATCCATAGCCAAAATATTCTTAACATGCCAAAAGGGTGGTCTACTCAAATACGTAGACTCAAGGGGGCGCCCTGCTGCCAAGGATGCAAGTTCTGTGTCCATCAGATCCCAATCCCACAAGAGTTTGCTTGTAAGATTGAAATCCGATCCCCGTATCCGGCCCAGACCAGCAGGATAAAAGGAGAGGGGGAAAGGGACCAGGTAACTGCGTCCCCAATTTTGAAATCTCTAAGTAAAAAAAAATATTCGACCCCTTAGAAAACTAAGAAGGTTCGAGGACAGTAATGAAACTAGAATAGAAGTATTAGCTAAGATATCCCTAACTAATGATTTGCCGAAATAAAAAAAAATAAATAAACTGAATTTTGGATCGGTGATTTCTATTGCCAAACCTCACCGATAGCTACCCTGCGCAGACACGCCACAGTCTGGGATGTCGTTAATTTCTCTCGTCTAATTAAACTAAGAAAAGAAATGAAAATACTTAAAGGGACTAGGGGTCGACATCCGGGTACGCGATTATATATTTCAATAATTAATTGTTTTGATTCTGTAACCCTGTCAGAGCTGTCGCCTCCATGAACATTGTAAGCTAGCCCGAGTAGGTAACGTGAAGGAAAAAAAATCTCACGGAGCAGGATATTCTATTTTAAAACCGACCAGAAAATATAATTCACTACAGCCCTGTTGTATAACTACTATTGTCTTTTCATAATTTATTATTCAATATGTCTAGTCAACGATTATATGATGCTACCCCTTCTATCAGATGGTATTACTATGGTTGATTATTACTATAACACATTAAACTACAAAGTATTACCATAGTCCGACTATATATCGCCCTCCGGTCCGCGTGATATTATGGTGCAGGGGTCAGAACCTGAGATGTTTGTAGCTACACGTATCTATTCAATATCTATATATCAACACACGGCGAAGTATTCACTGGGCTACTATATATTTTAAACTATATGGGTGTCCTATATTCTATATTCATTTACTACAATATTCATACACTTTATATTCATATTCACATTAATATTCATTTGCCACGACGCTATATTCTACAAACACCCTGTTTCCTCTATCTACGCCCAGCCTATTTACACATTTCATCATAACACTTTAAAATCTATAGTCACTACAAATATTTCCCATTCCGATCACCGCACGACAACCTCACTCGAACTCAAGACTCTTTCACACACACACAATACTATGTAATACCTGGTAGCTTTATTAAGAACGAAAAAAAATCCTACGTACGTTCACTGAAAATAGAATTATCTGCGATAATGTTTAATGTTTATGAAATTCTGCAGCAACAATGGACTTCTGCAGCCACGAAGAAAAAATGGACATTTAATATAATTTCAAAGCGAAGAACTAGCATCATATCGCCCGACTTCTGTTAAAAAATTACGTATTGTTTATTTACTTAAATATCTCGATTTCTAGACTAGGCAGAATGCTGAAATTTTCAGAATATATTAATTTTGGGTCACTTGACCTAACTGTACATTCATATGGGCTGTGAATTATACCTTCTAGGTTTTATTTCGGAAAGAAAGGTCAATTTCATGAAAACTAAATCACTAAGCACCTCGACGGAAGAATGGCGGTTAGTACTGACTTTTGACACTAGGGCTAGCGACGATATAATCAACCCTTGAACAACTGAATGTGACCTTGTACACGGAATTATTATACTATATTAAGTTCACTTAATGACGAAGTAATAAAAATTTTATCGCATAGTAAATACTACACTGTCCATATTTAATTATCTCACACACTCTTTCATCACTTAACTACCACAATTACTACTACTACATTACAAATATACACATACTACTTAAACTACAAGACACATCATGCCAATACACACCAATCGTCACTATCATTAATACATGTTATACTAATAAATATACACAGAAAACATTCATATTTTACCATTTTAAATCGGCTCGAAAGGAAAAGGAAAGAAAGGGACAGGGCCAACTGGCCCTTGTTTTCACTGAATCACATTCTTTACTTAACCTGTTTAATCAATGCCCTGAGGGGACATATCGGAGTATTAGCTGACAATAGGACCCCTGCCCTGAAGGGGCAGGAACCCGGAAACAAACTAAATGTTCAACTCATCCCGCTGGAAGCCGTACTCCCAATTTGGGAGTCAGATAGGAGCCCTTACTGTAAATTTACACGTACATTGTGATTACTATTCTAACTACAGCATAATTGAAAACCGCCATGTATGTAATTAAAAAAAATCACTCGCTACCTACATAAACAGATCTATAGATGGACAGGCCTTGTAACCCTCAACTAGCAGGAAAATTGGAGGTGAAAATATCAGGGGAAACACTGATTTTCAGAACCGGTTTTAGGAAAAGAAAAACGGAAATCACACTACTTCTGAATCCTGTCCATAGCGATCCGCAGATGAAATCATGGCGTCCCTATACTGCACTTCCTAATTCAGCTTTTTTTAAACCAGTTTTACTATGGAATTTAAGAGTTCATGGCTCCTCAAGACTTCCAGAGGTTTTACACGTGAATAAAATCCCAAATATTACCTGAATTTTGACGTTTACCACTGCAGGAGTCAGTCCATTTACGAAGCAAAAAAAACTAATGTCGTCGACCACAATTTCAGGCATGGAATGGAATAATTGCGCCCTAATATCATAGCGTGGGTTTATCAGCCAATCAAAACTAAGCATTTTGGCGGAGGGCTTTGAAACGAATAAAATTTGGTAAAATCTGGATTAAACTAGATTTTAGAAGGACCTAGGTATCTAAAAGAGAGGTGAAGGGTGGTCCTGAAAATTCTGTCGAATTTTAGATTGGTTATTCGATCTGGAAAGTTCCGTCCAATAGTGGATCTATATTTTCGGATAGCACTGACACCGTAAGAATTGTAATAATCCATTTACATATCCATATACAAGACTTATAACTAATTTAATATATAAATAAAGATATTGATTCCCAAAATCATAATTCCTAATGAATTTTTTACAGTTTTCCATGTTAATTTGAAATAGAATAACAAACAAAACTACGAATAATATGAACAGCCAGAAATTTTTTGTTAAACATCAAGTACAGTCGGTGCAAAAATTTCGGGCACCCTCCTATTAAGAACATAATATCATTAGACTGTAATGGCATATTACAGTTCCCCGGCGTCGTTAAAAAAAATTTTGTTTGAATAACAAAATTTTGTTGAATAGAATTAACATGTATTAATACTAATAAACTAACTACTCACTCATACTCTCATACACTCAAATGAGACAGTGTAACATTCACTTTGGGTATTGAGATAGAAGTTCCCGTTTTTTGTCCTCAGTACAGTTGAAAAGCTTAAGATTCTGGAAATTGTGAGTTCCGATACTTTCACCTTTTAGATTGTGTAATACAGCGCAATTTTTCAATAATTTAACTGCTAAAAAAGGGCCGGTATAGACTTTCATCCATTTTGCTGACTCATGCTTTATAAGTGAGGATAAGTTATGCAGTTTCAACATCACTAATTGCCCTTCTTGCAGATTTATAGCGTTTGACGACTGTTTAGCATGACTTTTTAATTTTACCTCTACTTCAGCGTATCGGAAACGGTTATCTACGGAATCTAACTCTTTGGGCCATGGGAACGCTTTCCTATAGCTATCAACGGCAGAATAACTAAGAAAGCGTTCCGCAGGCGTACAGCCAATACTGGAACAATATGAATTGTTCAGAAGGTCCTGAATTTTAACTAAGTACTTGTGCCAAGTGGTTTGATCCTCATGACACCATAATCTAACTAATCTATTGAGTTCTTTATGGCTACGTTCTGTAACGCCGTTAGCCTGCGGGGAATAACTGGAAGTTTTCTTATGTTTAATTTTATATTTGTTACAAAAGTCCTGCCATAACTTAGATTGGAACTGTGGTCCTTTATCGGATAAGAATTCCTGTGGGTAAGGCAATAGATGAAAGTATCGTCTCTCTAATACTGTGATTATTTCCTTAGTATGAGCCTTTTTCAGTGGAAGAAAAGTAACGAAACGAGAATAGATATCTGTTAGAGATAAAATATAATAATATCCCTGACTGGGTGGCAATTTTCCAATAAGGTCCACCCCCAGAGTCTCATGGGGTACGGTCGCTTGAATATGATATTCCTGCTTAGCTATAGCACGGTTTGTAAACTTTGTTTCGGCACATTCTATGCAATTTCGTATGAAGTTTTTAATCGTGGTTTTTTGATTTTTCCAATAAAATATAGCTCGACAAAAACGATAACACTTCTGAACTCCAAAGTGACCGGTAGAATGGACAACACTGATAATTTGGGGTATACAACTCTGCGGTATCACTAAGAGCCATTTCTGAATACGCAAAGGTTTAATATAAATTAACCCACAGTACATTGTTACTCTGTCCAGATTACGGTTGTTTTCATATTGCTTTAACAGGTTCTTACATAATTCATCTGTTATTTGATTTTCTCGAATAAAGTCTAGATTAATATCAGCATCCTGCGTTTTAGTTAAAAAATGAACATAATGTGTTTCGGGCTCAAGCAATACCTCAGGTGGGTATCTACTAATTGTGTCGGCTACAAAATTTTCTCTGCCTGGACAGTGTTGAAAAATTAAATCAAATTTCTGCAGTTTCAATAGAATGCGGGTGGTTTATGGCTCAAGGTTCTTTTGGGTGAATGCATGTGTGACTGCCGCGTTATCTGTATGGACATAAGTAGTACGACCCATGATATACTGCTCAAAATGTTCACAGAGGAACAGGACTGACAGGAGTTCCAGCTGAGATATTGAAAGAGACAACTCATAGGGTTTCACCCGTCGACTGGCATATCCAATGACGTTAGGATTATCTTTATCTGAAGGATATTGTGCAAGTAGGCCAGCCAAATTTTCCATGCACGCATCACTATGGATGTGAAAAGGCAAGGAGAAATCTGGCTGACTTAATGCAGGTGGATTACTAAGAAGAGTTCTCAGTTTATTGAACGTTTCCAAGGCTTCGTTATTCAGTACGAATTTCTGATCCTTTTTCAGGAGTTGATACAGATTAGCAGTGAGACCAGAAAAGTTTGGGATGAATTTTCGCCTCCATCCTATAAGCCCTAAAAACTTCTGTAATGCTTTCTTGGATTTCGGTACTGGAAAACAACGAATTGGCTCATTGAGTCGAGGGTCAACCCTTATTGTTCTGCCACTAATTATATGTCCTAAAAATTTGATTTCCCGTGCAAAGAACTTACATTTTTTGAAATTTAATGAAAAATTTGCTTGTTTAAAGATTTCGAAAGTTCTCTCTAAATGAGCCAAATGCTCTTCTTCAGTAGTTGATTTTACTAGAACATCGTCTAAGTACAAAATAACAAAAGAACGGGTTGAGTCATTAAAAAATTTTGTCATTACTGATTGAAATACAGCAGGACTACTTTTCAACCCCTGTGGCAGAACAGTAAGGCAATATTGTCTTCCCTTGTACACAAAACTGGTGCATTGGTAAGAGTCTGGGTGTAAACTGATCCCATAATATGCACTTGACGCGTCAAACGACGAAAACCACATTGCCTGCGAAACACGGTGTAGTAACTCATTGATAGGTTCTACCTGCACCTGTGGAGATATAATTTTTGAGTTGGTAGCCCTCAGATCTAAAACCGGACGTACACCGCCAGAGGCCTTCCGGACGACATGAACAGGATTTCGATATGGAGACATTTGTTCTATTGCTATCCCCAACCGTAACCATTTATTCAACTCTGCTTCAAACTCAGGTTGTATAGCCTGAGGAACGGAATAACATGGTCCAACAACTGGTTCTTCATCCTTCAACTGTATTTTAAAGGGAGGCGCGTTAACGCGGCGTGGGTACTCAGAGAAAAGAGAACGGTACTTTATTAATAATTTCCGGAGACCTGATTTAATCGGTGATGGTAAGTCATCCCGAGTGGCAATATATGAATCAATCTCTTGTTCCGAGACATTGCATTCGGTGCCCAGGAGTGGATCCAGCTGATCTCCCCTGTTAACCCCTCCCTTGTGGAGAGGTGTCACTGCACAGGCAGCTTGACAATTTAAACTGGGGTCAAGCATGGGTCGATCCACCACCGGCCATCCTGATTCACCGATTGCAATCTCTTCTACTGGTAATTTCACTAGCATTATGTTCGGTCGATCCGTAGGAACAACAACAGTGTTTCCTAAACTATCTTTCATTCTAATCTCTTTCTTTTCCCGGTCAATGATACAATGGAATTTGTCCAGAAACGGACATCCCAGTATTAGGTCCGTTCGCAAATATTTTATGACGAAGATGGCTATTTCGAATATATGATTTTGTATGTTTAGGATAAAATTCTGAACGCCCTGAACCAAAAAACTCTCTTTTCCAGCGAAAGCGCCAAGTGTAAGGCCCGTGTATGGTTTCAATTTAGCGGATGGAAACCGTTGCTTTAATTTTTTCCACACCTCCCAGTCCATTAGGCAAAGCTCCGAGCCACTATTTATTGTAGCGACAAGTTCAACGCCGCCGATACTTCCTCGTAGGCTGGGAGAGGTAGAAAAATAGCGTTCTTCACTTGAAGCAAAGAGTTCCTCATCTATAACAAATTTTATAACAAATTGTAACGAGTCCCGAAATGATAAATTTTGTGTCCACAAATTAGATTTACATTCGTGGTCAGTCTGATTTTTCAAAATAATGGGGTATATTTTCCCGCAACTATCCTCCCCCATTTCACCAGGTAGTTGCGGAATTAGTTTGTCGATTTGACAGCGGTCTCGAACTATCAATCCCTCGAGTGGCTAGAATTCCATTTCCGCCATTAGTTGGTATTTGCGAAGGGGCAGAATTCTGAGATCTACTTGCACAGTTATTGTTAACATTGCCGTTTCGGCCATTACCGTTTTCTCTTCTCCGGTACGCCCCATTAAAGTTCCTCCTATTATCGTCCCTATTCGGGTTCGATTCCCCCATTGTGCGGTCATAGGGGCGATAACCCCGGCGATTGTTAAACATCGGTCGGTTACGGAACAGACGTCGACCGTTATATTGATTGCTTTCTGAGCCACTCCCACTCGGATAGCGAGATCCAGCTTGGGTGTAACTCAGAAAGTCCGTTTGGCAACTTGCCGTTGCCTTGCTTTTCACGGGTTTCACAACTTTTGCTTGTCGGGCGAAATACCTCTTTGGTGGGCCTCCAGTTTCTTTCCCACACAGGGCAGCTAGGCGTGACGTAACTTCTCGCACCGTTTGGCATAAGTGGGAAGCAATAGCCCGCGACTCATCTGGTGGAAGAGCGTTCACTATGATGTCTACTAGTTCGGCTTGCGATGGATTTTCTGCAATCTGGTAGTACAGTTCGATGATCTTCCAAGCATAGTCCAAAAGGGACCCATACTTGGCTCGATCATATCTTAAAGATTGGAGGTTGCGTTTCTGAAGCCTCTCTATATGTTCGTTGCAGTATTCTTCCTTAAAAAGGATCAGGAAATCATCAAACGTATGAATTCTATATTTAATAGAAGCAAACCATGCGCCTGATGCTGCAATTAAAAGTTTTTCAACTATTTGTAAACGTTCTCTATCGGTCAGCCGATACATTTCTAAACACTGCTGCAATCTACGCAGAAAAACACGAGGCTGTCCATTGGTAATATTCCCGTCAAAAGTGGGAAAACGTTCGATGTCCCTCAGCGAAACCTTGGAACCCATACTAACATAAGCAGGGGAATAGTTACTGGGAATTAACATATTATCCTGCACAATCGGAGTCGTCACCGGATTTACCACCGACGACGTCGTAGCGGTGTTATAACTACCCATGTAAGTGAAAGGGATTCTGTTGGTCGTATTGAATATGTTGGGCTCCATCCCCGGACCAATCGCACCCATGAACAACGACTCAGAATGGCACCCATCTCCTCTTCCCGGCAACACGCTATGTGATTGTATACCTCCATGTAAGGAGGGAGCACTCACGCTAGTGACCGTAGTCGTCACAACACTCGACTGATTCGGCACACTATTGGAATTGAACCACGACTTTGGTTCTGACCGATGCATGGGGTAGTGCGTCGCAATATCCCGTGCATCAACTGACACTAAATTTTCTTTTCCCGCGCTACAGGTAGTTGTTATAGCCGGTAATATTTCTGAGGAATCGCTACCGGGGAAAGGATAGGTTACCTCTGATTTTGTCATTTCTTTTTGAATATTTGCTATCTCGTTTTGAATTTTCGAAATTTTCTGGTCAGTTACTTCCAGTTTGGTTTCCAATGATAAGTCTGACAAGGTTGACTTTAAACTATCAATTTCGGCCTGCTGTGTTTCTAATTTATTGTTGATTTTATGCAATTTGGTATCCATTTGTTCAATTTCAGAATTTACATGCTCTAATTTACCCTCAGTCTCCTGCCGAAATTGCTTTAGGGACTGTTGAGCCTCGCATCTGACCAAATCAATTTCAGTAGACGTTTGCTGCCTCAATGTGGTTATTGAGGAAGCAAAGTCCAAACATATGTTGTCGATTTTCTGGGTTAATACCTCGAATCGAGATTCGGTTTCTCGTTTCGAGGTGTCAAATTTTTCATTTATTTCGCGTCTTATCTCCCGGCTATTATTATTTATTTCGCGTCTCATTTCCAGGCTATTATTATCTATTTTTTCATTTATTTCGCGTCTTATCTCCCGGCTATTATTATCTATTTTTCATCTATTTTTTGTAGCATTTGTTGCAATGAAAGGAGGAGAGCGTCATTATTAGATGACACAGTCTTCCTTTGCTTTTCTTTGGGTTTATCACCAATTGGATCCCCATCTTTTTCATCATCATCGAGGTCAGATATCTCCACTGGAGATATTTGGCCTCGGTTCTTCGGGGTACTATACCCTCGCTCACCGTCCGAATCGGGATGTTCATTTTCTTTTTCAGAGGATAAACTCATGAGTTCACGCGACTGGTGGAGCTTCCCCTCACATTCTTTGCAGTATTTAACTATTTCACCAGCCCGGACCTTTTCTGCATTTTCAGCAGTATCCTCTAAATTAATACAACTGAAATGTATCCATTTCAGCCCACATTCGTGACACCTCACTAGCCTACGAGAGACGCGAGCTCTTTTCTCACTACTTTCTAAAGTACATTGTGTACATGAGACTTCCGCGTTCTCGTGTGATACTACTTCCCTATTGGTTGCCATAGTTTCCACATAAAAAGACACAATATAAACATATGCAATTATATCCTTATAAACTAACAATACTTATTAATCAGGTACTATTCATAAATTAAGGGACTCCTATCTAATTCCCTCCTTGGGTCAACTTCCAGCATTTTCAAATTTTAGAAGTCACTTTAGCAAATTCCTTCATTTCCCCCTTTCTACAGAGAGCGACAAAGATAGCAGAACAGCCAATGACTATGATTATTTAATCCCACTATAACTTTTTAATTATGCACCTTTTGTGGCCAAGTCAATATGTGCTCGATCCTAAACAGTGTTTAATAAATAATTTCAGATTCCTTACCAGGGAAAACAATTGTTTCCATGGTAACTATCCGATGTCAACGGTCGCCAAAATTGAAAGAAAACTTTAGTCCGTTGCCATAGAAACCGCCGTTTCCAGGGCAACAGCTAATGTCACGGTTAGCCAATATTGAAAGAAAACGTAAACGAAAAAAAACGAAGATAAAAGAGCTAATGTAGAGGAGTCCCTACAATTTAATTCTCTTTAACGAGGACGATTTACGAAACATCGTCTACTAATTGAAATCATGATTATTCTCCAATAAAGTAACTTCCAATAAACCTTTGTTATTGTTAATTATTCCATATCGGACTCCCGAAGAAAACTCATTGAAACAACTTATTGACCGTGCCAATAGCGACTACTCTGTCATGACTCCGTTTTCTTTCATTCAGAAATAGGAAAGAAAGAGAAGAAAGTAGAAGGGTAAAAGAAGGAGGTAGGAAAAGAAGAAAGAAAAGAAATAGGGTATCTTAATGAGAAACAGATTACTGGATAATTCCGGAAATATAGTAAAAGGTCGGGAAAGTCGTTGAAAGATGAATCATTCTAAATGTTATTAACGACTAATCAATTTTGGAATGCTTCGAAATAGACACATGTTCCCTCATACCACCCAGACCTAGCTCCAGGCACCACGATCATGGGGTTGCCCAGACCTAGACCTGGGAATGAGAAAAGTGAAATTTAATTCTTTGTACTGTTATTCCAACCGGTAATTGATTACCATCCAGCATCTGGACTCTGTTCTCTAGGATCGACCACACATATGAATTAGCCAAGAAAAAAAAATCAAACTTATCAACTCAATATAAATTTATGTATCGTATCAATAGGAGTCTCAACTTCCTGGAAGAAAGATGTCGTATTTAGGCTCATCCTGCTATTTTTGTTTCACTCCTAGAGCCGATTTAAACCATTAGTAGCGGTCCTTCATGACCTAGGTTATTTACCTTAACACATATATTAAAACACGACACATATATTATAGATGTTAATACAACAAATGATATCACTAAGATTACTTATATTAAATTTATCATGCATTCACACGCTCACTCACTCAGGACAGTGTATATATATTTAAAGGAAACCAACTAACTACAAAGATACAAATAATTTATTACATCCATAGTGAAAAGAAAAGACAAACAAATAATTATGAAGAAAATATTAAAAGCACAAGTTCTTGGTTATATATCAATAGAATACAAAGAGTTATATTTTAGTAAATTTTTATATATTCAATCATATTGACAAATGAAAAGAAAGAAAAAAAATAATTACATGTATTATATCTTAGGCATGCTAAAGCAAAATTATGATTTGCGACATACGCAAAGGAGACACTTATTTCACAAAAAAATATGGACAAAGAGGAAAGAAAAGAGAGAAAAAAAAGAACTTTTTGGTGTATCAGAACTTATATGAGTCTCTACCTCACATCGGGTAATAAAATGTTAATGATTTTGAGCGTTCAAATCACAGATCACGCACTACTCGTAGTGTCCAGAACATTTCGCTCCATTTAACTTCGTTCGTGTTTATATATATCTCTATATGTATATATATATCTATTGGTTTACAAAACCATTCGTCGTCTATACTTGGTTTATAACTTTTAACAGTTTATATCTGCAATCGCACACTGCGACGCTTTATACCCATCCGGGGATTTCGAAAAATCACTATCGCTAGAGGACGTTTCTCCTCTTAGACGGTCCATTTCCAAACTTATTAATTGAATAGTTTTAAGTTATTTATGCAACACTGGGACACGTTATGAGGCCTTTCCTTAGGATCACTTTCGTATATATTTGTATATGATTCGGAATTTAAAAAACGATCTCCCGCAGGTGTACGAAGTATAAAGGTTTAAATTGAGGATAAAAAAAACTGGTCAAGTCACAGGATACATATGAAGGTGAGAAGGATTCAAGGTACACTTTCCACAATGGTTTTTGGTTGGTAGTTCAGGGATAATATTCGTTATGATGTGGGTTACGTTTAGACCTGCCGTTACTTTCCAATACATGCCATTACAGAATTACATAAGGTATCATTTACATTTATTCAAAAGAAAAGGAAAATTACTTAAGTGCACGGCGGTATTCATGACAAAATCTACACTCTCAAATTCGTCGGAAAACTTACTGGTAAACTATAGCAACCAATACACGTTTAGGGGGACAGACACGAGCGCTCTTACATATATTCATAATACATTTAATATCATACTTTTACTTTAAAATCATATTCACATACTAAGTACATATACATTCGACGTATTCATTTCTCTCTATATATATATATTTATATTCAATAAATGCGCACACATTTAAATTAATCACCCCCAACAATAAAATTTTTACAAGGTTGCAAACATTGTCCAAAAACAAATGTCTTCCGACATTACATATGAAAAAGAAAATTGATTTTTACTTGATACCGCGCATCTATAAATTTTTCACTTTTATATAATCAGTTCGGGCTTAAATCATGGAAAAAAAACTTTGTGCGGCAGGCACGTAACACAGAGCATTTCTAAAGATATAACTAGATAACCTAAAATACAATTTCTGGGCCCAGGTTAACTACAAAGTAATCGAAAACCAAAACAGAAAGGAAAGTGACCAACGGATTACAAAAAAAAAAACTTAAGAGGAACGACGGTGAAAGAACGTAATCGAATTGTCGTCAAATACTAAGTCTTTGTTCATTTCAGCGATAGGTCAAAATGTGATGGAGGACCCAATCATTATCTACTCCATTCATGAATCGTGTCTTGCAACGTCTCAGCTGGTAATTTCAGATCAGAGTTGTACGTTAAATAAATCGTAAGTAACAAGTTCAAAATCTTGGGGGGGGAAGGCTGAAAAAATTAAAAAAAAAACTTGAAGAAATGAAGACAGAGAGAGAGATAGAGAAGAAGGAAGACGAAGAATAGGGGCGCCAAAGACTTAAGTGAGAAATAACTAACGCTACAAAGATAGAAGTCGAATTTCGCTCTCAACAAAATCCATAGCCAAAATATTCTTAACATGCCAAAAGGGTGGTCTACTTAAATACGTTGACTCAAGGGGGCGCCTTGCTGCCAAGGATGCAAGTTCTGTGTCCATCAGATCCCAATCCCACAAGAGTTTGCTTGTAAGATTGAAATCCGATCCCCGTATCCGGCCCAGACCAGCAGGATAAAAGGAGAGGGGGAAAGGGACCAGGTAACTGCGTCCCCAATTTTGAAATCTCTAAGTAAAAAAAAATATTCGACCCCTTAGAAAACTAAGAAGGTTCGAGGACAGTAATGAAACTAGAATAGAAGTATTAGCTAAGATATCCCTAACTAATGATTTGCCGAAATAAAAAAAAATAAATAAACTGAATTTTGGATCAGTGATTTCTATTGCCAAACCTCACCGATAGCTACCCTGCGCAGACACGCCACAGTCTGGGATGTCGTTAATTTCCCTTGTCTAATTAAACTAAGAAAAGAAATGAAAATACTTAAAGGGACTAGGGGTCGACATCCGGGTACGCGATTATATATTTCAATAATTAATTGTTTTGATTCTGTAACCCTGTCAGAGCTGCCGCCTCCATGAACATTGTAAGCTAGCCCGAGTAGGTAACGTGAAGGAAAAAAAAAATCTCACGGAGCAGGATATTCTATTTTAAAACCGACCAGAAAATATAATTCACTACAGCCCTGTTGTATAACTACTATTGTCTTTTCATAATTTATTATTCAATATGTCTAGTCAACGATTATATGATGCTACCCCTTCTATCAGATGGTATTACTATGGTTGATTATTACTATAACACATTAAACTACAAAGTATTACCATAGTCCGACTATATATCGCCCTCCGGTCTGCGTGATATTATGGTGCAGGGGTCAGAACCTGAGATGTTTGTAGCTACACGTATCTATTCAATATCTATATATCAACACACGGCGAAGTATTCACTGGGCTACTATATATTTTAAACTATATGGGTGTCCTATATTCTATATTCATTTACTACAATATTCATACACTTTATATTCATATTCACATTAATATTCATTTGCCACGACGCTATATTCTACAAACACCCTGTTTCCTCTATCTACGCCCAGCCTATTTACACATTTCATCATAACACTTTAAAATCTATAGTCACTACAAACATTTCCCATTCCGATCACCGCACGACAACCTCACTCGAACTCAAGACTCTTTCACACACACACAATACTATGTAATACCTGGTAGCTTTATTAAGAACGAAAAAAATCCTACGTACGTTCACTGAAAATAGAATTATCTGCGATAATGTTTAATGTTTATGAAATTCTGCAGCAACAATGGACTTCTGCAGCCACGAAGAAAAAATGGACATTTAATATAATTTCAAAGCGAAGAACTAGCATCATATCGCCCGACTTCTGTTAAAAATTACGTATTGTTTATTTACTTAAATATCTCGATTTCTAGACTAGGCAGAATGCTGAAATTTTCAGAATATATTAATTTTGGGTCACTTGACCTAACTGTACATTCATATGGGCTGTGAATTATACCTTCTAGGTTTTATTTCGGAAAGAAAGGTCAATTTCATGAAAACTAAATCACTAAGCACCTCGACGGAAGAATGGCGGTTAGTACTGACTTTTGACACTAGGGCTAGCGACGATATAATCAACCCTTGAACAACTGAATGTGACCTTGTACACGGAATTATTATACTATATTAAGTACACTTAATGACGGAGTAATAAAAATTTTATCGCATAGTAAATACTACACTGTCCATATTTAATTATCTCACACACTCTTTCATCACTTAACTACCACAATTACTACTACTACATTACAAATATACACATACTACTTAAACTACAAGACACATCATGCCAATACACACCAATCGTCACTATCATTAATACATGTTATACTAATAAATATACACAGAAAACATTCATATTTTACCATTTTAAATCGGCTCGAAAGGAAAAGGAAAGAAAGGGACAGGGCCAACTGGCCCTTGTTTTCACTGAATCACATTCTTTACTTAACCTGTTTAATCAATGCCCTGAGGGGACATATCGGAGTATTAGCTGACAATAGGACCCCTGCCCTGAAGGGGCAGGAACCCGGAAACAAACTAAATGTTCAACTCATCCCGCTGGAAGCCGTACTCCCAATTTGGGAGTCAGATAGGAGCCCTTACTGTAAATTTACACGTACATTGTGATTACTATTCTAACTACAACAAAATTGAATACCGCCATGTATGTAATTAAAAAAAAATCACTCGCTACCTACATAAACAGATCTATAGATGGACAGGCCTTGTAACCCTCAACTAGCAGGAAAATTGGAGGTGAAAATATCAGGGGAAACACTGATTTTCAGAACCGGTTTTAGGAAAAGAAAAACGGAAATCACACTACTTCTGAATCCTGTCCATAGCGATCCGCAGATGAAATCATGGCGTCCCTATACTGCACTTCCTAATTCAGCTTTTTTTAAACCAGTTTTACTATGGAATTTAAGAGTTCATGGCTCCTCAAGACTTCCAGAGGTTTTACACGTGAATAAAATTCCAAATATTACCTGAATTTTGACGTTTACCACTGCAGGAGTCAGTCCATTTACGAAGCAAAAAAAACTAATGTCGTCGACCACAATTTCAGGCATGGAATGGAATAATTGCGCCCTAATATCATAGCGTGGGTTTATCAGCCAATCAAAACTAAGCATTTTGGCGGAGGGCTTTGAAACGAATAAAATTTGGTAAAATCTGGATTAAACTAGATTTTAGAAGGACCTAGGTATCTAAAAGAGAGGTGAAGGGTGGTCCTGAAAATTCTGTCGAATTTTAGATTGGTTATTCGATAAGGAAAGTTCCGTCCAATAGTGGATCTATATTTTCGGATAGCACTGACACCGTAAGAATTGTAATAATCCATTTACATATCCATATACAAGACTTATAACTAATTTAATATATAAATAAAGATATTGATTCCCAAAATCATAATTCCTAATGAATTTTTTACAGTTTTCCATGTTAATTTGAAATAGAATAACAAACAAAACTACGAATAATATGAACAGCCAGAAATTTTTTGTTAAACATCAAGTACAGTCGGTGCAAAAATTTCGGGCACCCTCCTATTAAGAACATAATATCATTAGACTGTAATGGCATATTACAAGGATGATGATGAGTAAGTTTACAAAAATGATTTAATTTTAATATGTGTATATGTGACTTTGATGGGTTATTCCCATGAAAGTCCTGTTCTAATACAACGCGTAATATGTAGACAATGGCAGGAGTGTACAATGTTAAGTGTTGTATTAGGATATATGGGAGTAAAAATAGTATGAAAATGAACTGAAATAATCCAGCGAAGATAAAAATTGAGCATAGTATGATTTTCTATATAATAAATAAGATGAGTAATTATAGCAGATTTACTGTAGTAGAGTTAAGGCGACAATGTAAAGAGAGGGGAATCAGAAGATGTTCCCGATTAAGAAAAGCAGAACTGATAGACCTTCTTAAACAATATGATGATGAACAAAGCAGAAGACAGATTAGGGATATATTCCCATTTAAACAAGAAGTAATTGAAGAACCAAGAATCAAAGTTGAATCAGTACCAATCGATGTAAAACTTAAAAGCACAGCATTCAAATCAAGATTAGAAACATGGAGATTTATAACAACTTATAAAGAACACGATCCTCTAGAACAATATATCAATCAACATCAAAAGCTTTATAAATAGATTGAACATCAGCTTACAAAAACATGGATCGTCAAAGTCTAATCTACTAATAAGCTGTCAATATAAGAAAGGTAAAGAGATTCAAGACATTTACTTCAACATTAATAACAAAGAGGTATTCCAATCAACCAATCTAAAAGAATTCATAAGTGATGCTAAAGAAATATTACAAGCAAGAATGGATGAGTTCCAAGCTAGAGGTTCTGGATGGACTCTTACAAATATAAACTACTTGGAGTTAGCTCTTAATAAATATGCACCATATAGAGGATCATCATATATAGAACTACCAAATGAAATCAAAAGGAAACAAGCTGTTATCAATGTAAAGAACAAAGATGAAAAATGTTTCTTGTATTCAATTGCCTCTGCATTACATCCTGTTGAAAAAGACCCACAACGACTACCAAAGTACAAGCATATCGTTATAGACTTAGAAGAAAAATTAAAAGATATTCATTTTCCTGTAAAACTAAGTGACATCCCAAAAATTGAAAGACGACTCAATATATCATTTAACGTTTATACATATAGTGATAATGGAAAATATATAGTGTACGTTTTATATCATACTAAAAACAAAAAAGACACCCATGTGAATTTATTATATATAAAAAAGAAAAGAAAACACACTATTGTTGGATTAAAGATCTAAGTAGATTAGTAAGCAGTCAAATAACTAAATGGAGAGCTCGAAAATACTTATGTGATAGATGCTTGTTATATTTTTACTCACAAAGTGCATTAGATTGTTCTACTCACGAAACTGTTAAGATAGAAATGCCATCAAACGATACATATGTTGAATTTAAAAACTACCAATATACAATGAAAATGCCATTTGTGATTTATGCTGATTTTGAATGTCTATTGCATAAGAGTATGGGATGTAAACAATGTTATCCAGAAGATGTCATATAACAAAAAATAACAGCACAAACCATCTGGATTCTGTTACTATATTGTAAAAAGTGATGGAAGTAAAACTAATCCTGTTGTGTATAGAGGTAAAGATGCAGCTAAGGAGTTCATAAGAATGTTAACGAAAGAAGCTGAACAAATTTCGAACATATATAGTCAAAATAATGAATTGCCATTAACACGTAAACAAATAAAAGATTTCAACCAATCCGAATCCTGTTCTTACTGTAAAGTAAAATATACACCAGAAAACCACAAAGTTAAACATCACGATCATATACCAGGAGAGTTTGTAGCTGCATTATGTAACAACTGTAATTTAAAAGTTAAAATACCTAACTTTGTACCAGTGATTATACATAACTTATCTGGATATGACTCTTACTTGTTTATAAAAGAACTAGGATGTAATAAAGAACAAATAGAATTAATACCTAATAACGAGCAACGCTACATATCATTCAGTAAAAAAGTTGGTACTATCAAATTAAAATTTGTAGATTCATTTAGATTTATGACATGTAGTTTAGACAAATTATCATCAAACCTAACGAGAGAACAAATGGTGCACACACAACACTTCTATCCTGATGAAGAACAATTTAACCTTGTAACAAGAAAAGGTATTTACCCGTACGATTATGTTAGTGATTGGAATAAGTTTAAACAGAAGAAAATACCTCCAAAGAAAGCATTTTTCAACAAGCTTAGCAAAACACATATAAGTGATGAGGATTATGAACATGCAAAGAAAGTGTGGAAAACATTTAAAATTAAGAATCTCGGACAATACCATGACTTATATCTAAAAACTGATGTATTGTTATTAGCAGATGTGTTTGAGAACTTTAGAGAAACATGTCTTAAAGCTTATGGTCTCGATCCAGCTTGGTATATGACGGCACCAGGTTTAGCTTGGGATGCAATGTTAAAGATGACAACTATAAAACTAGAGTTACTAACTGATTACGATATGGTACTGCTGATAGAGAAAGGTATAAGAGGTGGAATTTCACAATGTAGTAAAAGATATGCAAAAGCGAACAATAAGTATATGGAAGATTATGATGGAAACAAAGAAGATTCTTACTTAATGTACTTGGATGCTAATAACTTGTATGGTTGTGCAATGAATCAATACTTGCCATTTAAGGGATTTAGATGGTTAAGTGAAGACGAGATAAAAGAAACAGATTTCACAAATATACCTGATGATTCTAGTACTGGTTACATATTAGAAGTTGATCTTGAATATCCTAAAGAATTGCATGACTATCACATTAGCACCTCAAAACATGTGTCCACCTGGTTCAAAACAATCAAAACTCTTAACAACCCTATACGATAAGGAAAAATATGTAATTCACTATCGAAACTTAAAACAATGTTTGTCACTTGGAATAAAACTTAAGAAAATTCATCGTGTAATAGAGTTTGAGCAATCAGATTGGTTAAAGAACTACATAGATTTAAACACGCAGATGAGAACTAGAGCAACAAATGACTTTGAAAAAGACTTTTATAAGCTAATGAACAATTCAGTTTTTGGAAAGACTATGGAAAATATTAGAAAGAGGTGTAAACCTATAAAAATAGAATGTGATCCAACAAGAGTAGAAAAACTAATTGCTAAACCAAATTTTAAAGATAGAATTATTTATACTGAGAATCTATGTGCAATCATAATGAATAAAACAAAATTAACTTTTAATAAACCAATATATGTTGGAATGAGTATCTTAGATCTATCGAAATATTTAATGTACGACTTCCATTATAATGTGATGAAACCAAAATATCAAGACAAAATAGAAGTATGTTATACAGCTACTGATAGCTATATATACCATATTCAAACAGAAGATGTGTACGAGGACATGAAAAACCACATTGATTACTTCGATACCAGTGACTACCCTAAAGATAACAAATATAAGATACCACAAATCAATAAGAAAATACTTGGTAAGATGAAGGATGAGATTAAAGGTACAATCATAGAAGAGTTTGTGGGCTTAAGAAGTAAGATGTACAGTATAAAAGCACCTCAAATAGATTTAACAGATAAAGACTTTAAAGGTAAGTTCGATAAAGAAAAGTGTTGTAAGAAAGCTAAAGGTGTTAAGAAGAGTGTTGTGTATAAAGAACTAACATTTAACGAATATAAAGACTGTTTGATTAGCCAAAGAGAATATTATAAAAAGATGAATTTAATTAGAAGTTATAAGCACGATTTGTACAGTATAGAAGTGAATAAGTTAGCATTAAGTTGTGTGGATGATAAAAGAATGGGATAGATACTCTACCATGGGGTCATTATAAGATAGAAGAGAAATAGTTTTAGATTGTAAGTTTTTAGATGTGTTTTTATGATTTTAAATGTCATAAAAGCCAGTGCGCAGTGTACAATATCCGATCTACTTTGTTCTATTCTTTTTTGTTAAAGTTCAATGGTCAGTGGCGAATTTGTAATTTGTGATGGTTTGGGGTTGGAGGGGAAAAGTGCGCTCGTAGTTAGGTATGTATACTACTTAAGTGTAATTATATTTTTTTCGATAGGAATTAACAATTCTTTTTATTCAATCATTTTTCTATTGGAGTTAGGAAAAACATTCTCAACAATTTTGAAACACACAAAGAAGCCAAGGCGAAACTAAGTAGAATATTTTATTGTTATTTGTGTGAAATATTTTTTCTTCGTATATACCATGGGTAAAAGTGGATTTGAAAAGGTAGGGAGGCAAGAGTCACGCCGTCTTCCGTCCTATCTTTGCCGATTGTAAATTTTTAGAAAGTAGACGGAATCTACAGATATTTTCTGGAAGTGAAGGGATGACGTCCCCCGCGTTCCCCCGCTTCCCTTTATTCTTATTATGAAAATAACAGTAGATATTCAGAATAGTCTTGGTTTTCACACTTAATGCCAAGAAGGAAACATATCTCCATGAAATAAGCATACCGTTTTCTTTCTTTGTCTCTTTCTTGACTTATGTAGTCGATTGCCTCAAGGCAAAACATCGCACAACAAACAAGCTGATTCGACACATGCCAATGTAGCTTCTAAGCAGGGTTGGATGTTCATTTTTTCTCTTTCCTGCTTTCATGAAAAAATATATTTCTTCCCTTCTCTACGATGGACTTTCCTTCCTACCCAATGAACAAATCCTGTTGTAAAATTCATCCCGGGCAAAGGTTGCCAACATACCCCGCCACTGTCTACAACAATGTGGTTTGATTAACTTCTTGCAAAGAACCTGTGTGAAAGACTGATAGCTACACAATATATTGACAGAATGAAAGTCTTAATTTTAGTACTGAAACTGCACTCATGCTACTAAGCAAGCTGCCCGCAGGCCTGGCTTCTGTGCCTTGTAACACTGTGTTAAAAAAGACACAAGGTCAGTTGTCTGTTGCTTAGTTCTTTGTAAAACAACTGATAAGGCTTTTTTCTTTTATACAAATTGTTGTTGTTTGAAGCCTCTTTATTCCTTATAAAAACAATATATCCAGATTCACGGAAGCCCACAGGAATTGTAATAGAAAGTTGAAAAACACCATTCAGATCCTTTATTATTATTATTATTATTATTATTATTATTATTATTATTATTATTATTATTATTATTATTATCACATAATATTTTTCGTTAGTCCTCACAGCAATTAATACTTAGCAGCATTGATTTATGTAGTAAGAGACGAAAGAGGAAATATAAAATTGGCTTCAATTTAAACCATAACCCTCCATGTAAATTTTAAAACTTTATTTTTGATCATATCTTAATATTAATATCCGGTCTCTATTAATAACCAAACTTTACAATAATAGACGACAAGTGAGAAATTTTATATATCACACAGTTGTTTCAATTGTGATCACTGGTATCCAAAACTTATAGTCTCTCTTGTCTCTAGACTTATTTTTGCCTTGTTTTGTGAAAAAATTTAAACCGAAAATTATACCAGAAGCACAGAACAAGAGAAGAGGAAGATAGTAAAGGAAAATGGATTAATTACAAAGGCCATTATCCATATGACGTGATCAAGCATTACATAGAAGTCACTTTGAGCATTTTGTCTGAAGCATTATGTCTTTCTTCAGCTAGCAACGTCGCGGAGTATCTTGTTCTTTTGTAAAACGGAATTATTAATATAGTTGGAAATGAGATGCATATCGTACTGCAGTTTGACAAAAATCTTGACAGGGCCAAATAATGAGAAAATAATTTTACTAATACACTTATACGCAGAAAAATGTGCATATAAGTATGGTAGTGCCACTTGGCCGCGGTTTATGACCTACTGCGCATGCGCAAACTGCTCCAGTTCATGTCCCAGTTCCGGTTCCTGTTCCGATTCATGTTCCGACTCCTTTTCCGACTCAAGTTCCAGTGCTTTTTCCAGTTCCGGAGCAAACTACACAACGAGTAGCCTTTTACGACTATGACCTATTGAAGAGGTTACACAAGCATAAAAACCACCAGACCACGCATCCGCAGAAACATTATAGTTCAAATTACACACAACAACAAGACTATGGGCATAATAGAATGACCATGACACTGCCGGTAGTGTTTTCTTCATCCATTATAACACCAGGAATGTACTCGTTCTCTTTTACGAGCACATTTTTGATGTTAAAAATGACTATGGCAACATAGTAGAGCAGAGATTAAAAATAACAACAGCATGCAACAATATAGCATAAGTCTGGTTATTCACACACAAACACACACACACACACACACACTTAGTTGTTCATGCGCAGTAAAATTAAATTTTCAATTTAGTAAAAATTACATGCATGAGCAGAAAAATTAGTTTCAACTCCAACTCCCGTTTCCGATTTTACACACCCCCACCAGCAGCAGACTACAACATAAAGATTATGACCACAGACTACAAAGGCTACAACATAGGACTATGAACACATATTCCAACTCCTATTGAACATAGCAGAAATTACACGCAATTTAGAAAGGCTGGTGCTTCTATAGCCTTTTATGAACACTGTTTTCATTACCTAAAACACATACAATTTGTTTACATGTGGAGCAGTGATTCGGTCCTCGCTGGCATGCGGTCTCCTTCAGATTAGCCGTCATAACATTTCAGCTCTCTTTCTGTCACACACACACAAACACTAGTTTTACAAAATACTTGGTGAAGCATTCGCAAACTGTTTCGATTCCTGTGCCAGTTGCGGTTCCTGTTCCGGTTCCGAATACACAACACAGAAGAAGCTACAGCCGACTACAAACATAGCAGAACGAGGGTGTTTTCGCGACCTTTTATAACCACGCTTTTTACTGTTATGAAAGACATACAAAGTCTACCCGTTTTACTCGTTCACACTTTTAAGACGAAAATAGTGAAGCAGAGATTGAAACACACACTTTACGTAACACTTGATGGCGCATGCGCAGTAAAATTTAGAGTTCAGAGTTTAACAGACAGTGAATGAAGAAACTGAAGTAGGTTTCATAGTTCATTGTTTCTATTTAAAGAGTAGTAGAGCGTTCATCTCTCTCGGAGTGATACACGGGGTCCGTGGTTCGACTTCAGGGTATGTGAATTTGAAATGGACAACATTGTGTCCATGGTCCTCCCTTTCCTCTAAAATCCTCATTCTACCAACTCTTTCAACTAATTTCCTTTTGTTAATTATCCTTTTGCTTTAGCCTAAAGGTATAATTTTGGCACGTAGAACATTTTTTTCTATTTGTCTTTTCGCTGTACAAAGGGGCAGATAATTTATTATTTGCTGTATAAATTTGGCTTCCTGTCTCCTTCCTGAAATCGCTTGATTAATAGGAGTGGGTTGAAGTAATACAGTCTGAGAATAACAGTATTGCCAAGAACCAAGTCCTTAACCCTCGAGAACTCGCAGCGCGGTCTTTTCGACCGCACCTATAAATATTCTTTGATTTTTTTAGTGACTTTGAGCAAACTTCCCCTCACTCCGTCTAATCCTTCCCCAGACTGTATTGTTGAAACACACCACCGCTTTTGGCGTTAGTTGGTACCAGTGTTGGGCAAAATCAATTGAAATCAATTGCAATTGATCAATCAATTGAAAGTAATTGCTCTGAGAATCAATTGCAATTGATTTCAATTGCAATTGATTTCAATTTGTAATTGACAATTAATTTCAATTGCAATTGAATTCAATCATAAAATTTGCAATTAAATTTTCGTCAATTGTTAATTGTTAATTGGTCACCAGGCAATTGAAACTTTTAATTGTTAATTGTCAATTGCAAAGGGTGCAATTGAAACATTTAATTGTTAATTGCAATTGACAATTGAAACTTGTAATTGTTAATTATAATTGTTAATTGCAATTGAAATCAGCAATTAAAGCTGAAGATAAGAAGATGTGTGTGTATTGTGTTGTCCACTTGTTACTGTTTTACATCCTTCCCCCCCCCCATGGGAAGAAAGCCGGGAAACTAAGTATTTTTTAAAATATATTCCGCCTTATGCAGAGTCATTCTGACGTGTGATTAGTGCCATACTAGAGAGTTCGATTAACATATGTTTCCTGCAGTAGTCAAGCTTTTAATATGACGCTAATCATAGGTCAAAACAACTCTGCATAAGGCCCATTATGTTTATGGTTCTATCCCCCTCGAAAGAACTCTATATGCCCGTCATGCATACAATAGGAATGGGCACCAACAAGTTCGAGCGAGTTTTCTTTAAAACTCGACTCGACTCGAAGCAGACATATTTGAGCTCGACTTGAGATCTCGGCTCGAAAAATTTCCCCCAACTCGACTCGAATTCGGATCGAGTTTCCAGTCGAGTCGAGCCAATTCGAGCTAAATTCTTTGTGTAGTTCCAAGTACTACTATCTTCAAGTGTCCTACATAGACAATATAATTATCAATGATACTACTACTACTACTATAATTAATTATCATTATAACACCGTGTACCTGTATAAACATGGAATATAGGCGGTTTGTATCGGAATACTAAAAATTAGTTGACTGTCGATCTCGGTCGTCAAGAAATCTTCAGGAGGCAAGGACATCGGTCACGAGGTTCTTGGTTTGAGTTCAGGAGGAGCAAGTATTCGGGCTCGAGCCAAAAATTATTAAAAGTTATGGGACTCCAGCCAAATATGTTCAAAACTGCTCGAACCGGGTTTAGGGTTGTCAACAGCTCAAGCGGCTCGCTCACAGCTTATTCACTTATCGAGCCGAACCGAGAAGTGAGCCGAGCCAACAGCTCATCCAACCGAGCCAGATCGAGCCGATGGCTCACACGAGCCGAGCCGAACCAAGCTGATTGCTTACCCCAACCGAGCCGGTTCGAGCCATCGGCTCAGTTAAGCTGACTCGAACCCAGCCTATGGACTCGTTTCAACGGAGCCGGTTCAAGCCATTGGCTCAATTGAGCCCAGTCGATGGGTAATCCCAACCAAGCCAGTTCAAGCTGTACGCTCAGTTGAACCGATCCGACTCGGTTGACATCACTATTCCGGTTGGGCTTCTACTTTGGCTAAAAAATTGGACCGTGCAGTTCTCAGCCTTGATGGTAAGAATTACAAAAAATGATATGAAATCTTTAGTTTTACGTCCCACGTTTATGCCGGTTAGGCTAAAGGAGACGGTGATGATAGGAAATGAATGAAATGAAGAAAGTGGGAGGAAACGGGAGAACCCCGAGAAAATCCACGAGCACGGTGTTTGTCCACCACAAAGTACAAACTGCGCGAGCTGGGATCGAACCAGGGACCTCAAGCACCGGAGGTGAACGCTCTACCACTGACCCACCGCGCCAACTGGTAAGAACTACAGTATATACTTATATTGGTGCTCACGGCGTCATTAACTTGTTCCGCCACCTAAGAATTTCAAGGTACTTTGTTTTGCATCTTTTGTGCGTGTTTTGTGTTGCTTTATGCTCCTATTCCCACATTTTTTGCATCACCGGAAGTGGGTCAAAATGGGCCTACAAATATGGCGGAAGAAGTTATTGCTCTTCCGCCACCAATGAATTTCGAGATCGTTTCCTTCACATCGTTTTGTGCCGTTTTGTGCGTCTACTTCCGTTTTGTACGTCGTGGGATGTGGGTTAAAATGAGTCCCCAAGGTGGGACGAAAACGATCAAGAGTTCCGCCACTATTAAATCTCGAGGTCGTTAATTTCACATCGCGTACCCTTTTGTACGTCTATTTCGACGTTTTGTGCGTCACTGGAAGATGGTCAAAATGGGCTTCGAAGGTGGGACGAAAATGACCCACTGCTCCGCCACTACCGAATTTCGAGGTCCTTCCTTTCGTATCGACTACTGAATTTTCGTGTTGTTTCGTGCCCCCATTTCCACGTTTCGTGCGTCACCAGAAGTGGGTCAAAATGGGCTTCCAAGATAGGACGAAAATGACCCACTGTTCCGCCACTATCGAATTTTGAGGTCGTTAATTTCACATCGCGTACCCTTTTGTGCGCCTATTTCGACGTTTTGTGCGTCACTGAAAGACGGTCAAAATGGGCCTCGAAGGTGGGATGAAAATGACCAAGAGTTCCGCCACTACCGAATTTCGATATCCTTCCTTTTGCATCGACTAGTGGATTTTCGTGCCGTTTCGTGCCCTTATTTCCACGTTTTATGCGTCACCTGAAGTGGGTCAAAATGGGATTCCAAGATGGGACGAAAATGACCAAGAGTTCCGCTACTATCGAATTTCGAGGTCGTTAATTTCACATTGCATACCCTTTTGTGCGCGTATTTCGACGTTTTGTGCGTCACTGGAAGACGGTCAAAATGGGCCTCAAAGGTGGGACGAAATTGACCCACTGCTCCGCCACTATACCTACCGAATTTCGTGGTCCTTCCTTTCGGATCGACTAGTGAATGTTTCGTGCCCTTATTTTCACGTTTTGCGCGTTACCAGGAGTGTGTGAAAATGGACCTCCAAAGTGTGACCAAAATGACCCATTTTTCCGACACTGTCGAATTTCTAGGTCCTTTCTTTCGCATCGTTTAGTGATTATTTTTTAAAAAGTTTTCTGTGCCTACTTCCTCGTCTTGTGCGTCACCGGAAGTGAGTTAAACGGGCCTTTAAAGTGGGAGTTAAATGGCTCACTATTCCGCCACTATCGAATTTCGGGGTTGGTTCTTTCGCATCATTTAGTGTGTGTTTTGTACCGTTCTGTTCGCTTACTTCCACGTTTTGAGCATCACCAGAAATGCGTCAAAATGGTCCATCAATGTGTGAGAAAATAGAGCCATTGTTTCGCCACTATTGAATTTGGGGGGTCGTTTCTTTCGCATCGTACAGTGCCTGCTTTGTACCGTTTTGTGTTCCTATTTCCACTTTAGTGCTTCTATTTCCACTTTAGTGCGACAACAAAAATGGGTCAAAATGGCCTACAAGTATAGCGGAATAACTTAATGCTGTTCCGTCACCATCAAATGAGGTCGTTTCCTTCACATTTTTTATACATGATTTGTGTCGCTTTGTGCATCAGTGGGAGAGGGTCAAAATGGACCTTGAAAGTGGAATAAATATGTCTTTCTCTGCCATATTTGTAGGTCGCCTTTGACCCACTTTTGTTGGCCTACAAAACGTGAAAGTATGCGCAGAAACGGTATAAATATGCACTAAACAATGCGATAAAAGCGACCTTGAAATTCGATACTGGTGGGAGAGTGGATCAGTTTTCTTCCCATATTGAATGCCCATTTTGACCCACTACCATTGAATCACAAAACGTGGAAATAGGCTTACAAAACGGTAGAAAACACGCACAAGACGATGTGAAGGAAACGACCTCGAAATCGTTCCTGACGGAACAGCATTAACTTGTTCCGCCATATTTGTAGGGTAACATTGACCCATTTCCGGTGACGCAGAAAACGAGGAAATAGGCGCACAAAACGACACAAAAATGGAAATTTAGCTTAATTACATGGAAATTTTAAGTTTGTAAGCTTAATTATATGGAAAATTTTATACATTTTTCCTTTACGTTGGTCTACTTTACGTTGATTTGGAACTTTTAAATTTTATTCATTTTTCCACTGAAAAGTATGTATAATTCAACAAGTTGATTTGATTTTGAGTTGATTTTGGGGTTTAACGTCCCGGTCTGCAGCGAGGCTATATGAGACATGGACCTACTGATTAACGTGAAATCCGAACCACATGAGCTCCCGCCGGGAATCGAACCCGGGTCTTCCACGCCAAAGGCGCGTACGCTAACCGCTTAGCCACGGATGAGCTCTATAATTCAACAACGAAATAATTATTAGTTATAATTATAATAATTATCTATATAATTGAATTCATTGTAATTTGGTCCATAACAAACACTTTACCATTTCGTACTAGCTGTTATGCCCGTTCTTCGAACGGATCAGATAAAATATCAATGTAAACAAACTGAACAACGGGAGAATAATTAAGAAACATTTCTAACATTGGATATATTTTGTGTGAATATATATCCAACAACGTATATGTGTTTTCATTGGGAAGGCCGATGGGGGCTGAATTTGAACGTAAACACTATCGGGGGTGTCACTATAGGTCTGAGCAACCCCGATAAATATGGATTCGACACAAATTCTAGTACTTTTACATGTCCCGGTGAACGCCCCCTCAGACCCCCTTGGTTCGTATTGTGAAAAAATCTCCTCTGGCCCCCACCAACCCCCAACTAATACCGCGAAAACTATGAATGTGACACTAACATCTGCCATTTTCTACTACTTTTTACATATGCCGGTAAAAGTCCCTATAATCCTCTGGTTCCAATTTTGAAAAAAAAAAAAAAAAAAAAAACAATGCCTCTGGCCCGCAGCCGATGGGGGCTGTATTTGGAAGTCAACGCCTGTGGAAGTATCACCATTCATCTCAGCGACAGCGAAAACTATGGATTTGACACTAATATCGGTCACTTTCCATTATTTTTACATGTCTCGCAATTCCCCACCCCCGGTGACTCCCGGCCCGCATGCAATGGTGGCTAAATTTGAAAATCATCGCTAATGAAATATCACCATCGATCTCAGCCACCGCGGAAACTACGGATTTGACATCGGTCATTGTGGATTATTTTTACATGTCTCGTGATCCCCGTTATAATGCCCCCGTTTCTTATCTGATGGGGGCTAAATGTGAAAGTAAACGCGGTCTTGAGTTTCACCAATGAGCTCAGCTACCCCGAAAACTATGAATTTGACATTAATATCGGTCATTTTCGATTATTTTTTTACATGTCTCGGAATTCCCCCCTCTGGTGACCCAAGGCCCGCATACAACGGTGGATGAATTTGAAAGTCATCGCTAATGGTAGTGTCACCATTGATCTCAGCGACCGCGAAAACTATGAAATCGACACTGATATCGGTCATTTTCTACTACTTTTACATGTCCCGGTAAACGCCCCCCTGAGACTCCCTGGTTCGAATTTTTTCGAAAAAGCTTTGCCTTGGTGTGGGACCTGGACCAAGGTATCTTTGACCAAAATTTGGTAACTCTCGGTCGACTTGTCTGGTCCCCAGGCCGGTACCGGTAAACGTCCCCTGAAGACCCCCTAGTAAGGAATTTAAAAAAAAAAACTCTTCGTCTTGGTCTGGGGCCTAGACCAAGCTACCCGTGACCAAATTTTGAAAAGTTTCGGTCCACTCGTCTCCTCCACAGGTCGCACAAAGATAGACAGATAGACACACGAATAAACTCTATTTTATTTATATTAGAAAGGTCAGATTCGCCGTAATTGTATTAGTGCGGTGCTTGAGCTATTGATCGTAAAAATTCAAACTCCGATGAGTGATAATTTTATAAGCTTGTTTTATTACAAGTTTAAACTCTTTAGTCAGTAGAGAAGAGGGCGTGAATCATGGGTCAGAGTTGATGACAATGGGTTTTGGTGGGTCTGTGGGTCACAGTGGGTAAGAGTGGTTTATGGTGGGTGGTGGGTCAGAGTGGGTCACGGTGGGTCGTGGGTCACGACGGGTGGTGAGTCATTTGGTCGTGGCTAAAGTTTTCATTGCCCCACGCCCTCTCTGAACTACAGTGTTGAAAATTAATCAGTGAAAATCAATTGCAATTGATCAATCAATTGAAAGTAATTGCTGTGGAAATCAATTGCAATTGAATCAATTGCCAATTAATGTCAATTGCAATTGAATTACAGAATTCAATTGCAATTACTTTCCAATGCAATTACTTTCAATCAATTGATCAATTGCAATTGATTCTTCCTTTTTAATGGCCAACTGCAATTAACAATTAACCATTACTTATTTCAATTGTTAATTGCAATTAACAATTAAATTTACAGATTAATTGTTAATTGTTAATTCAATTGAAATTTGCCCAACACTGGTTGGTACCCAGTGCTTTGTGTGCTCTGTCAACTGGACCTTTAGGCTTATTGCGGTCATTTCCTCCGCGCGCGAGTGCTCACGTATTTGATTTTTTTATCTTAATATTTTTCTTTCAAATTTGTTTATTGATATATTTTGGAGATATATTGTAAATATAACACATACGATTAACTTAGTATTTTAGTGAGTGTTCTAGTTATGATTTGAATGAAATATGGATTCGAAAGAACAAGAAAGGATGGAAAAATTGCTTCTGAGTATAGAGAAAGAGGAATCTGCCAATCAGGTACTACGCCGTGAAAATGGACATACATGATACTATGTACTGCAACACATTTTGTGAGGAAAATGTTTTATTTAACTATTAAAAAGTATACAATTCATTTAAAATTATGTAACTCATTCCTTAACGTCAAATTTTACAGCGCGGTCGTTTCGACAGCGTGCGAGTTCTCGCGTGACGGTCTGTGCGCGAGTGCTGAAGGATTAAAAAAAACATGAACACTTTACGAATAGGTCTTGAATGATATTCTTGTAAGCTGCCAGTGACACAAGAAACTTAAAATGGTTCTTTCGCTAATTCGATGAATAGTAAGAATAGGCCCTACTAACCATTTGAATTGGGAATTGTCAATGGCATTCCTCGCTGGTTCTTCATGAATGATTTTTATTTTGTCATTTGGTTTTATTGTGCAGTTGTATGTAAATTACATTCAACTAATTTCCTTTAACACTGAGCGTTAGCAGCAATGAATATTTCCTTGATAAACGACTCTAATTGATTACCAACGGTAAAATATATTGAAAGTTAGTTACTTGTTGATTAGTGTTCCTTTCCAAAAACGAGGTTATATTAGACGTGGACCTACAGTTTAAAATGGAATCCAAACAACCGTGACGCATTCAAATTTTAAGACTCTACCACAGGAAGTCGAACCAGGGACCGTCTGCACTATATGTGCGAGCGGCAGCCACTAGAGTAGCGGGAAAGGCTGGTGAAATAGTACGAAAAAAATAATGTATACTTGTTTTTGGTTCAAAATTGATGTATGATCAGTCCGATTTGGTTTTTGGTTACCATTGATTTTAACGTCCCTTGGTAGTACTGAGGCTATGTGAGACACGGGCCTACAATTTGATACAAGATATGACCCAAACGAACTCTCATCGGAAATCCAAGATAGCTCCAAAAGTCTGAATGCTAACTATTTAGGCACAAGCATGCTGTTTATTCATGTCTGAATTGTATAAATTCACAGACAGACTGTGCTATTGATTAGTTTATTGAAGTTTAGCGATCCTTTTTGGACCGGGGATCAACGATACGTTGGTTTATTAGTAGTACTGCCCTCGAGATGAGAAGTACAAATTCGAGACGAGACGACAAACATGATAAATCGTGTCACATTTTCGAGACTATAATTGGTGTCGAAATTATTCGAGTCTCTTGGGTAATAGTAGTTCTCCCAAGTCTTAGATCTCAAACACTGTTTTAGTGTTATATTATGAAGTAGAGAAACTATAAATTGATAAAGTGATTTTGCGAACATAATAATGAGCATTATTTATCAACATTTAAAGATGCATTACTCATTACACAATACACTCCAATAATAAATATGTTTAAAATCTTCTTTTATCTCGCCCTTCGTAGACCTCTCGTGACACGGAAGGGTTCTGATAACTTCTAGACGAAAGAAAAAATCAGGGTATGAATTTTGTACATACATTTACAAAACGAGACGAGAAAATCTTTTTCAGAATCAAGACGAGATGAGAAAGAATTCTTCGAAAGGAAATTAAATCTTTAAGTTTTACGTCCGGCGGTTATGCTGTCGAGGCTAAAGGAAACGGTGATGGTAAGAAATGAATGAAATGTGGAATGAAGAAACTGGGAGGAAATGGGAAAGCTCCGAGAAAACCTACGCACACGGTGTTTGTCGATCACAATACTCACTTGGCGCGAGGGGAGCGCGGTGGCTCAGTGGTAGAGTGTTAACCTCCGGTGCTTGGGGTCCCTGGTTCGATCCCAGCTCGCGCCGTGTGGAGTTTGTGGTGGACAAACACCATGCTCGTGGGTTTTCTCGGGTTCTCCCGTTTCCTTCCACTTTATTCATTCCACCATTTCACTCATTTCTCATAATCACCGTCTCCTTTAGCCTAACCGGCATAAGCGTGGGACGTAAAATTCAAAGATTTCATTTCATTTCTTAACTTGGCGCGAGCTGGGATCGAACCAAGAAATCATACAGCAGAGATGAACGCTCTACCACTGAGCCACTGAGGCCCAGAATTATTCGAAAATCAAAAGAAACTGATTCATGTGCGTGAGCGTCACATGGACTTTGCAAGCCACTCCTTTCTTTAATACGAGTGAATGTTTTATTTAGTAGCTGGGCGATAAAGACGTTTATCAGCAGATACATTTCATTTCTTATATCAGAGAGAATGTGTGTGTCTTGTTTGTTGTTAGTGGTAGTGTTACTTGATGTATTATTCGTTTAATTGGACTTTCGCAACCGTCATGCCATAACCTACAGATAACAAGTGTTAGTGTCTGGATCTGTTAAGCAGCATTGCATGTTATTTTGTGTTACATATCAAGATCTAACTTTATTTTACAGGATAATCACGGTAAGCATAGTATTTGTTTATTAGTAAAAATGTTTTTCTGTTTAGTTAAAAATGTTTCCTTACAACTACTATATGCATTTGTGATTATATTATACATAAGTAAGGAATTATTACAATGTAGAAGTTGGCTTATTTCATCCAGAAATTTGATAGTTTCCAAAGCGTCTTACGTAATATCATTCGTGTGATTTTCAGTTAATTTCATGCAAAACTACAACGCCTAAGCAAAGTGACTGTAGCTGTGTATACACTCGTTTACGATACCGATCAAGCAACTGCCATTAACTATGGATAGGTAAATATTATTTAGAGGTTGGACATTAAACGGCTGTTATCTACGAGTTCATAAACATAATTTAACATAAGCGTACTCATACAAAATTACAGCTCCACAACGACTCAGTGATAGTGTGTTCACTTCTGGCTGGTTGAGTCCCTGGTTCGATAAAAGCTCCCGCCAAGTGGACTTTGTGGTAGACAAACACCATGTACATGGGTTTTCTCGCAGTTCTTCCGTTTCCACCCACTTTCGTTATTCTACTATATCAGTGTTATTTCAGAAAGAAAAATGTTCTGGGGGGCACACTTAGTGTTCCAGGGGTTCTGCTGGTACTATTCCATTTATTATATTGTAGACGGATTATTTGGTCTCCTTCGGGGGACACTCTCAGAGCTCCGGGGGGAAACGCCTCCCAAAAAACATGGCTGGAAGAAATACTGCTACCATGATCATCTCATATCACCATCTTCCTTAGCCTTGATGGAATATCTTTGGACGTTAAAATTTAAAAAGAAAGTTACAGTACGTTCTATGGATTATTAATTGTTTCTAAGTATTTATCGCAGACAACCTGAGCATATGCCATACCACTATCGTTCGGCAGCTCTGTATAGTCAGTAAGGTGAAAAATTTCACTCCTGAGTACCTCATGAACTCACACAGCCCAACAGAACCACTGTCTGAATATGCAGAGTTCTCTGGGTATAAGAAATAATAGGGGGAAGTTGCCTGCATCTGATTATCAGTTTTGATGAAAATGGATCTCCTTCGTCAATTGTAAATGATCAGGACAATGGTTGGATAGTGATCAACGTCCAGGAATGTTTCCTAAGCAACCTCTTTACTCACAGGTGTTGTTGCTGGTATGGTGGTCTAAGATGGCAATGATCTATGTAGCATAATCACTGATAGTTGATTAAGTTGATTTTGAGTTTAACGTCCAATTCAGCAGCGAGGCTATGTGAGACGTGGACCTACTGATTAACGTGGAATCCGAATCACATGAGCTCCCGCCGAGACATAATCACTGATAGGTTTATAGAAAAGGGGGAGAATGTATATATAATGATTATTGATTTAGGGATACTTTAGAAACCATGATATATTTAAATGCTTTGATAAAAAGTGCTAAAGAGAGTTAGAATACAATGAAAAGGTGAAAAACATAATTTTTTAAAAGTGCTGTACATAAACCAATACGTTAGATTCGAAATAGAAGAACAAATGATAGGGGTAACCTAATTTTAAAAATGTTTCTGACGGATGTTTCGTTTCAAACTAACATGATTCACTTTCTGTTTAGAAGATACTACCCTGATGACGTATGACTAATATAGTGGTTAGGTAGGCCTAGTAGAAGGATTAGATACGCCTTGTTTGGGAAAATTGCATTATCAAGAAGGAGTAACATGAATTGGTGCAAAGATATAGGATCGATACGAGAGGGTATGACATGCGAAAGATTATAATTTTAAAGGGATGGCGTATGCGTGGGCCTAGCAACACGTTCAGTTCGGAGTGCTGACAAATACTGCTAGAGCGCAATTTACGCAGCCCTCAAATAGTGGAGCGTCGACAAGCTGCAATATAATGATACGACTGCGTTCGAACAGGGCTACAGGGTTTGTATGATAAGTAATGAGACCAGGTCTGGAAACATTGTTTTATTGATCTGATCTGTACAGGGACTTAAAAGCTTTCGAAGTACTCTCCTCTTGCGTCGATGCACTTCTGCAATCGATGTTTCCACGCTGCAAACGCCCCCTGGAAGTCAGCAGCCGGCATGTCCTTTAGAAATGTGGTCACGGCTGCTTGGATGGCTGTGACGTCTGCAAAACGGGTTCCTTTCAAGCGTGGCTTCAGCTTCGGGAAGAGGAAGAAGTCGGCCGGGCTCACATCTGGGCTGTAGGGTGGTTGTGGAAGGACTTCCACCCCAATCCGGGTCAAAAAGGAGGTCACTAAGAAGGCGGTGTGGGCAGGGGCATTGTCGTGATGCAACTTCCACCGGCTAGCGATCGCCGGTCTTTTCCGCTTGACGCTCCTGTGCAGTCTCTCAAGGACTTGTTTGTAGAAGGCGGCGTTGACGGCTTGTCCTTGGGGTACAAACTCCTTGTGGACCACCCCCACATTGTCAAAAAAAACAATCAACATTGTTTTCACCTTTGACTTCGACATTCTGGCCTTCTTGGGGCGCGGGGACGCAGGAGTGTGCCACTCCGCGCTTTGACGTTTCGTTTCAGGGTCGTACTGGAACACCCACGACTCGTCACCTGTTATGACGTCATCTTCAAAGTTAGGGTCACTGTTCATGAGGTTCAACAGTTCCTGACAACAATCAACACGTCGTTGCTTTTGTTCGTCAGTCAACACTCGCGGCACCAGTTTCGCACAGATTTTTCTCATTCCCAATTGTTCCGTCACAATCTTGTGCACTGTTGTGTGGTTCATATCGAGTTCATCAGCAATCAATCTCAACGATAATCGACGGTCTGAGTTCAGGAGATCCCTCACTTTTGCCACAGTTTCGTCCGTAGTCACTGTTGTCGGGCGTCCAGCCCTCTCCAGATCCTCAACGCTTTCCCGGCCGTTCCGGAACGCACTGTGCCAACGAAACACCTGGGCTTTGGATAGGGCTTCCTCTTTGTAGGCCTCCGTGATGAGAGAAAGTGTCTGAGTAGCCGTTTTCCCCAGGCGAACGCAAAATTTGATCGCATAACGCTGTTCGATGGAACCCTCCATGTTTGTTGATTTTCCGCCGTGACAAGAATGTTCACAAGGGCTTTGTCCAAGGCTTGTCCGCGCTCCACTAAGGCTCGGAGCCAACTGACGCGCGGTGCGTTGCTTTGCTCGGACCCCCCCCCCCTACATCCTCCATCACCGACAAACCCGCTCCAGCGACACGCGCGCCGCGGCGCGGCGAGTCTCATTACTTATCATACAGACCTTGTACTTCATGTTGGCCTACGGGAAGGCGGCTTTTCTAATTACTAAATTGGTTTTACATACCAATAAAGATCATGCCGCGTTGACAGTGATGCGTGTGTGGAAGGAATGGACAGATAATGACCGTTCCCTGCAACGATCAGGCAGCAGACTTCGCAAAGTAATCACAGCACTGGGTAACAGACATCATGTCCGTATGGCCCTGATGGACTGTACAGTGTCATCCGCAGTGTTTGCTTGACACTTGAGCACGAGAGCAAGTGTGAACATGTCTGTGTCTACAGTTATACGACGTCTGTTGAACACTGAGCTGGCGGCACGTAGCCAGTCTTCGCGTCAGCCTTTAGTAATCCAGAACCAAAATCTTAAGTTAGAATGTGTGCATGAACCCCATTGCTGGAATACTGGGTGAAATATGTTCCTAGTTTCAACAGTCCGTTTCGAACTTGTCCTACACTGATGGCCGCGTAGTCTATAATTTAGTCGTTTTGTGATGATCCCAGTCTACCAGTGTCCAATTTCAAGCAACCTAAATGACAGATGTAACCATTGGGATCTCTGCGAGGGCAGTGCCAAAAGTGACTGGTATCGGTACACCAGAAAAGTTCTAAATGCCGAGATCATAACATTTCTTAAAACGATTCCGGACATCATATTTCAGCTCAGTAATACCCAGTCACATGTTTCCCGGAATATACATCTTCCTTGCAGGAATGACGGGTACCAATGCTGCCCTGGGATGTACGGTCGCTCATCAAACATGTGAAACATAATTGGCCGGCACTTTGTTCATCACGCCGCAGACAGCAGGAGACAGAAGATAACGACGACAGGAGGAGTCAACTTTTTGTATACAAAAATAGAAGGAAATGAAATCTTTCAGTTTAACGCCCCATGATAATGCACTGTAGGCTATGGAAGGGAGATGGATGATTAAAGCAAGTGAATTAATATGAAAAAAATGCTGGAATGAGAATGTGGAAGGAAACGGGAGTTTCCGAGAAAACCCACGGACACGATGTGTCCACCACAAACTTACTTGGCTGGAGACCTCGTATACAGAAAGGAAAACACACAACGCTTGTTTAAATCAATGCCACATTGTTTAAAGGATCTGATTGCAGCATGTAGAGATATCGCGCCGATCTGATTTATCAAGGTTTGTAAGTAATTGGCGTGAAGCTGGTCCACTCATTTGTTAAACATTTTTTTAAAAAATCTATACCAAAAACATGTGTTAAAAATGCACTCTTTAACTTCAATAATTACAAAAAATGTACTATTACAGAAAGTCCCGTGATTAAGTTTGTTTTGTGGGTGGAACCAGGATCATGCTTAGCCCGGCACCAGATATAATCGACCTACTCAAAAAATGCTAATTGTGAGCTCTTCAAAAACAATATTCATAAAAATGTGATTATGCTCTCCGATAACAATATTTAATTTTAAATAAAAGATCTGCTATCAGTAAAACTGTCAAAACAAAGTTCCTTTTCTAGGCGGCCCCAATGGCTGGCAAGATCCACTTCGGCATATATTTTTTAAAACCTAGTACCCCCCCCCCCCCAAAAAAATGCTCTCAAAATTCAATAATTGGAATGAATGTTCTATCAAGGAAATCCCCAAAATTGTGGACTTTTGGATAGTTTGGCCAGAATCAAGCTCCCCGAACACCACAAATAATCGATTTTTAATAATCAAGAGAACTAGGGCCGCGGTGGCTCAGTGGTAGAGCGTTCACCTCTGGTGCTTAGGGTCCCGGGTTCGATCCCAGCCCGCGCCAAGTGAACTTTGTGGTGGACAAACACCGTGTGCGTGGGTTTTCTCGGGGTTCTCCCGTTTCCTCCCACTTTCTTCATTCCACCATTTCATTCATCTCTCATCATCACCGTCTCCCTTAGCCTAACCGGCATAACTGTGGGACGTAAAACTCAAAGATTTCGTTTCACTTCATTTTTCAAAAGAACTATACCCTGGCAACTTAGAATTTTTCCGATTAGACCGTGGAGGGGAGGGAGCTTTTGCTCTCTCTCTTAACGTGGTGAAGAAATTAAGAAGTAGTAGATGTTATTTTCATTATTGCCAACTGCGAAAACATAGTATTACTAGTATTCATAACGTTTTATATGTATATAAAAGGAAAGTTATAATTTCAATGTTTCCGATCATGTTCGCAGGATATGTGGGAAAAGAAGTGGGATGTTAAACAAGAGGAATGAAAAGTGAAATAGGAGGGCAACCGAAATCCCGAGGTAACTCATTCATGCAATCCTGTTCACTAGTTCTGGTATGTTGACAGAATATATCATAACTAGGGGGAAAGGAAAGCATATCCTTTCAGGATATTTTTTAGTTTAATATACCATGATTATGCACCGAGGCTAAGGAAAACGATGATGATTAGATGGATGACAATGGTGGAATGACGAAAATGGGGGGTAACAGAAGAAGCCCAAGAAAACTCACTGATCGGTGTTTATCCCCCATAGAAAACATTTAGCGGAAATTGTGGTCGAACCAGGGATCCCATGTACCAGAGGCAAGGGTGCCGATCCTGGGAGCCGAGGGGGCCTGGGCCCCCCAAAGCTCATGTGGGCCTCCCCTAGTATATTTATGAATATACAATATTTGGCATAATTTGAATGCAATTTGTCTTAACATCCGCATATATAGAACCTTCTGTGTCTGAGTGCCCCCCAATTTTACAGAGAAATCGGCGCCCTTGACCAGAGGTGAGTGCCCTACCACTGAGGCACCACAGCCACTTCAGGATTTTTGTATATCTTAATATGGTATTTTTTTTTTTTTTTTTTAATAATACCTTCTTGAAGGCAGCTTTGCGTACACCACTGTTCTTCACTACAAAATACATATAGCACGATGCGGAATTGAAACACGAATTTTACTCTATTTTTAAAAAGTGCACTCCAGGCCGATAGCTAGGAAGTGATTAAGGGATAAGACCTCCGTTGAGCCACTTGAGTCTCCTTGGAACTTTCAGCTATTTGTTCGTATGTAAGTGTGAATGTAATGTGAACTCAGCCTCTCAAAAATGATCTTGGTCTTCCTGTCTTAGTGTTCTTGCTACGACCTGGTACACTCTACATGCAATTTCAGGAGTATTTTCGCTGGTAGGTAGGGGTAAGACTGAGGGGGAACAAGGGGAACATTGTTTCTCCACTTCCAAAAATACGAGAGCATACTGAAAGTCGTGGGCAACATGTTTTCACAACCGTAATCTTTAGTTGAAAGTGAAACTAAGTATATCATATCAATCTACAGACTTTTCTTTCTTTCTTTCTTTACAGACGTTAACGCTATTTGTTGCTAGCACGTGACCAGGCAGGATTTCTAAAATGGCGGGCAGCGATGTTTTGTTTCGACAGCGTGCTGAGATTCACCTACTTCTGAAATTCACCGCAGACTGCAGCATGGAGTTGTGTGCATGGATGCCAGCAGTGTTAGGAAGTGGGTGAAACATTTTAAGGATGGAAACACGAATATCGAAGATGAGCCTCGCAGCGGACCCCTTCGAACTGCCTCCACGGAACGCAACAAGGTAAGGGTTGATGAGCTGATTAGGGAAATAGGCGTATCACTGTGAATGAAATCGCTGCAAAACATTTTGTTGGACATAGTGCGGTGCAAGAAATGATTAACAGCTTAGGTTATCGAAAAGTTTGTGCCCGTTGGGTCCCACATTTATTAACCGAGGACCACAAACGTCAAAGACTAACTATTGCCCAAACCCTTCTTCAGAGATTTCGACATGAAGGTGATGACTTTTTGACGAGTATTGTGACTGGAGATGAAAGTTGATTCCATCATTATGAACCTGAAACAAAACAACAGAGTATAGATATAGAATGGCGCCACTTGAATTCGCTACTGAAGAAGAAAGCGAAGACAGTGCAATCGGTAGGGGAGGTTATGGGCAGCGTCTTCTGTGATGCACAGGGTTGCATTCTGGTTGACTTTCTTGAGCCTGGACAAACCATAAATTCTGCCCGCTACATTCACACACTTTTGAAGCTCCGTCGTGCTTTGCGTAATAAACGTCCTGGTAACAAATCTTCCTTCAACAGAATAATGCGCGTTCGCATACTAGATTTGGGTGGAAAACACTTCCACATTCTCTCTACAGCCCCGACTTTGCACCGTCCGACTACCATCTTTTCGGTTTTGTAAAGGAAAAGATGCGAGGCCTTCGCTACGAGACACTGGAGGATATTCAGTAAGCAATGCGTCAGTGTCTACAGGCAGCTGGAACGGAATTCTATCGCAAGAATATCTTCAAACTTGCAGAACGATGAGAAAAATATGTGCAAGAAACGAAGATTATGTGGAAAAGTTAAAAAAAAAAAGTCTGTAGATTGAGATGATATATTTAGTTTCACTTACAATTAAAGATTACTGTTGTGAAAAAAAAATTGCTCACGACTTTCAATATGCCCCTTGTATAACTTATCTCCACTTCCTAAAAATTACAACGAGAAAAGGTAGGCACGGAGGACGGCGTGACGTCATGCGTCCCCTACCTTTTCAGATCCACTTTTACACTTGTTGGTAGGACCATCTACTGCTGTTCTTAGAATCCATTATGTAATCATTTTTATTTAAATAAGTTAATCAACTGCAAGCAGGTTGTGAGCAGTATTCTGTGGAAGAATTGGTACAATTTATGCCACAGATTTTCTTCTTGACAAACAAACATCACATGCTCTGCATCCTACCCAACACAGGGCAAATTTAAGAATGTAGACAGTCTGTGGTCAGAATAAAAACACCCAGTGTGAGACCAATCGAAATTATATAGGGTGGCCAGAAGGCAATGATTAAAAAGCCGGACTTTATGAATTTGTAAACCTTTGCCCCACATATGACAATTCAATCCATTAATTGCGTTTAGACATCTTTGACTCAAGCAAGCTGGGAAAGCAACATTTACATATAGCTACATTTACATGTTAAAATTCTTACCTCATTGATATATCTATACTCCTCGAGCGGCTTTCAATAGACGCTTGTTCCGCAAGAATTCTTTAATTATGTCACTGCACGTACCATTCTCACTTTTTCCTTCAATGGTGAAACAAGCTTGATGTTCGGACTTAACTGTAGAGATATTAAGTCGGTTGCGTTCTTTTGTCCAAGCAGCATTCATTAATGAAAATACCCGTTCGCAGCAAGCATTACTACTTTGTATGGAAAGAATATATGAACCGACTTTTTTCAAATTCTTAAAACCTTTTTTGCTTGGTGTTTTCGCACATTCGAAAACTTCTAAATACCTTTCTACTACAGTTGTACAGTTCTGAACACATCTAAGGCTGCTACTTCTTGAAACACCTTGAATTCTTCGTAAAGTCCATCCACGTTAATGGATTTAATATTACAGCCTCAACAGAACTAACAAAATCTTCAAAAGAACAGTCGGGATTTTCAAGGGAAAGCAACGAGAGTCTCTTATGTAAACTTATTTTCAGAGAAATTATACCGATCGCGATTAAATTGACAAGCCTGTTCATAAAAAAAAAAAAAAAAAAAAAAAAAAAAAAATCTCACCTTGTTTTATCACAAGGAACTAATAGCATCATCTTAGAATTAACATTAATAATGGAAAGTTAAACGTTTATAATGAGACAACTGAAAAGCAGGACAAATGGGCGTCCGGCTCGATTACTAAGCCGGACACGGGACAGAACCGCCAAAAGCCGGACTGTCCGGCCTAAAGCAGGACATCTGGCCGCCCTAAAATTATACATTTTATTATGAGAGACGCCTTCATTGTCCATTATTGTACAGTTGAAAATCTGCAGTCTGGGATTTTGTAAAGGTGCTATTGAAATGTAGTTTTTATACTTGTATGAATAGTTGGCAACAGCGCTTAATAATAATATAGTAGTAATATAACCTGCATAATTTTTGACAATTTCAAGCTTAATGTTTTCTTTCTTTTTAAACGAAGAATTGTAGGGTTAATTCTCAGTGACTGAACTTCGAGCTTACAGTATAAAATACATATTTCATTCATCAGATAACTATGGTTTATAATGGTAACTTCTGAAACTAATTAAAATTACAAAGCCAATTAACTTTATCCTTTTGTGACTCCATGTGAAGCTTATGCACTTCTCGGCGCAGTAAGGAGCTCCCTTATGACTAGGCTAGGGATGGCCAAAATTTTCCGGAATCCGGATTCCGGAAATTTTGTTTTCCGGAATCGGAAAATTTACTTTCCGGAATTCGGAAAAATTCCGGATTTCGGAAAAATTCCGGAATTCGGAAAAATTCCGGAATTCGGAAAAATTCCGGATTTCGGAAAAAATCCGGAATCCAGAAAAATTCCGGATTTCGGAAAAATTCCGGAATTCAGAAAAAATCCGGATTTCGGAAAAAATCCGGAATTCGGAAAAATTCCGGAATCCAGAAAAATTCCGGAATTCGGAAAAATTCCGGAATTCGGAAAAATTCCGACATTCGGAAAAATTCCGGATTTCGGAAAAATTCCGGAATTCAGAAAAAATCCGGAATTCGGAAAAAATCCGGATTTCGGAAAAAATCCGACATTCGGAAAAAATCCGGAATTTTTCCGAAATCAGGAATTTTTCCGATTTTACTTTCCGGATTCCGGAAAGTAAAAATTCTGGAATTGGCCATCCCTAGCTAGTAGCTGTTAAAAGAGAAACACAATAATGAATATATATACTGTATTAGTTTCTTGTAGTTGGATATGTCTTTATCACTTACGTAGACAATTGCTACTGCAGTTATTTACTGTTTTATAAGGGTCTTATTTTCACACACAAAAAAGTCGCCGGTATGTCTCAAACATTATCGCGTTCCCACCTACAGCTACTCCAAAGCACTGCAAACTACTTTGTAACCAGGCGAAAGGCAGTGGAGGAAAAGAAATCTCAACAAATGTTCTAATAACATTCGCTTATTGTCAACATACCTACAGTGAGCGCAGAAAGTGTTCGTACACCGTGCATACTTTATATTGAAAACAGCTAGCATGAGAACGGGAGGTGGAAAATATATATATAACCAGAATTAAGACTACACATCCATACATTTTATTTCTATATACAAGAGAAAGGCCAAACAAACACAATCACTGTTTTGTTCAGAAGAAAAGAGAGAATTCCTTTTTTGTAAACGCAAAATGTCACCGTACACTTATGCTTGAATTAGTGCTTATAAAGTATATTACGTTATTTAATATTTTGTGGGATTACCCTGTGCGTTAATGATTGTCTGTAGTCTTCGTGGCATTGATTTCACCTGTAGTAGTTCGTAGTTCTGTAGCTTCGGGACTGATTATGTCCCATTCTTCTTGAATAGCTTTTCTTAGGCCTTCTTTAGTAGAGACAGGGCCGGCGCGAGAGAGGGTCGAGCCGTGCCACCGCCCAGAGCGGCAAGTCTAATGGGCGGCAAAATTTGAAAAAGAAAAGAATACTATCAAAATATAATGCTTCGTAATAGGCTCACATGGAAAAATAAGATTGTGTTAACCTGAGAATGTAATTGAACTTACTTCACTCACATTCAAGAAATACTCTCTCAGGAAATTCAGAGCATTCCTCCTCGTTTTCAATTATCAAACTACTAGCCACAGGTATCTCGTTCAATATTTCCCTTGCAGCAGTGTAGATAGGATTTTGAGCTAGAGTGCATAAGATTATCACGGTGTCTTTTTATATTTTTTTCTATTCAATAATGTTCTAACACTCCGCTCCAAGTATGCAAAAGGTACACTCCCACTTGAGACAGGCCGTTCTAGCCTGTAGCATTCAGGGGCGGATCCAGGACGGACTTCTGGGGGGCGGTGGGTTGTAATACTGCTACTTAGAGCTACTTTTAAGAGCGTCAAAAAATAAACTATATATTTTATTTATATATAAAATAAAAAAGTTTCCTCTTCTGGGGGGGGGAGATCGCCCGATCGCCCCCCCTGGATTCGCCCCTGGTAGCATCTAGAGACATTTAGGTTCTAATAGCGAGTTTTTGACCAATTTACAAATTGTTCATTCCGAATATAGTAAATCGTACAGCGTATTATTTCTTGAGAAATGTTTCATTTTTTGTATAGCTAAAAAAAAGTTTATGACTTTTTTTTTCTGCGTCAGTTCAACGTTAGGCCATACTAAAGGAACATATTAGTAGTCTCACTTTAAAATCATAATCCACCACAAGGTGGGAGAGCCGAATTGATGCTCTGACTCAGTTATCAAATATAGGAAGTTTATGATGCCTTACTTCAAATAAGTAATGACAATAGAACCGATAGAATGGTCGTCCACGATGCTCTGTGTATAGCAAACCAGCTGAGTTACTTTTCTTTCCTTTACTCACTCGTTGCCTGATATGACTTTAAAGCATTGATTCTCATGTGTTGGATGCAGTAGGATTTCTTGAAAATATATCTGGGTACTTTGAGAGGAGCAGAAATTATGCAAAGTTTAAATCTTACTTAGTTGATACGATGGACTTGGCATCAGCATTAGATACGGGTGATCCACTGATACGTAATACAGTGCAAGCTCGAAGTCGAAAGAAGAGACAGTTTCAGTACGAGGCAGAGGATGAAGCTACTGAAAACATCCACAAACAAGATACAAGATCGATTTTTATTACAAAGTTCTAGAAGTGATTGTGTTAGCTTTTAAGAGAAAGATTTGAGCAACTTAAACATCACAGCGAATATTTCAATTTTCTTTGCGATATAAGTAATCGTAAAGATATAGCCTACCACCTGGACTTTTTGTCTGAAAAGTGTACTAAACTTACCACCATTTTAACACACGAAGAATTGAAAGATATTAACCCCAGTGATTTGAAAGACAAACTGAAAGTGTTATCCACTATAATTAAGCCTGTGAAAGTTCACAAAAAAAAAAAAAAAATAATAATAATAATAATAATAATAATAATAATAATAATAATAATAATAATAATAATAATAAAGGAACATGACTTTGCTCCCAATGTTAGTATTGCACGTAGAATTTTGTTAATCTTGCCTGTAACAGTGGCAAGTGGAGAAAGAAGTTTTTGGAAACTTAAGTTTATTAGAAACTATCTACACTCTTCTATGTCTGAAACACGCTTGAGTGGTCTAGCGACGATATCAATAGAACACAAATTGGCTAAAACATTGGACTACGTGATGTGATAAAGGAATTTGCTCATATCAAAGCAAGAAAAGTTTCTTTCAATTAAGATATGTTAAATTTATGTATGTCTATTGTGTTTTAGTACATTATAAGGCTTAAGCTAATCACTTACATTTACCATAATATCTGATTTACTGTATTATCTTCTTGCTCCATACTCTGTTGAAAACGCCTTTTGATATAAAATAAGCCTAAAAATTAAAATTCTTAGTCATGATTAAAGTATATTTTTAAAATTTTATTTTCTGTATGCGCTGCTCTATATTACAGATATACAGCGAAATCGAGTATACTGAATATTGTGTCAGTATAGAGTCGTTTAAATATTACGTGAACATTCCAGAAAGGTAGTTTTTTTTATTTACTTTTCCATTTTATACATGTTTTTAAATGACACTTGAACGTTATCTGTCAAAATAAGGTTTGCGGATTAAAGGGGCGGCATGTGAAAGCACCGCCCAAGGCGGCAAAATTGCTAGCGCCGGCCCTGAGTAGAGAAGCTGTGCCTTCTGATTGTTGTCTCCAGAACAGACCATAGATGTTCTATGGGGTTCATGTCTGGGGATTGGGGAGGTGTGCGAAGCTGTTTCAAGGTATTATAGAGTAGAAACAATCGAGTATTTTCCGCTGTATGTTTGGAGTCGTTGTCTTGCTGAACAATAAATTGTTTTCAAGAACCATCTTCTGCGCACTAGTATGGAGATTTTCCTTTAATATGTTAATATACACTTTGTGGATCATCACTCCATCGATAAGGTGGAGACGACCCACCCCTGAGGCACTCATACAACCCCAGACGAGCACGGACCCTCCTCCGTGTCTTACTTTAGGGACGAGATTTTGAGGATTCATCTCTGTATTCACCTTGCGCCATACAATACGCCTCCCATTGGACTCGATAAAGTTAAATTTACTTTCGTCCGAAAATATGACCCTATTCCAGAAAGAAGCCTGATCCCTTATCTTTATACTCTTTTTCAAACTTTAGTCTCTTTATACGATTTGTCTTGTTCACCCAGAACATTTTCCTGGCTATCCAACCATGATACCTTGCAAATATTCCGCACTGTACTGGCTGATACTTTAACACCGCGTGTTTCCAGATCCGTTGCCAATTGTACAGCACTATTTTTTGGAACCTTTTTTCTTTCCCTAATAATGTAACGTTTATCTTGTTCGCTCAACAGTCTTGGTCTTCCAGTTTTTTTTTTTTTTTTTTCGCACAGTGATAGAAACATTATACATCGCAATTATTGTTTGTACTGTTGTACGAGGCCTGTCTGCAAGGTTTGCTATCTTTCTCAAAGACTTACCCTTCTTATGCAATTTAATAATTACTTTTCTTGTCTCCTCATTTGTTTCTGTTCGGTTGCTTCCCACTTTGACAGCCCAACGTGCAGTTTTTTCACCTCTATTCACAACTAAACTCATTCTGTTACTCGTCATGCTATACAGAGGTGTATACTCAGGTGAATACTAGTGAACCCCAGTTGTGGTATCTTTGTTTCGTATTCGTACGTCAGGTGTACGATCACTTTTTGCGTTTACTCTATACACTTTCTACGGAAGTTATTTACTTTCTGACCATTAAACTTGTCTTTGTGGTTCTTTATTGATACATTCATAAAGCTTAGTTTTCATTATTCACATTGTGTGTGTTATTACACTTCTTAAATTTTCTGTTTCTTTTTCGCAGGCATTCTCGTTTCAATAGCATAGGTGTACGAACACTTTCTGCGCTCACTGTATGTACAGTAAATACAAATTTATAATTTTTGACTTTACGAAGTGTACAATGTAATTGTTCAATAATTAACATAAGCAGGCATTCATTAATTTATATTAATATAATAATTAATAAAACTAATAAGCGGGTGATTGATGACTCAGTGGTAGAGTTTTCATCTATGGTATTCTAACCCAGGACATGTGGGTTTTCGATGGCTAATTTTGTGTTCGAAAATTTTCCCGGTGGAAGGCCTACCTTTCTTATATTTGTTCCATCATCACTCATTAACGAATTTAGTTTATCAAAACTCTATAGCCATATATTCATTCTGTCCGTCAGTGAAGCAAACAGTCTCAAGAACTATCTGATGGATTACCAATCAATTTTGGCCATGATGTACAGAGTCAATAGTTAAGAATCGAGTTCCCTGATGAATGCAATATTCAAACCGGAAGCGGTACAAATCAACCATTTCCGGTTTTAACGTTAATCATTATATAGTAAATATGGTAATAGATAGCGAGAAGCGGTTTCCAGTAATCGACATATATATAACATTCATGTAGATAGAATGTTACCCAATTTGTGCATCTGCTGAAAATAATGAGGTTAGGTATTTAGAGAGCATTTTCCGCTTTAGAAAATGTGTGCTTGGTAAAGAATGTAGAGAATTAGCTGAGTCAGGCATGTAGCTAAAATATGGTAATAGGAAGGGGGGGGTGTCTGTCACGAAATACTGTGGTTATTTACCAGGGGCTCAATCATTCTAAACTATTTTATTGGCAACATATATTGGTTCGTTTAGCCAAGATTTCTAAATGGGGGATGATATGAAATACTGTGGTTACACACCAGAGGCTCGATCAATCTAAATATTTTACTGACAACATACCCATATTGATTGGTTAGGACAATAAAATAAGGATATATTAGTAAGTATTTTAATTAGAAGCTATGAAGAAATCTCGAGTAAAAGAATATAAAAAAGTATTGAAAAAGATTCCGAGGTCATTCGAACGGTGTCGAGAATTTTGCGTCTGGGAAATTTGCGCCCTACCTCAAGAACAGGGAAAATTGCGCCTGCGATGTAGCTCCACCGGGAAGTTGAGCCCTGCGAAATAAAAGAACCTATTGGAGCTTACGCATTTGCTCGGAGGGGCTGACATTACAGCATAAACAATCCTCCCCCACAACCATGCCATTTGTGATTTATTTTCATTGTGGCTATATAAGGGGAGAATAAACTTCAATATAAGCCAAAAGAACACAACGGATCAAAGCAATCACTGCTTCTTCCAGAGATGATTTTGGGGGAACACTGGCCTCCCCAGAGCTCTCAGAGTGCCCCCTCGGAGGAGATCAAAATAATACGTCTATAATATAATAATAAATAGAATAGTACCAGCAGTGACCCCCCTCCGGAATACTAAGTGTGCCCCCCGGAACATTTTTTTCTGAAAGAACAACTGAACGCAATTGTGTGTTTGAATTCCAGCAAGTAAACACACTGTACATAGTTTTCTTGATAATATTACTGAACTGATTTTACATTCACTTTACATTTTCTTTTCTATATTTTGTGTCCTGAAAAGCCAAACAACTCGCAAGGATTGTGAACAGAGATATCTGGGTAGAGCCAAACAACCTTTTGTAGATTAAATTATACTCTTTGATTATATTAATAATTATATATCAGTCATTTATACTTTTTTGTAAATTTTGTAGTATAATGAAAAATTGTATTTGTATGGATTGCCCTTTAGTGAACTAAAATTGTATTTTTTTCATTTGTTCGGAATATTATAACGGATGGAGTAACTCACTGAGACGATGATAGGCAAGCCTAGTTCAAGTGTGAGTGGAAGTTACTTTACACAATACAAAAATAAGTTGAATTGTAGGGCGCTAACATCCCAGTGCAAATATATAGCCGGCGCATTTCCCCCTCTTTTTGGGGTAGGGCGCAAACATCCCAGTGCAAATATATTGCGAGCGCATTTTTTCCTATTTTTGTGGTAGGGCGCAAATTTCCTGGGCGCAAAATTCTCTCATTCAAGGAAAATATAATGTCCGTGAAGTTGACAAGCCACTTATGTCAGACTCCAATTTCGACTTTAAACGTCGCTAGTGCTACGTTAGTGTTCGATAGTGACGCAAATCGTTAGTACTCCACAGATAACGTGTGCTATTTAAATAATGGATATAGGTCTTCTAACTGCATGCCAACACGCCCCTTCTAAGAATCATCTCAAAAATGAGGTTAGCCGTTAGAGCAAGTAAGTGCTCATTAGAGCCATTAACATTAATGCCTCCATCGTACGGCCCTATGAGTAATGATAATAGCACGCTCTTTGCTAGTCTCAATGCGTCCCTATATTCTCGCGAACATTCTGACGTGCCCAAGTTAGTTACTTTTTTTTTGCAACTATTGTTTATCTGTTATTGTTTATTGCTAGTCTGCAGAGTAGTCCTTACATTAATATGCCATTGTCCTTGATAATCATTGCGTATTTACAAGCAGTTTGTTATTACTGTTAGAAGATATCAAAAAACAACAGATAAAATCTACTACTTAACGGTTCACATTTTTCTTTTACAGTACATAAACGATTAATAATAATAATAATAATAATAATAATAATAATAATAATAATAATAATAATAATAAGAAGAAGAAGAAGAAGAAGAAGAAGAAGAAGAAGAAGACTATTCCAGCATAAAAGTTATCAATTGCATCCCACTTTCAACAAGAGACGCATATTTTAACTTCACAAAAATTAGTTTCTCACGATTTTCTGGAAAACTACGTATGATAACATCTTCATTATGTCAAGTTGTTTATCTCAGTGTGATATATGTCTTACCTCTGGACAATATCACAGTAAAACAAAAATTAAATATTAGAAGTACATCGTACTTTTGGACTACATCTCATTAACCATGGGAAGATTGAGTAGTGTATACTTTAGGATGTAAGTTTCAGCTTAATTTGCATCATACATTCTTAGGATTACAAAAAGGAAATTTGTTCGTTTGCGTTTGAACAAAATTCTTAGGATTACAAAAAGAAAAAATAATTTTTCCGAATTCCGGAATTTTTCCGAAATCCGGATTTTTTCCGAAATCCGGATTTTTTCTAAATTCCGGATTTTTTCCGAATTCCGGATTTTTTCCAAAATCCGGAATTTTTCCGAAATCCGGATTTTTTCCGAAATCCGGATTTTTTCTAAATTCCGGATTTTTTCCGAATTCCGGATTTTTTCCGAAATCCGGAATTTTTCCGAAATCCGGAATTTTTCTAAATTCCGGAATTTTTCCGAAATCCGGATTTTTTCTAAATTCCGGAATTTTTCCGAATTCCGGAATTTTTCCGAATTCCGGAATTTTTCCGAAATCCGGAATTTTTCCGAATTCCGGAATTTTCCGATTTTACTTTCCGGATTCCGGAAAGTAAAAATTCCGGAATTGGCCATCCCTAGACTAGGCAGTTAGCATACGCGCCTTTGACATGGGAGACTCGGATTGTATTCCCAGTGGGAGCTCCTCTGGTTCAGATCCTATGTTAATCATTAGGTCCACGTCTCATAACCTCGCTGCTGAAAGGAACGGTAAACTCAAAAAATTAAATAAAATCAACCTCGGCGTAACATCCACTTAACAGATTTGCAGACCATAATACGTAATTAAAAACTAATACTCGACTAGTAGAATGAGTAGTGATCAAGATTTAAAAAAGAAAAAAAAAGAACTTAGATCTTTCTTCATTTCTTATACACTGTATATATATATATATATATATATATATATATATATATATATATATATATATATATATATATATATATATATATATATATATATATATAATATGTGTGTGTGTGTGTGTGTGTGTGTGTGTAATCTTTATTAGGGAAAACAATTCTCGCATAATCCAATTTTCATGTTGACAGGATATGGTATAGAGTAAATAACTGTTTTTTTTATCGTTATTTATAATGTTAAACCTTCAAGATATTTTGAGTTGAGTTTAACGTCCCGTTCAGCAGCGAGGCTGTATGAGACGTGGACCTACTGATTAACGTGGAATCCGAACCACATGAGCTCCCGCCGGGAATCGAACCCGGGTCTCACACGCCAAAGGCGCGTACGCTAAACGCTTAGCTACGGAGGTGCTCTCAAGATTTTTTTATCATAGAGCCTATACTAAAAAATCAGACATTGAGGTGCTAGATGAAAAATCCGACTGCAAACATGGCTCAAGTTCTATCAAAAAGGAACTCCGAACCTCACGCCCAACAAAATACCTTCGGATTGTAGTTCTGCTCATATTATATTGGGAAAATTGAAGAAAAAGATTAGAAAAGGCAGGCCACAAACACTGAAGCTTGCGCATGTGCAGTGGAGGTAGTTTATTAGGTTGTTAAGCTATAGTATAGTCATGTAATGGATTTGTTATTCCATTCCACTTGCGCGTACTGGTCTATGGCTTCTGCTACACATCTTCAAGAGATAGAAACTATTCTCAATTTGTTTTTAGCCATTGTTCGTCATGTAGTTCCAGACCTACCTAGGTCTCAAACACTCACTATAATATCATACAGCATTTGCCGCAGAAAAAGGTATTGTTATGTTTCTGCATAAAATAGTAAATGGAAAATTCAACTATCAGTCTACTTCTCACGCTTAATTTCAAAGTACTTATTCCAGCAACACGAATACAAGTTTTTTTTCTATATTCTGAAACTTAAACATCAAATAGTTCAAAGGTCACTCATGTGCAGACTTTCTAGTGAATTCATTAGACCTCCAGCTACCATTGATATATTTACCATTGAGATTTTTCCGATCTGCATTATGCAAAATTAAGTTGTAAATATTACTGTGTAAACTTTTCTTCTATTACTGTTGTACATTTTTGTTGTTAATGTTTTGTTTTCCGTTGTTACATCTTTCAGTGTTAAATGGCTAATTGCTGTATCTGGAACTTTTCTTTTAAATTAAATAAAAATAAGCAAATCTTTCTTGATGTTGCAATTTTCACAAACTGGACTGCATAATCTTTTGACAGATGATAGAGAGCTCTTATTGCAGGATCTGTAGCAGGTGCTAGAGAGCTTAATGGAAAGCAAGGAAGGTAAAAAGTGGAATTAATTACATTCTATTATTAATTTGTACGCGCTAATTCTTTTTATTCGGCCTCACATCAGATTTAATCTCTAGTGTACACACAGACAGAGTTTCGAAGGTCCATGTCTCCTTAGTACTTACTTAAGTGCTAAGGAGACTGACACGTTAGTGGGAAAATATCGAACTCACTACAATAATGATCGTATCTCACTTTAAACTGTAGGTCTCGTCTCATATAGCTCTCTGCTGATAAAGGGTATAAACCAATTAATTAATATTCGGTACTGAAAAGAAATGATTTAAATCTATGAGAGAAAGAAATCTATAAGAAAAGAAAATAGATAACAACGCAATTAGAAAGATTGGCCATGTTCCAAAATTTTATCTTATGAACTACTACTTATTCCCTCTTTCATATGGCTCAATGCTTTTGACCTTGATGTTCCGAGTTATCATTCTATGCCGAAGCAGAAACAAACAGAATAGTATGAGTTTACGTTAATAGGAAGCTCTTGCATTTCGAGTAGGGCTATCACGCTTTTGTTATGTTGCGTAACACTCGTGTCGATATTGTATTGTAAACATTGTGGACTTCACTTCAGGATACCCTGATACAGGTATTTGTATTACAGTTTAAGTGGTTGCACGAAGATGTTTTACTGAGCATGTTATTGTGTATTTAACTGGTCTTTGTGCTCTATGGTTTGGAATATAATATAATTAATATAATAATATAAATAGTGTAATAATGTAAAATATTTAAAACTGAAATAGAATGCTCTTTAATAATCATATTCAATAGTGTAACCTGACCGGAAATATTTTGACCAAAAGAATTAGCAGCCAGAAAATTTTGTTGGGAGGGGTCCAAAAGTACAAGACACTACGTCTAGTAGTATTGACCTGGTATTATTCTACACCAGTGGTTCTCAACCTAGTTTCTATTGCGACTCCCATTTTATCGCATCCTCTTGCCAACGACCCCTTATAATTTCTGGTTTGTAATAAGGTTTTTTGGGATTTTTAATATACAGTACCTATTGCGGAGATTTCACGACATCTATCTATTTCTATAATGGTAAAAACCATTTCTTGTATATAGTGAGTGAGTAACTTTCCTAAAAGATAATAGATTAAAGCCAAATTTGGTCAGTTCATTCGTATTACTACAAATGTCAAATTCGATCCGTCATACTGTTTCAAAATGGAGCCCGTTTGAAAATTTTCAAACTTCTTAACTCCCTTAATTTTGGGTCATATGATAAAAAAAATAAAGTGATTTCTAATTTTGGTTTAAAAAGACGGACAATTGTTTAAAAAGTTGAGTATTTTAATTTTGTTGCAAATTTGGTACATTGTTGTGTATGTGTTCAGTATCACCAAAAATTGTTAAAAGCAAGTTATTTATACTATTTAAAATTTAGGAAGCAAATAATATTACCCACCAAAAATCTACCTTTATTGTGACCAGCTTGCTGAAAAAAAGAATATTCACTCACACACATACATATCTCATTAGATTTCAATATTAATTATATTTCAATATGCAGGTTTTGGTGCGTTAATATTTTTCTGGTATTTCAATATGCAGTTCTCATTAGTCTCATGTCATACCTTTTTCATTTAGATTGATTTTTAATCCTCATAAGGTTCCCTCATAAATGATTGGCTAAAATGGCCATAGACACCGAAACCCCAGAAATCTAATTCTCAATTCCAATCCCAAGAAGCAACGCAGCAATATGTTAAAACTGTTAACGTTATAAAAATTATAATACAAAAAGTGAAAATTCATTAGAATAAAAAGAAAAACAATAATTGTATTTGTTAAGAGCACAGATTTACTAAGATTAATAGGCCAATCACTGTTTGTTTCTATACATTAGATATATACAAGTTTGCTCTAATAGTATTAAATGATCAATTATACAATGTACACAATAAATATTCGGGTAAAATTACCTAATTGATGCTTAGTCTGGTATCTGGAAGATTTTACATGACTTACATCAGTTTCGTGTAAGCTATATCAAACTCCTACTTTTTTAATATCATTTGTTCCATTTATGGTCTATCTTCTTCCATATTGTTTGTGCAAATAATATGGACCACAATTATGGTACGCATAATTTCGGATCGTGTTGATATGTACTTGTCTGTGATAAAATGTCGGTGACTGAATCATAACGCTTCTATCGTAGATATTAAAAATATCATAAGGCATAAAGTCCTAAAATTTACGTATTTTTGGGGTAGTTACGAGTAGGCGCGCACCCATTTTTTTTGGGCGGGGGGGAGAAAGGTCCAATGCTACAAGACACTACGTCTATGTAATATGAACCGCCGTTATTCTACACGAAGAAAGACTAAGTAATTGTTAAGTACTACCATTTATATTCTCAGGGAAAATGATACAACTGATAGACTGTTTTTTTTTATAAGAAAAGAGCGCACATGAAAGTGTAAGATGAAATCTCTATGCAATACCAACAGCTTCTCTGCTAAATAAGTATAGCTTTATTAAGAAAGTGTACAAATGTAAGTCAAATTACGAAATTTGAGAGATATCCGGACCCAATGGACCCGCACGCGGAAGCACCCCTGGTTGCGAGGGAAACATATCACATTTTGAAAAATATTTGCAAAATTTGTTAGTTGTTAAAAGTATTTTGCGTTTGAAAATAAAAGTATATTACTCCTTTAAGAACTCTTTGATTCAAAGAAACAGGCATGCAATTTATAGTTTGTATCTCATCTATCCGTAAAGAACAACCCGAATAAAGAAATACGGGATTAAGGGTAAGCAAATTCAGAAATAATGTAACTCAAAGTAAATTTTATTATTATTACTATTATTATTATTATTATTATTATTATTATTATTATTATTATTATTATTATTATTATTATTATTATTATTATTATTATCGAAATCTACACTCAATTTAAATTTACAAAGCGCACAGTGTAAATTTACAAATTGTTCAGCTTATATGGCGAAGTACGAACTATACAAATTCGCAAATGGGGTTAAATACGTTTCTCTGTAAACAAGATAACTTTTTTTTTTACCTATAACAGCTAGGGGGCTCAAATTTGGTATATAGGTACCTTAGGGCAATACCAAGATGAAATAACCGAACCAGCCATCTAGGGTCACTCTCAAGGTTAAAAGGTCAAAATGGAGACTTTGGGGCAAAAACCCGTCAAGTTCAGACAGTGAATGAAAGTGTAAATGAGATAGCTTCACAAGGGTTTCTCGTCATTCGATTTTCTTCAAACTTGGCACATATATACTAGACCGAAAATAAATCGATACGTATTTTTTTTTTTTTTGTTTCTTTCGGAAAATAGGTTACGGGGGCAAAGGGCCCCTTTTCAAAAAAGGGTCCCCCATGATTGAAACGAAACTCTGCCGATGCAAAGATGACTTCAAAATAGGAAATACGGGTTTTGTCGCTTTTGCGAGAAAAGGATTGCAAGGGGCAATGGCCCCCTTCGAAATGACAAATTACTTCGCACAATCCTCACGGAAATTGGATTTAAATGGAATTGCTTCAAACCGTGATATGTTGTAGATACGATGTTCCTAAGAAAAAAGTCTCAACGGGCACAACCACAAATCACTGACGTTTGGCCATTATGAGGCCAGTTTTTTGTAGGCAACCGAAGATAGTAATGTTCTGTATTTCGGTGAAAATGACTGAAACTGTGATATGTTGTAAATGTGATTCTGAGAAAAAGTGTTAATGGGCATAACCACCAATCACTGATCGTTTGGCCACTACGAGACCACTTTTCTGAAAGCAGCCGAAGATAGTGATATTCTGGATTTCGATTAAAATGAGTGAAACTGTGATATGTTGTGAAACTGTGAAAATGTCTCAATAGGCACAACCACCAACCACTGACCGTTTGGCCACTACAGTGTTACGATTATTTTATTGAAATATTAAAAAAAACTTTTTTATATGAATGTACGAACACGAACTTTTCTCTACTTTTCAATAGTGTAGTACTAGAGAAAAACAAAATTCGTCATGAGACAAATAAGTTACAAGGACTAGTTGTTTGTCACGTAGTTCACTCTCTCCAACCAGTATATAAGCTTCGGAAAATTAGAACTTTTCATCAAACATCAAACATCATAAGACTCAGATCTTACATCATACTTTGCGTCTGTAACCTGCGTCTCGCATTTTGGACTAGAAGCCACGACGAAGATGGTCAACATTGAGTTGAGAGAGAGACCTCCGAACTACACATGTAAGTTTTATCCTTTTAAATAATTTCAGTCTCTAAGAAGAAGTAATTTCTTCTATGGCAGTCTCCTGCTAAAGGCCTCATAGATAACAGATTCTTAAATCTTGCTTTATTTGTTAATTTCATTATTGTAAATCACTGCAGACAAACTTGAGCTCAATTAAATATTAACATTTGATTTATTATGTCTGCATATTGTAAAATGACATTTATTCTTTGTAATAAATTCATATTTTGAAGATTCTTTCTTTTTCACACATACTACTGAATTTAGTAATTTTACTGTTATTATGAGAAAAGATACTAACCACTATACTAAAAGTAAACAAACACATTAAATTAAACTTCTAAATTAAACAACAGTGTCGGTTTTTTGGAAACAGTAGCTAACGATATTCTGGATTTCGGTGGAATTGCTTGAAACCGTGATATGTTGTAAATTTTGTGACCTTGAGGAAAAGTCTAAATGGGCACAACAACCACTCACTGACCGTTCGGCCACAACGAGACATTTTTTTTTTTTTTTTTAAGCAACCGAAGATAGTGATGTTTTGTATTTCGGTGAAAATGACTGAAACTGTGATATTGTTGATATTGTTATCCAGAGAAAAAGCCTCCATGGACACAAGCACAAATCACTAATCCTTTGGTCACTACAGGGCTACTTTCTTGAAAACAGCTGAATATAACAATTTTCTGGATTTCGGTAAGATCTAGTAAAACTGAGATATGTTGAAGATCCTATCATAAGAAAAAATCTTTATTGACACAACCATCGTATTATGATCGTTGGCCATAGGACTGCCAACTCTGGAAAATAATAATAATAATAATAATAATAATAATAATAATAATAATAATAATAATAATAATAATAATAATAATAATAATAGTAATAATAATAATAATAATAATAATAATAATAATAATAATAATAATAATAATAATAATAATAATAATAATAAAAACAGCTTCCCCTTAAAATTCCCTGTGGTATAGGTCTGAGTGTGAAATATCTTTGTTCGGACCCATTCATGGGAAGGAAATGTGCTATCGTGAACAAAAGTGCACTAGCACCTGTATTCTGCATATCCTTAGTATTATCACTAATAAGCATAAAAGATATATTATGGTATAAATGAGAAACTGAAATCGCATTGATCATTTTATTGTATTTAACAGTAACAACCACTTCTTTAAAGTCATTGAAACATGAACAAAAGTATACCTATATTAATGTTTACGTGACAATTTTGCATTTGGAAAATGAAATTTATTCTTTAAACTTATACTTCAACTACAGGAAATCGCTTTAAGAAAACCTTTTTCACTCTCAATAAATATATAAAATTCAAATTCAAGCAAATTTCAAAATTTCCCTGATACAGTCCCTGTCTTCTTTAAAGTTATCTAAACACATGAACAAAATACATGGGGAACGATGACAGAAAATAGATAAAATAGATGGGGAAAGATGACAGTTTGAATTTACAGAATGAAAGTTATTTTTTAAATCTATACTTCGAACTACATACAAATTTGAGAAAGAAAAAAAAAAGCCATAAATGGGTTGGTAAGAAGTTTGTACCAATCACCGGCTTTAATAAAAATAATAGCAATATTTCCGACCAGGCCGGTCAAAAACCGGCTAGTTGGCAGCCCTATTTGGCTACTACAGGTCCATTAAAAAAAAAACATGGGTATAACGATTTTTTCATCTCGGTGTAAATTAATGAAAGTGTGATATGTTGTAGATGTCGTGACCCTGAGAAAAATTTGTTTTATCCCGTGGGATAAGCATGTGAATATGGGCTATGCTTAAATGATGTTCACCGTTACTCCCCCCATCCCTTTCCGAGTTGTGGGATATGAACTTTCAGGGGTTCATACAATTCTACCAAAATTCCTTACCTTCTGCTGTTTAAAAAAAATGTGGCTCAGTAGTTGCCAAATGGTCACTGATTGGTGGTTATGACAATGGAGACTTTTTCTCAGGATCACAATATCTACAACATATCACGGTTTCAAGCAATTCCACCATAATAAAGAATACCGTTACCTTCTGTTCTTTTTGTTTTAAAGTGTCCCTGTAGTGGCCAAATGGTCGTTGATTGGTGGCTGCGCCTGTTGAGATTTTTTTCAGGATTACAATATCTACAATATATCACGGTTTCAAGCAATTCCACCTAAATCCGGAATACTATTACCTTTAGCACTTAAAAAATAGTGGTCCAGTAGTGGCCAAACGGTCAGTGATGGATGGTTGTACAAATTGAGACTTTTTCTCAGGACAGGATCACAATTTCTACAACATACCATAGTTTCAATCAATTCTTCCGAAATCCAGAATAACGTTACCTTCTGCTGTTTTCAAAAATGTGGCCCTGTAGTGGCCAAACGGTCAATGATTGGTGGTTGTGCTTACTGAAACTTTTTTTCAGAATCACAACATCTACAATATATCACAATTTCAGTCATTTTAATCGAAATCCAGAATATCACTATTTTCCGCTGCTTTCAAAAAAGTGGCTTGTAGTGGCCAAACAATCAGTGATTGGTGGTTACGTCCATTAAGACTTTTTCTCAGGCTCACAATATCTACAACATATCAACGTTTCAGTCATTTTTACCGAAATCCAGAGTGTCGTTATCTACGGCTGTTTTCAAAAATGTGCCCATGTAGTGGCCAAACGGTCAGTGATTTGTGGTTGTGCCCGTTGAGACGTTTTTTTTTTTTTTTTTTTTTTTAAGGAACACCATATCTACAACATATCACGGTTTGAAGCAATTCCATTTAAATCCAATTTCCGTAAGGATTGTGCGGGGCCCTTTGTCATTTCGAATGGGGCATTGCCCCTGCAACCCTTTTCTCGCAAAAGCGACAAAATCCGTATTTCCTATTTTGAAGTCATCTTTGCATCGGCAGAGTTTCGTTTCAATCATGAGGACCCTTTTTGAAAAGGGGCCCTTTGCCCCCTTAACCTATTTTTCGAAAGTGACAAAAAAAATACGTGTCGATTTATTTTCGGTCTAGTATATATGTGCCAACATTGAAGAAAATCTGATGACGAGAAACCATTATGAAAGTATCTCATTTACACTTTCACTTTTTGGACTTGACGAGTTTTTGCCCCAAAGTCTTCAATTATTAAAAAATTTTCTGAAATCTATAGAAAGAGACCTATACGTTACAGTGACCTTATAAAGGATATGTGTAAGCAGATAACGCACACTTACCTGTACAAAATACAAACACTCATCAGTCACATTGAAGAGTAGGAAAATTATTTTTTCTAGGAGATCAATATTTGTGCTTGAAAAGTTTTTTTTTTTTTACTTAGTGCCAAATATTAATAATAGTTTACAATAACATAAAGGCAACGGATGATTTTCAAGTTAACAAATATTAATATATACATTCACTAAGGAATATAAAGCATCACGCTAACGGCTAACAGTTGTATCGTACTACTACAAATTTGTGTCATTTGGAAACGATACTGATACATCTGGTTATCATTTAGTGAGAAAGGTATTTCGCGACCAGTAGCTAAAATAGTTGCGAAAAGGATTCAAATATCCCACAATCTGTTGCGTTATATTGCAATCTATGTTTGTATAAGAGCTCACTTAGTTGAGGGAAAGGTACTCCAGGTCTTGCTCTGTGATACAACTTGTGAATTAGTTGCTTGACTATCTATAATTTTTACGTATTTCATTTTTGAAAATGTGATTTTTTTTAACTACATTCATACCTGCTGCTATGATTTTAATGGGGTTTGAATCTATCACGCCATCCTTGTTCCACGAGCGCCTAGTCATTAGAAAGTGATATCATTATTTTGTGTGTGTTGTGCACGCATTTTTTGTGATTTAGGGTGTTTTCGTTCCATAGTAACTCAACCGAATGATCTTGTAGATGTTCTGTGTCATCCCTCGCACCCAAGAAGATAATTCTGTCGTACCAGTCTTCGCAAAATTTTGTGGCCCGTAATAAAACGCAAAAACTTGGAAAAGCAATTGAAAGTGTTGGACTAATTATCGGAAACTAAACACATCTATCTTGCATTGCGTTGACACAAATTCGTATGGAATGAGACCCCAGCTTGTTTCAGGTCGTCAGTTAAAGTGTTCAAATGTAGTGGTTTCTGCAATAAAGAGTTTTTGTCTGTTTTGGTTAATATTCATGTTTGATATGACGTAAAGTAAGTTAGTCAGTTACTAACCTAAGAGAAAGGAAACGCTATAGTATTCGCTGAGGAGTATTACAAATTGTGTCATTATACTGGCACGAATGTTGTTTAGGACCAAAAAAAGACACAACACGTAAGATGCATAGTATTTACAGTTGAATTTAATTAATACTATTAAAATAATGTACTGACGAATTATTTTCTTATGTTATGACGCCCATTGTGAAAACTACTCAAGTACTGAATCTCTTGTTAAGCAGCCCATTGCTGTCAAAAATTTTAGTATTTCTTCTTTCAACCATACTTCAATTGTCAAATGTTTGGAACTGTGGTCGCGAAATAATCTTGGTTTTTCAATACCAGTAACCTAATATCAACAAAACAGACTTAACATAAACAGGACTAATTACACTAGTTAACAAATTTAAACTTTTTGTTTGTTACATGAGAAAATTCACCTGATCTTAAAAGAACTTTCTGCACTGAATTCGAATATGGACTCGGTTTCTCTCCATCACGTACAGTTTTCCCGTAACAGAGGGATTTTCGGGAAATTCCCTCAAAAATTTCCCTTTTTCAGATATTTTATTCCCCTAGCTCTTGTCCCCTTACATATAGTAACATAGAAATTATACCTAAGTATACCTTGATTTATATTTAATAAACCTTAAAAGTTTCGTAAAAATCGCTTTGTTCTTTCTAGAGAAATAAATATATTTGTATGTATACTGTGTGCACTGTTTATTGCACCTGATAGTAATGCTTTCAGATCTCCTGAGTTGGGGTAAAAACGATTTGCTTTATTACTACAAACACAGACATAAAAATGAATATTTACAATAGTCAACAACACACTTGTATTGCTCTCTGTAAATTAGAAACGTGTATAAAAATAGAATGTACTTCCAACGCATATTTTTTAAAACGTACAGTATATGTATATCTTAATACATATATATACAATTCTCCAAGTTTTTTCGTTTTGTTCATGAAATGGTTATCAATATTTGTTATCAAATGTAACAGAATGCAAAAGAACTTCCACTTCCCGAGCCCCCTACCAACTGGGAAGAGATATGGCCAAAAGACTCTGATGATGATCATGACCTTGATGAACCATCGACATCAACATGTACATCCAAGGATCCAACGTTCATCCCTGACTGTGTTCGCGAGCCACATTTCATCCGGCAATGTGAACTTAATGACCTAGTCCGTGATTTGCACCTGACAAAACAAGAGGCGGAACTTCTGGGATCAAGGCTCCAGCAGTGGAACTTATTGGATGCAGAAACGAACATATCAGTGTACAGAAAAAGGCATGTTCAATTTTCAAGCTATTTCTCAATGCAAGATAATGTGTGCGTATGTACGGATATAAATGGGTTTATGGCGGAGCTAGGAATTCCTTACGTTCCAGAAGAATGGAGGTTATTTATCGACGCGTCAAAGGTCCTTTTACATAATGGAAATAAAAAACCTTCTATACCACTTGCACACTCAGTGAAGATTAAGGAATTCTATGACACCATGTCAACTTTGCTAAATCTTATAAATTACAAGGACCATTGTTGGCAAATATGTTGTGATCTCAAGGTAGTTGGTATTTTATTAGGACTGCAGTGCGGTTACACGAAGTACCAATGTTTTTTATGTTTATGGGATAGCCGAGCTGATGACAAACATTATGAAGTGAAGGAATGGGAACCTAGAGTGAATTACGTACCTGGAGAATGCAACGTCAAATACGCTCCTTTGGTAGATTCTAATAAGATATTACTACCGCCACTTCATATCAAGTTAGGACTTATGAAAAACTTTGTCAAAGCCATGGACACATCTGGTGAAGGTTTCAAGTATTTGCGAGATAAGTTCCCTAACCTGAGTGATGCTAAGATTTCAGCGGGGGTGTTTATTGGACCCCAAATTAGGAAATGAATGCTTGATGATAGCTTTGACAGCAAGTTAAACAGTGCTGAGCTAGCTGCCTGGACAGCATTTAAGTGTGTTGTGCGCAACTTTCTGGGCAATAACAAAGCTGAGAGTTACACAGAAATCGTACAGGACATGATACAGAAATACAAAGAGTTAGGTTGTAGGATGTCTTGAAAAATCCACTTTTTGCACTCCCACCTCAGCTTCTTTACTGCTAACCTAGGTGCTCTCAGCGACGAACAGGGGGAAAGATTCCACCAAGATATAATGGCAATGGAGAAAAGGTACCAGGGACGATGGGATCCTTCAATGATGGGGGACTATTGTTGGGGTCTTATTAGAGAATGCAACATTTCTTACAAAAGAAGGAAGTAGTGTACGTTTTTGTAACCCAATGGAAGTTTCATATATTGTGATAGTTTTGATTGTCTTTTCATGACCTTTTGGTACATTTGTATTATTGTTTATTGTAAATTGTCACACTTGTAAATTATATTGTATTATATTTTATATATGTGTTTGTGGTAATAAAGGAAAACGTTTTACCTCAATTTAAGAGATCTGAAAGCATTACTATAAGGTGCAATAAACAGTACATACAGTATACATACAAACATATTTATTTCTCTAGAAAGAATAAAGCGATTATTACGAAACTTGGAGGATTTGTTAAATATGAATCAAAGTATACTTAGGTATAATTTCTATGTTAGTATATGCAAGGGGACAAGATCTTGGGGTGTAAAATAAACGAAAAGGGAAATTTTTGAGGGATTTTCCCGAAAATCCCTCTGTTACGGGAAAATCGTACGTGATGGAGAAAAACCAAGTGCATATTCGAATTCAGCGCAAAAAGTTCCTCTAAGAACAGGTATTTTCTTTTATGTAACAAAACCTTTGTTAACTAGTGTTATTAACTGTATTTTCAGTACAGTTAACACCTATTAATCTAGAATTTTGCTTTTTGTATGGTGTTAATATACAGATTACTCAGTGCAGCAATGAAGTTATCGATTTGATTTCATAGAGTGAAAATATTATCTGAAGGACGGTGATGTCATTGCAGCTTTTTTGGACAATCATCTTTTCTCCAGATGCGTAACTCTGCTCATTGGTACAGCGGGTGGAAGCTGCTGAGAATGTTCTTCAGTTTCTTCGTCATGGTCTCCACGTCCTAAAACATAAAGTTTCAACTTCCAGAAAAGAATGTAATCCACTAGAGATACATTTGAGGAATATGGCGATGGTCGATGACAGTGATCTGCTTTCCTGGCCCAAAGCTGAATAATAATGTTACAGTTATGTGAAGGGGTTCTCCTGGACAAGATTCTCATTACCTGAATTGCTTACTTGTGCTCTAACAAGGGTCATTAGCTAGAGAAATCGCTTCATAATCTTTTAATAGAAATTGCCAGGAATATCTGGCCTTTTGAAACACATTTGTGACGAAACCCTTTCGTTTATTATAGTCATCAAAAAAGATAATTAACATAGACATTACTTTTGCATGCGAACATTGGTAGGTCTTGGATTTCCTGTCGTTTGGTACGTGCCGATGTCTGCCGTTTGGTAAGAGGAAAGAAGGACCATGTCTTAGCCCTAGTGTCTGTAGTTTTGAGAAAACCTGGGCAAGGAATCCACTATCATGACAAAGTCTCTGCAAGTTAACTCTCATTGCGTCTTCTGTTGAATATTCGGAGTGTGTAATACAATGTGGGCGCACAACTTCCTTTTACTCAAATTTTCATGGATTACTACTCATGCCGAGGATACTGTTGATTCACAACAGACTGAGGTGATTGTTGTCAGCAGCAACGTTTCTCGTGGAGTTGTTAGTTTTGTCATCTCTTCTGCCCCCTTATCATCCACCAACAAGAAAACTTTTTGCGACTTATCTAGAGAATACTTCATGCACATAAGCATTTCGTAGCAAACCATCTGTAAAATTTCCGTGGCCAATTTTCCTAGTTTTACATAAAACTTTATTGCAGCCCTCTGCTCCATGTTGAAAATGCTTACAGGTTACTGTGCAGCGTGTAGCATCGTTAAACTACATTGCTCGACTGCTGGCCTGTGCATGTTGAAACTTTCTGTAATCACTCGACAGACATGTATGTATGCAGTAAAGCTGTCGTTCTTGTGATAGTCCGCTTGTTTTGGTTCAAAAAACTCAATCCGAGATCTTTAGTGTTGAACTATGTATGTAGATAATAATAATAATAATAATAATAATAATAATAATAATAATAATAATAATAATAGTAATAAAACAATAATGTACACTTATGTATTACAGATTTGCAAAAGAACATAAATGTCTTCATTGGAAGTGCATAGAAAAAATCTCTCCCTATATTGGCATAAGCGAGCTGAAGCAGAGCTTCATGAAACTCAGGATATTATACCAAAGAGCATTCAAGCTCTTCGAGACCTAATTCTAGGTAGGCAATCATATATTATCTAGTTGTATGTCATAATTGTAATATATATAATATTTATTAGATTGTAGCAAATGAAATGTCTGCTTTGACGTTTGATGGAAAACTCACCTCAGTAAACACAGGAATGAACTAAGGTCACATGTCTAACGTCACAACTCAGTACACATCCAGCAAACAGATTGAGACACCCAAACAGTCAGAGACAAACATTTCAGTGTTTTGTTGAAAAGGGTCGTATGAAAGTGCATCTTGGATAGAACGAACACAATTGCGAGTGATTTTTTCTTTATAAATTTAAACTGGGACATTCTGCGCAGAAAACCACAAAAAATATTAACAGTGAGTTTGAGCTAGGGACCGTGAATGAATGCATCATTCGCCGTTGGTTTGCCAGGTATAGTTCCGGTGATACAGCACTTCAAAAAGAGCACCATGAGCTCACCAACATCATTTTGTTTTTGTGAGTTCTTCAGGCAAATCGTGGAAGTAGACCCTAGGTAAAGTGTTCGCGCTAGTGTAGAGGAATTAACCATACACGATGCCATTGTTTCTGAGCGGCTCCTCGTTGGTGCCAAATTAGTCAACAGTAGCCATCAAGAATCGCCGTCTGAAGGTATGGAGTTCTCGGAGTGTAGGGCATAATCTACTTAGGTGAGAAAATTTTCTGCACCTAATTGTCATATTCCGAAAAGTACCGAGAGAACATAGTATTTTTTGTATATAAAAAGCGTGCTGTTGACAAAGGACTGTATAGCACAAACGCTGGTTCGTTCTAAAATAATTCGGTTTAATAACCTACGAATGTTTCTTATAATTCCACAATTGAAATAAAATGCACTACAGTCTTGTTACTAAAGGTTGCGCGCATAGTTACACTGAGATCGACTTCTATACAGTTTCAAGTATCTACTACTTTCTTCTTCTTCTGTTGACAAGTTAAATTGAACAGCTATCTTTTAACAAAAACTAAACAATTTAAATAAGTTAGTTAGGACTAAGCAGGAATGTTGAAATATTCACGACTGCCAGAAACAAATAAGCTATAGATCTATTAGCGATACTGGATAAGAAATCATAGCGTGGAACTTTTTTATTTTCTATGCAATGTAGATTGTTTTACAGGTACAGACATGACTGAGAAACTAAAAAAAAAAAAAAAAAAAAAAAAAAAAACTAGTTCATGAACGTAAATGAAGCATTCGTATATGCTGTGTTCTCTTTGAAGAAGCAGATTTTTTTTTTTTTGTTGTTGTTGTTGTTTTCATCAAGATTTATTTGAAATTCGAAATTTGAAACTTTATTGAAAGACAAGTTATATTATGCATAGTACAATTTACAATAACACTTTTGGAATTCTAAATCTAGAATACAAAATTAGAGAGTCCATAGCTAAATTATAAAACAATAGTATAATAATACGAGATTTTTATTTTACAAAACGAAAAACATGGAAAAAGAATAGTGGTTTCTAGTTAGAGGTGGAATCTGAACTACAATGCGTTCAAATTTCAATGCTCTCCCACCAGGAATCAAACCGAGACCCGGTGCACTAAATGCACGCGCACTAGCCACTAGACCAGTGGAGAGGGCTATACAAGGACGAGGCATTAGTAACAGCCGTAGGATGAAGGAGAGTTACAAAGTGAAGAGGGGAGTAGAAGAAATGAATTATGTACGAGTATTAACGTTACAAATCAAAAGTAGTAAATCTGTGTCAGCTATAATAACAACAAGAATAAATAGCATTTATATGTACCAATACTGATAACGCATGACTTTATGTTTTTCTTTTCTATTTATTTGATGTCGTTGCACATTTCATTATTATATTTATTGCGTTCTGGTGATTAGCTTCTAAGAAAAGTTATTAGTGATAAGGCATTGCTTAATAAGCAATGTCAAGTTAAATGTCTCATTTCAGAAACTAATTGGAACAGACTGAAATCAAATATCACGAAAGTAAATATGATGTAAGAAATTAATTTCTGAAGATACTAAAAATAACAACAACCCCTCACTCATATGTTCACTTTATTTAAATTAAAAAGGCACTAGAAATGGGATCTTTGCAATTAATAATAAATCATACCTTAAAAATGATATGTATGTATTAAAAATAACATGAAGAAATATGATGTTTCACGTTGGATATAAAATGTATATTTAATTTTCTTCCAAATGGTGTTTGTTTGTAGTCAATACTTTCAAAAATAACCTAGCGACAGTATTTACCACAAGCTTTTGAAAAGAACAAAATATGCTTAGGCTTCTGCACAAAATAGTCGTTCAAACAAGAACTGAATATTTAAAACATGAATGAATGAATGCTTGTTTTCAAATCTCCAAATATAGTACAACTTTTTCTACGAATTTTTTAATAGCCAGCCTTCTTTTAATCTGAAATTGAGTTATTTAAAATAGTTTGCCCTTATGGCTTAAAAGATAAACTTGTTGCATGAGGTTGAAATCTCAAGAAGCAGATTGTTAAAAAGGAGGGTTAAGATCAACTATACTTTATCTACGTGCATAATACAATAATAAATTTTCTATTACACCGTCAGGGTATTTGCCAGAAATATTCTTCAGGTGTGGTGTAGTGAAGTGGAGAGGGGGTGTAAATTTTAATGATATGTTTTAAGTGTAAAAAGGAATCTTTACTTAATACTATATACACATTACAAATTTAGCATAACCCTGGCAAAGGATTGAATTATTTGCTTTAGTTATGAACAGGAGATAAGAAAAATACTTTCCTTTATGCATAGTAGTTATCTACACATTTCTGAGAGGTTGCTTTACCCAGATGTTGCAAGCTTTATCTATCAGTTCATTCAGCCTTTGTTCTTCAGAACCGGAGCAAATATCAGGAATTGGGCCTTCTATACATATTTTCGTTAAATCGTTTACATGTTCACAACTAAGTCGGCATCGTTCGAAACATAACACTCTGTTCGTTGTGGAAAATGAACGCTCTACTTCTGTTTCGCCCACAGGAAGTAATTGAGAACACTTGCTACTTCGGATAGAATTGGGATGGGAACATTCTCCACAGGCAAGATCCAAGAGTTTTTGGTGGATGCTGATATTAGGGCTTGCAGGAACTCTTTTGTCAATTTTATACTCCAGTTCGAGTTCCGATTTATTAACATTATAAATGCTGTCCACCTCAGTTGTCAGGTGAGTCGGGGGTGTTTTTGGGTACATCATAGAAGTGAGACAGTTGTTTGAGAGGACCACCAAACTCCCTTCATGTTGCTGATAATTTTTGATTTCTAATTGGAGAGAGAGCTTTGAGTCTTGGGGTTTCAAGTTTTCTTCCATTCTCACACCCTCAAATGTTGGCTTTCCTACAACACTTTCAGTGTGTTATGAAATCTCTTCCCAAATGTGAAATGACACCGTTTACAAACTTAAGCGCCGTAACCATATTATTTCCACTTGACACTTGCAGACATTTGCTTAGTTTTGCAACCGGCTACAAAAATGTATTTAAGACTACTAGTGTGAAAGTTGTCCATATCTTTCTTAGTTCCAACAATAGTCCACCAGCATCTGGTGACATGTCTCCTGCATCAACATAGACATGTCCTAACGGAAAGCATATTGTAGCATAATGTTTGGTTACCACAAAAACACTACCTTCATTGAAAGCCACCTAGTGGAGGAGGTTGCACCAATTTGTGAGAAGTAGTGTCTATTGCAGATTTCACTTACTGCAGAACTTTCAGTCGCTTGTGACTCCTATGAAATGCTGTGTACAGTTTATTCACTACATTTACAACCCTTTTGATATATTTTGAAGTACAACTATGAGCAAAATAAATGACGCGTCTCTTTATTCTGAAGTTTTTTTTGAAAATATCCCCGTTTTCTATATATGTTCGAAGTTTCGAAAGGTTTCCCCAGCAGGGCAGGATAATAACAAACCCGTTTTTAATATTTGTGTTAGATATTAGCTTAACATAAATAAATTAGAAGGAAAAAACATTAAATCGACCGAAATCTCGAGAATTACCAACTCTGCTAAAGTGGGAAATTTTCAAGAACGCGAAGAAATTCTGCAGTTCGACACGAAGCAGAGATACCTATGTCATTGAGAGAAATGTGGTTGAAATCTTCAAACGAAAATTTTAACGAAATATTTCAAATATCTTATTACACGCATTATCTGCGAACTCCAACTATATAAGAATCTATGCTAAGTATTAACGTATAGACAGAGCAAATAGTGGAAATTACCTATGGAAAAGGACGAATTGGTAGCACGATCGTAATAAAAAATCGTCTTTACCGTAGAACAGGCTCAGTTCACGTAAGTAAACAAATAGTTCAGTTAGTTAAAGCAACGAGTCTCTGTGTAGGAGGTAGTTGGTTCGAACCACACAGAAGTGCCATTGTCATTTTTTATTACTATGGTTATTTTATTTATTTTTTATGTGGGAAAGAATCAAATGGTAACATATGTGTAAAACTCATGACGAGAACAAAAAAGAAAAGAAAATATATTGTCGCACTTGCATTAGTGTTCCTAATTTTGTTTGCAAACAGTTTCGTAATTATTTGCCCTGTGCTCACTGCTCACTATATGCTCACTGGTGCATAACGAATGTTTTCCAGTAAATCTTAATTCTAATTTGGAGAATTTTATAAAGTTTCACAATGTTTATCACTAGATAGTCTTCTATCTACTTTTTTGGACACTTTGATAACAGATTTCCCTATTTAATGTTTAATTTTCCCTATATATATTTAATTACGGAAAAGTTTTAGAGTGTATTTGACTTAAATTGAAATTGTTTTGAATTTACCACATGAGGTAAGTAGCCCGAAGGAGAAGAACTGAAGTAGCTGATATTCTACGTAAAAGCAACCAATTGTAGAATGATGATGCTTCTTACCTTCAGCACATAATCTTTACGTTAGAGAGTCAGAGAGAAAAATCCTGTTTTTTCTTCCTCTATGACCACTCATCTTAAAGCTTTACATGCAATGATTCTTGTCACATAATTTCGGCTTTCCAAAGACATTCATATTTAATAATAATAATAATAATAATAATAATAATAATAATAATAATAATAATAATTATTATTATTATTATTCCTGAATATGTCACCCTTACATAATGTAGTAACTTTAGACATCTTAGTTTAAAGTGCTTTCCTTTGTAATAATTTGAGCAACCACGTAACAAAATTTAAAATGTAGGAGAGGGCACGACGTATTATTTTGCCCTTCTCTTTTTAGCACCCTTTTAACAGAAAATATATAATTTCTGACAAGCAGGGCAGACAAAATGAGTAAAAAGTATATTTAGAGTATCCTTTCCTCCTTCATGAATGGAATATCACGTAGTATTTTTTATTCTACCGAAGATGACCCTAGGCCGTTATGGTTAGGTAACAAAAGAAATACCTAATATATTTTTAGCGCCCCTTGACTGTAATATTACCGCTTCTTTATTTGTTCGAGGGCGCCCTACACAACCAAGGGTGACAAATAGAATAGGAAAAGTGTCTAAAGATTACAAAGCACTTTATATTTTGTCAGAAGCAAGGCAGTGTATACATAGCATTGCTTTCGTTAACAAGTGTTTCACCCTTGAGTCGCTTATAAACTTAGGCAGAATAAACTTTTGCCGATCGTTGTTCTAGAGGGATTTGTCCAGGATGGTTTGGTGTCGGGGTGATAACGATGAGTATGTTTATTTACATCACCGTTAAAGAAATAGAAAACTTTCTGAAAGGAACTTACTTAGGAAACATCAGATCCTCCTTCTACTTAGCCAGAGCCCATTCTGAAAAATTGCATCTGTCGTTCTGGGTGAAAGTTCTATGGCACTATTAGAAAAATATATATTTCCGTTTTCAGGCTGATGGTAGAATTTCTTAAAACAGTTATTGAATTACGTTCGAAGTATAGGCGTAAATAGCGCTCCCGCAACCCTGCAGTGTGGGGACCGCACAAGCTGCAAGGCCAAAAAATATATAGAAAGTACGCAGGGGCGGACCAGGCCAAATTTTCACACTGGCAAAGTGACTTTTTGGCACCCTCGCCCTAGTACTAGCCTATATTTTACATTTTATCATAGTGTTTTTAATATTTAAAAACTATTTTTCAAAAAGACATTCATTACCTAGGACAATTTCACAAAGAATATGGCCCGCTATAAACGATAGGAGCTCCGCCCTCCCCCCGCTTGATCTAGTGGCTAGCACGCCTGCCTTCTATGGTTCCGGGTCCAATTCCCGGTGGGTTACTGTTGAACGATGAAAGTGGTTCGGATTTCACTATAATTAGTATCCACATCTCCTTTGGCCATTAAGGCATAATCGTGAACGCTAAACTCAAGCAAACAAACAATACTTACTCCCCCTACACTCTTTATTCTACATGCCATCTCTCCATTTGTCGATACAGCCACCTTAGTACTGTGAAACTCTCTTCTTCCATGGTGAAATGGAAAAAGATTATGTAATTGCCGCTACTTTACAAGAATATAAACCAAAAATGTCAGTAGAAAACTACTTTTTGAGGCTCGTTTTGATGCCCCTCTTTCTCTGGCTCTTGGTCCGCCCCTGAAAGTACGGACGAATAACTAAGGGCTGCGGAGGAGAGGTTAACCTTCATTTTATGCCACTAGTTTGACGTGTTTGAAATGTTCAGTGACTGATCGGTTAGTGAAATAATTTCGACGGTTACTGATATTTAAAGTTTAGCTAAGACAAAGTTATCTAACCAAATACATTTGATATCGCGATGTAACAATTTGATTTTTCCCCACATAAAAAAGAAAAACAATAGTAATAAAAACCCTTACTCGTATTGGGCTCGAACTAACAACCTAATTCGCGCAGACTAGTTGCTCTGACCAACTGAGTTTCGATTTCTTACGCGAAAGAAGTGTTATATTACGAGGCATGCTTTTCATTATCAAAACTGTTCGAAGTAATACGAACATGGCTTAAGAACAGGGACGGAACTGAATTACCACTCGATTTTCTTGACGGCAAATCACCAAAAGGTAGCTATAAACGTAAGTTCAGCATACACTTCTGTGGAGTTCTGTTCAGTATTGCTTAATGCCAACAACGTTTGTTCTTAGGAGTAATATTTTACAAACCTAACCTTTCGATAGAGCGTAATGGCAGAGAACCAAAGGGAAGGCATTCTTGTCCTTGTTAACGTGAGGCATGGGCGTCTCTGGCGAGGGGACGTGGAGGACGCGTCCCCCCACAATATTTGGAAGTACAAAATATTCAACATCTTATTCTAATTTATTTACTAACGACAGAATAACATATAAATAATAATTATTATATTTATTTGGAATATAATATTCAGGCTGTTAAACGATTATAACAGTTCTTGACATACCTCAGGGATTGCGTGAAGGTAAGCAGAAAGGTAACAAGTGGGATCGAAGATAACAAACATGTTGGGCTAGGCAGTACCATGTAAATAACTATCTTTTATGTCTCCATCCGCAAATTTTACATGCCAGAGACGCCAGTGACGTGGAGTACCACCAAGGGCGCCGATCCTGGGGGCCGGGGGCCCGGGCGCCCAAAGCTCATGTGGGTCTCTATTGTATTTGTGAATATACAATATTTGGCATAATTTAAATGGAATTTGTCTTAAAATCCTCATATATATACCTTCTGCATCTGAATGCCCCCACAAATTTACAGAGAGATCGGCGCCCTTGGGTACCACCATGTGCAATAAAAATGTCGCGTCTTCTTGAAGTGATATTTTATCGTTAATAACTCGTTTTCCTTTATATATCCGATGTTTTTGAGGGTTTTAAAATGAGGAAACGTTACTGACAAACAAGGACGCATTTAGGGGTGGGTCCAGGGGGTCCGGACCCCCTCTGAAATCCCAACTTATCTTTAAATTTAGCCTAATTTTGGGGATTATTTTTTTAGAATTTTATTGTAATTTATCCTAATATTGATGTCGGATCCCCCAAATTGCTTTGAACCGCTCCCGAAATAAATTCCTGCATACGAGCCTGCTGACAAATATATTTTCAATGTATTCGTTAAATAATAAAGTAAAATTAGGAGCAAAAAGCTTCAACACGGGCTAACATTTTTCCACTGCCAATATTGTTAGAAGGGATATTAATAGCAAAAACTCCTAGTCAATGCTGAACCTTGGAACTTCACCCCGAACAGAAGCCTATTATTGAGAACTTCATATGAAACATTTTATCAAAACTTATCCAGCCTTTTTCCCGGCGGGAGCTCATGTGGTTCGGATTCCACGTTAATCAGTAAGTCCACGTTTCATATAGCCTCGCTGCTGAAAAAGACGCTAAACTAAAATCAACTCAACTCATTATCCAGCCTTTATCTGGCATGAAATTATTATATACACCAAAATGCACTCTCCTAAAATATGTATCTAAACATTGCTCTACGTATCTACGAAGCAATGAAAATTTTTTATCGAAATATGTGAGCAGGAAACTCTAACAGCCAGCCATTTTATTTAAATCGTAATAAATTCTGTAACCGTGCGTTGACGTGAAGACAAAGCTTGGTCCATTGGTAAAGTGTTGGAAGAATAAAAACTCAATGTTCGTAGGTTCGAATCTATCCACTCACCACAACATTTTATTCTTCCGTGTAACAATGATATAAGAAAAAAATGTATAATCGTTAATACAAAACTTCAATCAAGTCTGAAGAGAACAATACTAAAATAGTAATACAATGACGTCAACCAAGAATTATTTCATGTAGCGTTTGGACGAAATTACGGCTGTCAATAATTGCAGAAGTAAAAACAGGCTGATAGACAAAATGTAATCTAGACTTCTGAAGGAACTTCTGTCTCTTCATTGGTATGCCGTTAGTCATGGTAAAATCTTTCAATTGCAAGTGAAATGACTTTTTACACAAACTAAAACAGTTTTAAATCAATAAATGTCTATGTGTAAAAGTAGGCATCTCTTGTCTGTAGTTCTGAGTTCCTTTCACTTAGAACAGATAAATGAAAGAAGAAAGTATGGTGATCGAAAAAAATCAAATTTGAGATTTCAACGAATTAACACGTATTATGGCCCCTAATACCGAAAAAGTTATTTTTCGATACATGTCCATCTATTCGTCAGTCCGTTTGCCACTTTTCTGTGCACTCACCTAAAGGCCATACCGTCAACTTATCTGCACCAAACTTTAGTTTAAGGTTTTCATAGTATTTCCTATAGTTCTTTTATTTTCCTACTACTACCAAAACAAGGGTAGTTTCCTGTAAGATGAAAAAAGAAAAAAAGAAATTTTCTCATAACTGGCTCTAACGATCTTGTTTTCTTTCTTTTTTTATAAATCAATATTTTATTAGCAACCCTATTTTGTGGTATAAGGAATTTATATGAGAAAAATCTACCAGGCCTAGTTTATATTGACTTAAGTGTTTTCATTCATATTTCATAAATAAATATTTCAGTAATAACTTAACAATATGGCATAACTTGTTTGTCCTAAAAAAAATTAGAGGGGTAGTTTATTCTTGGTGGAGTGTGTTGTCTGGGCGATTTTCTCAAAAACGACTCAAAAGAGTTTATTCATATTTCAAAAATAAATATTCCGTTAATAACCGAACAATATGGCAAAACTCGTTTGTCCTGAAAAAAATATTCGATGGGTAGTTTACTCTTGGGGGTATTTTTCCTCCACGGTTTTCTCAAAAATGAGTCAAGCAATTTTGTTCGTACTCAGAAATAAATATTTAATTAAAAACCTAATAATATGGAATAACTCGCTTACCCTGAAAGAATCCTCAAAAGATAGTTTATTCGGGGAGATATTTTTCCCTCACGATTTTCTCAAAAATTACTCGGGTAATTTTATTGATAATTCATAAACAAGTATTTCATTAATAACCATATATTTTAGTATAAGTAATTTCTATGGAAAAAATTACGATGGATATTTTATTTTTGGGGGTCAAGGTCTTTCGAACGACAGGCGATTGTGTTCAAATATCGCAAATAAATATTTCATTAATAACCAAAAGTATGTCTTAACTCATTGTTCGAAACAATTCACAAGAGGTAGGTTACTCCTGACGTGTTCTTTTTGAACGACTTTCTGAAAAATGACATTTGATTTTTTCATATTTCATAAACAATTACTGCATTAATTGCTCTATTATATGTCTAATGAAAATGTGCTCAAGGTGTGAGTTAGTTTTGTAGTGTAGATTTTCTTCAATCGAAGTTTTTTATTTATAATCTGATATTCGATGTATTTGGATAATACGATAATTTTATTCGTATTATCCAAATACACACTTCAGTAACAACTGCGGCCTAACACAGTTAAGAAATTGAATATTTTTTTGTAAACTCCCAACCTTTTTGTGGTGAACTAAGGCTTTTCTTTTTCGAACGACAAAAGAGAGAATAAAATATGGTGATATTGAAAATAATATATCAAATTCAGATTTCAACGAATTTACATGTTTCATGGCGTCTACATACCGAAAATGTGACTTTTCGATACCCGTCCTTCCGGTCCGTCCGTTCGGTACACTTTTCTGTGCACTCGCCTAGAGGCCATACACCAAATTTTAAACTTAGGGTTTACATAGTATTTCTACAGGAGATTTTCCAATTTTTTTCCTACCGCCTAAAATAAGTGTTGTTTACTAACAGCCGAAAATCGAAAAAAGCTACTTTCTCAAAAGTGGTTTTAACAATTTTGTTTATTTTTCATTAATCAATATTTAATTAACAACCCTATATTCCGGTATCAGATATTTCTCTTAGAAAAATTTACGAGGGGTAGTTTACTCTTGGAGGTGACTTTTTCTCGACGATTTTCTAAGAAAAGTCACTGGCAAATTTTGTACACACTTCATAAATAAATATTTAACCTTGCAACATGCTATAAGTCAATTGACCTGAGAAATATATGAGTAGTAGCTTATTCTTGGAGTTGAATTTATTCCCAGTGAGTTTCTCAAACACGACCAGTTGGCAATCCTGTATCTTGACAACGAAGCTGAATTCGAAAACTCAAGAGGCTCATTTGTCTCCTTTTGATGTCACGAATCATCTCCCGAAGTTTGTGGACATCTTTCAGGTTCACCCTTAATGAAGCTTCTTTTCGAAAAGTTAACTATTAACTTTAAGCATTGTTTATCTTGTTTAAATAACAAATGCCGTTATTAATTTTAAGGCTGAGAGCTACTTCTGAGAGAATAGATCTTGAAAACTAATTTTAAAACTTAGACTTTTGTTTTCGAGACATTCCAGACAAGACGAGACATTTTACAAGCTATTTTGTGTGCAAAACATTTGTCTCCTCTTACCTTGGATGTCACAAAGCGCGTCGCGTCTCTTTCTCGCGACATGTCTTATCTCATGCGCATTCGTTAACACTTGGAAAGGATTATCTTTCTACTCAAAGCATTGTTTTTATAATGGTTGCATATTTATGACAATTGCCGTCAACATAAATTACAGTCCTTTCAGTTGAATTGATTGTTTATTATTATTATTGAAATTAAAATTAAATGGAATTTCTAGTTTAACGTTGCACGTTTATGCACCTACGCTAAGGGAGAATGATGATGAATGAAATGGTGAAATAAAGAAAGTGGGAGGAAAATGGAAAATCCCAAGAAAAGCCATGCACACAGTATTTATTCAGCTCAAATTTCACTTGGCGCGAAGTGGAATCGAGCCACGGACCCCATGCACCAAAGGTGAATGTTCTATTATTATTATTATTATTATTATTACTAATAATAATAATAATAATAATAATAATTGAAGCGAGCTTAACGAGTTTCAACCGTCCGACTCAACCAACGTTTGGGTGCCTGTTCGTTTGTCTGCTCCATGACAACTCATAAAACACATTTCATTTTAATGAAGCTACACTGTTAAAAATACTTATTTAAAAATGAGTAAAATTGACTCAAATTTGAGAACATTGTGTTCTCAGAATAGCTCCGAATACATTGTTCTCAAAAGTGAGAATGTGTGGGTGTTCAAAATATAAGAACAATATGTACTCAAATTTGAGTAAATTTTACTCACTTTTGAGTAAAAATTCTCTTAAAAGCGAGATAAAATATTCTTAAATAAAATGAGAAACTGCTATTTCTCAAAAATAACGAGAACATATTTTCTCAAAAATGAGAAAGTTAACCGTAAAATGAGATGAATGTAATCAACATTGAGAAACTCTTTGTTCAAAAACTAGTAATGCTCTCCTCACAATTGAGAACATGTATACTCAAAAGTGAGTAGAAAAGTATTCGAAATGCTCAGATAGCCGCAAAACTGAGAAAAACACGTTCTCAAAAATTGAGAATATTTCCTCTCAAATTTAAGAAAAACTCTTCTCAAAAATGAGAAGGGTTTTTTTTAAAAAAATGAGTAAAAAAGTACTCAAAAATGAGATTTTATTAGTATTCAAAAATGAGAAAAAAAGTACTTATTCTGCTGCCTTGCTGACACAGGGAAGGTTTCCTGGAACTAGAAAGGAGGATTACTCTCACACTGCACTGGATAATTTATAGTAAGTACGCCTTCTACACATTAATATTGAAGTTAAAACATTTTCCTCTTAAAAGTTGGAAAATAGAGATCAGTTTTTGAAAAAATACGAGTACTTCAAAAATTACTTCTATTTCCCAGCTTTGAAGATGAAAATGTCTAACATCAATATTAATGTGTAGAAGGCGTACTTACTATAATTTTTTTAGTGCAGTGTGAAATTCATCTACCTTTGTAATTTTCAAGGCAGCAGAATAAATACTCCCATTCCTATTTTTGAATACTAATATAATCTAATTGTTAAAGTACTTTTTTACTCAATTTTGAATCTGCAAGGTTACATTTTTATGCTGAGACCTGTTGTTTCCATAAATAGCATAGATGAGAATTTTAATTTAATCAACACACAAGCTCCTTGTAACTTATTATGTTGATTTGCGTAGTTTTAAACAAGTAAGCCTGATATGGTGGACAAATTTTATGTGCACTGGTTTCCTCGATGTATTCTCGTTTCCTCCTACTTTCTTCATTGCATCACTTCATTATCATTGCCTTCTCCTTTAGCCTTGAAACATAATCATGCGACGTTACACACACACACACAAACAAACTTAAATGTATATATATTTGTTTCATTTTGATTAAAGGAAAATATGTTTGTACATTGTATTTTTTATTTGTCAAATAATAAACTAAGTCTATACATGAGCACAATTTTTATAACAACTTACACAAGACAATGAGGATACATGAACCCTCTGAATATGCCTACAAAGTACTATGACAGATGTATGCATTCGTTGGAAAACAGTCTGTGTCGACTGCCAATGGACACGAGATCCTCCCAGAAGTTTTTCATTTGCTATAAATGTGTCTATGCCTTCATCTCCCTGGAAACAAAGAGATTGTGTAATTAGTGACAATAGAAATAAAAATAAAATGAAATACTTATAAATCTTATTCGTGTATGGCGATATCTCGAATAATATTAGTGTTGCTACGTTCTAATTTGAATTAGTATCAATTGAAATACGGTAATATAGACTCTGGTAAAGACAGTAAAGAGAATTACGCAATATTTCTTCAATTAATATTGAAACCAGAAGTTGTAGTAAATCAACCATTTAGTGTTTTAGCAGAGTGATTAGAGTGGAAATGGAATATATTCTAGGGACGCTTAATCGATTAAAAAATATACAATGTGAGATTACTGTCTATGCTCTATAGTGATCAACGTTAACCGGAAATGGTTTATTTCTATCACTACAAGTAGGTGGATCACATCCATTAACGAACTCCTCCGAGATAATTATCTAGCTGTTGATTGCAGAAAACAATTTTAAAATTATCTTTTGTTGAAGAGTTATTGAGCGGTGTAACGGACGTACTAAGCCAGAGGTGTTTACCCTTGCGAGGATGGCCCTCTCGAGGGCATCCTCACCCTCAAATTCTCTCTCAACCATAATGACGCGAGGGCAATGACAAGCTTGGACAGCGAGGGCGAGGGCCAACTGTCACTGTCAGGGCTAGAGCGAGGACAAATTCCCAACACGAAGGCGAGAGCGATGGTCAACTCTCTTCGAAGGTGAGGGCGAGGGCCAATTCACTGTGAGAATGAAGGTGAGTGAGGTCGGAGTAAAATGAACACCTATGGTACTAACATTACAATATTATATATATCGCACTTGCGTGATCCTAATAAACATCAAATGAAAGACTTAAGACCTGACTCGTCTATGGCGATCTTTATAATAATAGTAGGGTTGTCACGTTCTGGAAGGATTAATATCAATTGAAATAAGATTATAAAAATAAGGGAATTGAAAGGTAACCAAAAACATTTCGATCTGTTTCATCTATGCAAGACAAGGAAACAATAAACCTGAAAATTAGTCATTTCTGCTTATGTCTGACGAAAAAAAAAAAATAAGTGGCGTCTTTTAGCGGAGCTTCCTGAATCAATGCTTGTTCTGCCACACTTAATACATTTAATCAAATTCGAACAGTTTTAAGAAAGGCTATGAGTCACCAACATAAGTAAAATCCTCTGATCAGTTTCCTTCACTGTTTCCCTTCCAGGAAAAAAAAGAAAGAAAGAAACAATGAATCACACCACAAATTCTAAGTTATATAAAATTTCACCGTTATTCGATTTCTACTTTTTTAGCAATTGTTAAACAAATTACTACAATGCTTTGAGAACAGTAGCGTAACTAAGAATGCATGCCCCCCTCCATCCGCGAAAATGTCAAAAGGGCTCTTCCTGTTTCTACGTTCATGGCACACGTACAATTTATACAGTAGTAGAGTTATTTTTCCATCTAGTCAGACACTACTTGCTAATATACAAAAATTGCACATGATTATTATTATTATTATTATTATTAAGCAATTACATGGGACTAAAAAGTTTCTTAAAAGAAATAATTTCTAGGAATTAGGAATTAGACTTCTGGGCTGTCGGCATCTAAGGCCACGTTAGCCCATCCCGTATGAAGGATGACGTCCCTCAGCGAGCCCACTGTACGATGAAAGGGAAGGAAGAAAGGATTGGGAAAGGAAGGAAGCAGCCTGGGACCATTATATTAGGTACCTCCATCCCGGCATTTGAATGGTATGAATGAACGAAACCCAAGAAAGACTTCACTCAAGATGGCAGGTCTGAAAAAGCTGTTACACTCTTTCGGCCGAGTGTCTCCACCAGGAGTCGAACCTGGGACCGCTCACCTCAAAGGCAAGAGAAGAAATAATTTTTTCCTAACGTTCACATTACAACTAACATATGAAAACTTGTCAAAACTTGTGGAACTTGCTCACATATTTCTAAACCGGCGTATTTTTTTTTTTCGGAGAGTAATTCGCTGACTACTTTCTCAATATCAACGTGGTGCCATTCTTCGCTTTCAATTCTCAGGATTGGCAAAGGGCTCAACCAATGCCGTAACTTTTGCGGGGGAATGGGGAAACTGCCCCCCCCCCCAATTAAGCTTCCAGTTGTTTGATAGGATTCATTTGAGTTAAAACTTTTGTTGCTTTGTATGATGTGATATGAACAGGAACTTATAAATAAAGCTTGGAATAGGTTTACCACATAACAGGAAAAAAAATGAAACGAAAATGTGTTCCGAGCCTCATTCAGTAAAATGTGTCCTATTAGAGCCCCAGACAAAATATATATTTAGTAAGGCTTTCAACTATTGTCTCATTTAGTTAACTTGTGAAGCACCGTACTATTTTCAAAAGCATTGCAAATAATTTAAGATGTTTCTGCTGCCCCACTATCTGAACGAAATACATTCCTTTAAGATGTAGCATATATGTAATCTGGATCTTACTTTAGTAAATCATCAACTGGTGCCCCAAGAAGTATCGAACACGTTTAGTAAGGATTTCACTTCAAATGCCATCATTATTCTAGGGGGCCTCAACTTGACATATTTTAGGAGGTCTAATTAATGTTTGGTCTTCCAAGAAAAAGCCCAAGTTACGGGGCTGAGCTCAATTTCATCTTCGACCTTGTTCTACGAATATAAAGTTTGATGGCTTTTAGTGTACTGAATGATCGCTCAGGATTGGCTTCGTCAGAGGCACAGTGAAGATACAGTTGCAAAGAAGTACACAAATCCAGAACACTACTAACATAGGAAGTTATCTACGACTAAATAATTGGCTAATTAATTCCAAGTTAAAATTTCACTAAATTGTTTCTTCACTACTCATCGGAAACTTGTTAGTTGTTGCAACAAAAGGCGATACATTTTCCGAGTAGAATTCACTAAATCTATTATAGCTGGTTCCGTGATTTCTTTTACCTCTAAGTAGAGTACTCTTGCAGTAATATGAAACCTGCAAAGTGCTTTTGAATGGAGTTGAATTTCAGTTTAGCGTCCCTTTCAGCAGCGAGGCTATGTGAGACGTGGACCTACTGATTAACGTGGAACCCGAACCACACGAGCTCCCGCCGGGAATCGAACCCGGGTCTCCCGCGCCATAAGCGCGTACGCTAACCGCTTAGCCACGGAGGAACTCTGCAAAGTGCTTTTAACATCCAAACATTATAAAGTTATACTCCGAAACTTAAATACCGGGAGCCTGTTAGTTACGCCACTGCTTGAGAATACAGATTCTTTATTCATAGAAAGGAAACTTAATGACTACATATCAGGGTTGGCTGGTTTAAACCAATGTTTAAAGCAGCTGTTTTTTTTTTTGTTTTTTTTTTTTCAAAAAAAACCAACTGGTTTAAACCAAATAACGAAAATGTTCGTAAAGTGTAAGTGTTTGTAAAATCTTGATGAACACTCATTTGTGGGTTATCACGTTTCACTCCCGTATATTATTCGTATTATATTCAGACCTAAATTCCCCATTCATTACTCAAAAAGATTATACTACAAAAGCAACTTTTTTTATGTAAGTTTATAAATGTTTGTTTTGTGATTTTTTTTGTAGTTATTATTGTTATGTAATTGCAATCAAAGAAACATTCTAAATATTGTTTTGTTTACTATTGATAAAATACATCGAAATGCCATACTTTGTTCGTGTGTGGGGGGAAGGAGGGTCATACAGACCCCACGAGAGGCATTTAGTGAAATGAGAAGTATCTTCGATATCTATTTATGTATAAATGAGTCTGAGCCAAAGTGGACTCAAATAATTCGTATCTTTGTGATATGCAAATTAAGTCGTTGTATTTCTTTAATTTGGACCAATAAAAGTCGTTGTTAACTAACTTGAATTAAATTAGTTCGTCTGTACTCCGTAGTACTTTGAAATTGTCCATATGTAATTCAGTATAATGGTTTCACTTGTGCACTGTTTATCTTTTTGTCCTTCTGAAATGACTCTTGAGAGCTATATTAAGAAGCATGTAAAGATCAGTACAACGTATTTTTATCAGGATTCCTTCGTGAGTCGGCAGACGTATCGCATTTGTGGCCAATTAGTCCTGGTTCCGAGTTCAAATGGAGGACAATTTCTCTCGGATGTAACTCGAGAAGCAGTTTTTATTCCGCTTTAAGCTTATGTGACCCCTTCCAGCATAACCCGGCTGTTGCATAATAACATCAAGGCGAAACAAACTTATTTCTGTCCATATATGATATGAATATATAGAGCAAATTATTTAAACCAAATAAACCTGGTTTAAACCAAAAAAACCTGGTTTAAACCAAAAAAACCCGTTTTTTTTGTTTTTTCAATAAAAGCCATGGTTTTTGCCAACCCTGCTACATATAGAGATGACGTTAGAACCATCCATTAGTATGCAAATCAAATTATTTATAAAACCATCCTTCTATTAAGATATTTCCAAAACGTATAACCTGGAAAGTAAATGTATTAACTCTGTAATTATGAAACTATGACTGCAATTGAACGATAATGGACATATTCCTAATCAGGAAGGTATACAAAAATTATGTGTCCAATGAAACGCCTGACACGACTTACCTGTAGCTCTGCAATGACATATTCGTGGCTCCTGTAAGGTGCCGGCCTTCTCCTTACTATTTTAGCTCCTTTCTTACGTATGATTACACCTTGTGGTAGTAGAAATGGAAGCAAATGTAGTGCGCAATTGATTGCTATAGAGAGAAAATATGACTAAGTCAGTATATAATAATGTTTGGAATTAGTAGATATTGCTATTGTCTGCCAAAATATTTTTTGAAGTACAATGTAAATCACACTAAATTATTCAAAAACTACTTCCATGAGTTGAAATAAGGTTTTACTTAAAGTGTACTGCTTTCTAAAGCCCTAGACAATTGTTATATTCCTTAGCACAATGATGGGGAAACATTTTGGGCCGCAGGCTAAAGAAAAACGGAAAAAAATATAGGTGGGCCAATATAATTTAAAAAAAAAAAAACAACAGTGATTGTATCACTTGTAAAACCAAGCTCTATTAATACTCGAAAGATCATGAAGGGGAATGGGATAAATGGTATTGTGAATGCATTTTTAAACATTTCTCATAATTTGGCTGGAAGTATAATCCACTGATTCTCAGAAGTGAAGTTATATTCGTCAGGTAATGAATCACGTCGTGGGCTGGGTGGAAACATTTAAGGAGCTACATCTAATCCGCGGGCCATGCTTTGCCCATCACTGTCTTAAGACGTGAAGATAATAAGCCAAAGATGTGCAATTTTGAGTTCATGTACGTTTATTTAAAAGGTATTACGTGTTTCAAAATACTGACTTATTTTTACTTTTCAAAGTAAAGCATATAAAAGCTACTATTTGCTGTGATTGAATTATAACAATAAAACAATGTTTGTGAATAGACACTATAAAAAGATAATGTAAAGAAAGAAAAAAAACAAATGGGTGCTTTGCCAGAAGTAGGGTTGTGTTGGTGACAAATAGACTCTTGTGTACATATTTATACATGCAACCTGAAATATGATAAATATACACGAAAACTTGATCTTATTCACCAAGAACTTTCTCTAGCGAAACCTTAAAGAAAATTATCACTGCCAAACAGATGACATTGAAAACAGACTCTGTCGCGCCGAACAAATTTTTAAATTCAGCATCCATCTGAAATATAAAGATTTAATTGTTATACAAATATATTCTATTAAATAATATATTTTACCTTTTTCTAGTCATGAAGTTCCAAAGTAGTTCATTGTCATAATGTTTTACTGCAATGGTAGAAATGCGCATACATGAATAATGTGAAGTAGCAATTAGACTCTTGTTAACGAACATCACTACTTAAATTGTTCTTTGTTATTCAGAAATAAACCAATACAATTGCAATAGTTTGTGTGTGCTGCAAGTAGCATAATTTGCACCCATTGTTAGCTAGTGGGGTGCACGGTGGCTCAGTGGGGAGCGCTTACCTCAGGTGCATGGTTTCCTTGGTACGATTTTCACCCAAGCAAGCTTATGATAAACAACATTGTGTTCGTGAATTTTGTCGAGGTACTCCCGTTTCCTCCCACTTTCTCATTCTTCCATCATCATTCACTTGCTTTAATCATCGTCTCCCTTAACCTAAAGGCATAATCATGGGATGTTAAACTGAAAGATTTCACTATATTTCATTTTGTTGGCTGTGTATATACTTTTGCAAAAAAAAAAAAAAAAAACCGTAAACGTAAACGTAAAAATAGAAGGAAAAAGTAAATGAATAAAACAAATGTGGTTGGTAGCAGAAGCGTCATTTCAGATTTTGCTTGTGGGAGGGCAAGACCCCTTGATATAAGAAAATTTTGCGTTTTTCACTGACTACTATTCTACTCAAAAAATCTATATAAATCTCAATCTCAGGGGGTGCAATTACCCCTCTCTGCCCCCTAAATGACGCCACTGGTGGTAGTTCCCTTAATATAGCTAAATTAAAATTATTACATAACTTCTGTCATAAGTATTGGACACTTAACAAACAACGGAAAATTTGATAAAGTGAAAAGTTTGTGTCAGTCGAGGGAAATTTTCTTAAAGAAACCTACGAACAGTGCCACCAGGTTCGTCCAGCACTGATTCGGTTAGATAGCATTCATGCTTTTATTGCCACCTAGCACAAGTTTGTTCGTGTTTATGCCATACGTCCACACTGTATTTACATCGAGCCCTTCTGAAGTTAATCTGTATGTAGTACTGGAGCTTGTTATTTAGTGCTGCTAAAAAAAAAAAACAAAAAAAAACTTTAACCCAACCTGAGAATGTAAGAAATGTGTCAAAACTTGATAGAACAGTCTGCTCGAGTAATGCCTTTTTTTTTTTTTTTTTTTTTTACATTGTAGCTTTTATGCAACAGATACGGAATCCGTATTTATATGGCAATCGTAAAGGAATTGCAATTTTTCAACTAATACTTCTGGTGGTCCCTTGAAATTTTATCTGTGCAAGTGAGCAGGCCGGTAGCCAGCCCAAAAATATAGGGGGGGGGAATTCAACCATATTATAGTTCATTTGCAAGCCTACCGTGAACATTTTAGGCAGGCAGTAAAAATTTAGGAGCCCGACCCCCTAGACCCCCCGCGTGGTTACGGGCCTGCAAGTGAGGGCAAGGTTCTAGATTACTGGTCCCCCTTCCCATTGAGCAATAATAAAGACAGAAAACAACGTGCCCTGCGGGGCTCTAAACCGCCTTCACTCGCTAACGCTCGCTCGGCAATACTGTGTAGATTAAATGAATAAACTTTAGTAGACAAAGAACCAACCCAGCTACTAACCTACATGGGGGACCAGTAATCTAGAACCTTCCCGCAAGGGAGTTTTTTTATGTCACCCGCCACAAATCTTTTAGGGGACAATAAGAAGGAAATTATTAAAAGAATTGTATTTTAACAACAGTTATTTAGAGTGCAGCGCCAAAAGTAAACCTGCACGCCCCAATTCACAAAAAAAAAAAAAAAAAAAAAGTAAACCATTTACTGAATATATTGGAAAGTCGCATATCATTAACACAACAACTTTGTCTAAGATATAGAATGCCCAAAAGCATAGAGTGAGGCTTCCGGGCATTCTATCTGGGAACCAGTACCTAGAAGCATTACTCATGATTTTCGAAGGAAAATAATGGATTGTCGTGATTAACCGTCAATCGATTAGAATGATCGCACACAAGCAATGTTGCATTCACACTTAAAACTAAATTCATGTTGCTAGCAGTACTTACCTGCGAAATCCTATATGCTGTTAGTAAACAACACTTTTCGTCCATATTTCCTTTTAACTTTCTCTTTATCCATCCGCTAAGTAGTTCCTCCATCAGCCAGAATGAGAACATATAGTTCAGGATTATAAAGGACTTTTGTGCTCTTATGTTAGCTTGTTCGTTCTTGTTTTCCATAGTCTTGCATTTGCAAACTCTCTTTTATATCTCACGATATTCAATTATATATCTATGTCATAAAACAATATTTTTAAAGACTACATTATTACTCGTTTTTAAGAACCAGTCTCTGACTCAAATATGCAACTGAATTTCCTCATTCTCATTTTTTGAGTTATTTTCTCCTCAAAATTGAGACAAATTTACTCATTTTTTTTTTTTTGACTAGTAAAATGTATTCATTTTTGAATAAATCATTTTTAACAGTGTAGTAAGCAGGGACGTAGTGTCCATTAAGGCTGTAAGGCTTAGCCTATCCATTTATTTATACATCAGCCTCAAATGTTGCTTTTGGATATTGATTCAATTAATTTTATTAAAATGGATTTATTTTATAATACGCTGTTTAAACATCAAGCGAGTTGAAGCGAAGCTTCTGCAAGAACGCATTGAAGGCTATCGGCGGCTAGCCTTCCGCTTCTCTCATGGAATTAGGAGAATGGGGCGGTGACAATCACTGTCCCGCCACCCTCAGCAGACGAAAACTTCTTAAGCTATACACAAATTCAACATTATGCAACGAAAGTGGACGAATGTTGACGAAAGGCTAGCCTTTCGGGAGTTTGGCGAAACAAAAGCGACAGGATGCGGTCTTGGAAGAAAGTATAGAACAGAGACTATGAAAAACTTAGAAGCTCACATTCAGTAACAAGTTTTGACCAAGAAAAAAAAGAGAGGGAGAGAGAGAGAGAATAAAAAAGTTATGTTATTATGAATAGTATTAATTCATCAGGGACCTTATTGCGTACTGGTTTGCGTTATTACAGCGGCGTAAAATTTAAATTTTAGTTTTCGATAATTGACGTAGCAGTTATGTTGTATTTTTTGCGTTGCGTAGCTATCCGCAAGTTTTTCGAAGATCGATACTGAAGAAGACCTCTGATGATTCATAGTTTCTTTTTTTTTTTTTTTTCATAATTTCAATCTAAAAATAGCTTTTTCTGTGAAAATCATCAATTGAATGTGAGCTACTGCTCCACTGTTTTCCATTAGTATGCTGATATGTGTCGTTGTGGGTGAAGTGCTTAAGTTTGTCTATGATTTGGGAAAGTTACACTTAAGATTGTCCTATAGGTATCCGTTTTTATTTGTTTCTTTGAAACAGTAATACAGTGTATGTGTGATATGCGAGTATTGCATATGTAAGGAAACCGTATGTGTAAGGGAAATATGAAGCAGAACCACTCTTATACTTTTTCTTGCATTGTATGAAAAATATATTGCATGAATTAGCATTCTTCTATCAAGTATTACAGCGTAGTCAGAACACTAAGACGTGATCGTTTAAATAAGGTCGGGATAGTTCTTTGGGGGGAGGGGGTAACTTAAATTCCCTTTACACTCATTTATACATACAACAAAAATTGCAAGTTTCAGGGGATTGGGCCCATCCTAGCCACCCTCTAGCTACGAATCTAATTTCAGCCTACCCATTTCAAAACTTCACGCTACGTTACTGCTAGTAAGTGCCTTCGTTTAGCTTTGCGAAGTAACTATTGCTTGGAATTCCAATCTGCAAAATATAAGAGATAAAATTAACCAAATGGTGCAAGTTTCCTCTCATATATACAAAACAATATTGCAATACCAACTACGTGAATCTTGTCCCATAAAGAAGCCGAAACCTCTATACCGAAGAGCCCTCCGAGATTTGATCATTGTTCACACGGACTGAAATTGTCATTGGAAGCCAAGACTTTAATATGAAGCAAATAATTTCTTTAAAATAGACGAAAACTTCGAAAGTTATAAGTATTTTCATATTTTTGCCTTTTGCCATAAAGAATCCGTAGCCCCCTATACTGAAGAGCCCTCCAAGATTTGATCATTGTCCACTTGGACTGAAATTGTCATTTGGAACCAACACTTTAATATGAAACCAAAAATTAAACTTTTACATCAATTTGAACTGATAGGGTTCCGGTTCACCCCACCATTATGTTTAGTTTAGTTAAGTGGTAATTTGTGACAGCTTGACATCATCAAAAGAATCTTTCACTTCCCCCCCCCCCAAGGAGTCCGTGCCGGATCCGCCACTGGAATCAATAGACACTTTTCCTATTCTTTTTGTAACCCTTGGTTGTGTAGGGGCTTCCTCGAACAAATAAAGAAGCGGTAATATTACAACCAAGGGGCGCTATATATTAGGTATTTCTTTAGTTACCTACCCCTAACCGCACAGAGCCATCTTTGGTAGAATAAAAAATGTTACGTGATATTCCAATCATGAAAGAGGAGAGGATGCTGTAAATATATTTCTTATTCATTTTGTCTGCCCTGCTTATCAGAAATTACTTTCTGTTGGAAGGGTACTGAAATGAGAGGGGCAAAATAAAACGTCGTGTCCCCTCCTACATGGTTGCATAAAAAATTACTAAAGAAAGCATTTTAAACTAAGATATCTAAGGTTATTACATTAGGTAATGATGCCATATTCAGGATTATATTATTATTATTATTATTATTATTATTATTATTATTATTATTATTATTATTATTATTATTATTATTATTATTATATGAATGTCTTTGGAGCACCGAAAGACGAGACGAACCATGGTATGTAGAGGTTTAAGATGAGTGGTCATAGGGGAGGAAAAACCAGGACTTTTCTCTGTCTGACACTCTAACGTAAAGATTATGTGCTACAGGTAAGAAGCATCATCATTCTACAATTGGTTGCTTTTACGTAGAATATCAGCTATTTCAATTCTCCTCCGTCGGGCTACTTACCTCATGTGGTAAATTCAAAACAATTTCAATTTAAGTCAAATACACTCTAAAACTTTTCCGTAATTAAACATGTAGGGAAAATTAAACATTAAATAGGGAAATATGTTATCAAAGTGTCCAAAAAAGTAGATAGAAGACTATCTAGTGATAAACATTGTGAAACTTTATAAAATTCTCCAAATTAGAATTAAGATTTACTGGAAAACATTCGTTATGCACCAGTGAGCATATAGTGAGCAGTGAGCACAGGGATAATAATTACGAAACTGTTTGCAAACAAAATTAGGAACACTAATGCAAGTGCGACAATATATTTTCTTTTCTTTTTTTGGTATCGTCATGAGTTTTACACATATGTTACCATTTGATTCTTTCCCACATAAAAAAATAAATAAAATAACCATAGTAATAAAAATGACAATGGCACTTCTGTGTGGTTCGAACCAACTACCTTCGGCATACAGACTCATTGCTTTAACAAACTGAGCTATTTGTTTACTTACGTGAACTGAGCCTGTTCTACGGTAAAGACGATTTTTTATTACGATCGTACTACCAATTCGTCCTTTTCCATAGGTAATTTCCACTATTTGCTCTATCTATACCTTAATACTTAGCATAGATTCATATATTTGGAGTTTGTAGATAATGTACGTAATAAGACATATTAGAAATGTTTCGTTAAAATTTTCGTTTGTAGATTTAATACACATTTCTCTCAATGACATAGATGTCGCTGCTTCGTGTTGAATTGCAGAATTCCCTCGCGTTCTTGAAAATTTCCCACTTTAGCAGAGTTGGTAATTCTCGAGATTTCGGTCGATTTAATGTTTTCTGCTTCTAAGTTATTTATTTTAAGCTAATATCTGACACAGATATTAAAAACGGGTTTGTTATTAGCCTGTCTTGCTGGGGAAGCCTTCCGAAATTTCGAACATATAAAGAAAACGGAGATATTTTTAAAAAAATCTTCAAAATAAAGAGTCGCGTCATTTATTTTTCTCATAGTGGTACCAAACTCCTTTATCAAAGCCAGCTGAAAAAAACTAGGCGAATCTTGTTTGAGACGTGCCTGAACTTCGGATTTTTCACCACTAAAATTTGAAGCACCATCAAAAGCTACAACAGTCAGTTTTGCAGTACTAAGCCCTCTTTTATGTACGTATTTCTTGAATAATTGTCTCTTTGATGCATTCTGCCTTAGTAGACTGAACTGGAACAGCCCAAACAAGGTCTTCTTCACTTTTCAAGCCTCTATTTAACGTATATAAATATTCAGAATGTCTCTTCCATGTATATCTATACACTCGTCTGCCATGAGTGAGAATTTACTAATTCTAGAGCTTGGCTTTTGTATGGCAACACCAGAAAATTCTAGAATAGAAGTAATAGGGTAATGCAACAAGTGATGTGGATTCTCTGGTGAGTTTTTTATATGCTGCCTGATTGTTCCTGAATGGTCTAGTGATACCACTGTACTAACTAGGTGTCTTCATTTGGATGTATGTGGTATTTCTTCGGAAATTGGAAATACGCGATTTTGTACAAATCTTTAGTTACTACTGAAATACCTTTACGCTGAATGTTAAACCGCTGACGGTCTTAAGTAGCAACATTATGACTTTGCAATGAGGCTTGTACCGCACACATATGGTCTTTACTTTTGTCATGTTTTCTTGCCATTTCTGAAAGTTCTTTAGATGAATATAAAGATGCAGGGACTAACAAAGGCGGTGTGCCTTTACAAATTATTCCACCCATTCATTTGGGAGATTGACGCTCTCACATTATCGTTCCTTGTTTCAAGCTCTGTTATCGAGTGAATGAAACAAGAGCAGTTTGCAATGCTGCTCTTGACGGAACAACTTGCGTGCGCCACCATCAGGGCGCCAGCTTATCACGGATAGATTTTCAGTTTCTTTGGAGTTACCTAATCAGTAATCACCTTTGTTTTACTGATTATAGTGAACCAGCTTTGACTTTGTTCTTTTATCAGATTTCAGTTCTAACATAGATTGTTTATGTAATTCTCAAGCAGTTCCTTGAGCGCAATACTTCACACAATTCCATGATAAATAGAAATAAAAATATAAAATCGAAGTTACAGTATACAACATTGTTATTCGTACGCATTGTTTTTTCAAACAAAATATTTAATTTCTCCATTAAACCACAGTATTGTGCTTGCTAATTGTCACATGTGGATACATTAGGGCTTTACAAACTAAAAAAACATAGAAAAATTAATTCGTAACAAATTAAATATTAATTAATAAAAACAAACAATGAGACAACCCCTGTTTTCATGCAACTTTCCTATTTCTACACGGGCTATTATACTATAAAGAAGTCATAAGAAAAACACAAACTTGTTAAGTCTAATATTTTGTGGCATATCCCTCTGCCTCAATTACTGCTAGACACAGTCTCTTCATTGAGTTTACAAGATTTTTGCACTTTTCGGGGATTATTTTATTCCACTCTGCTCCCATAACACATTTCAGTTCCCCTTTTGATTTCATACTATGCTTACGAACGTGCCTTTTCAAATCTGCCCACAAATGTTCAATAGGGTTTAAATCCGGGCTTTGAGGTGGAGTTTCCAGCAATTTTGGTACTTTCCAAATCAACCAAGACATAACAAGTCTAGCCTTATGTTTACTGTCATTGTCCTGTTGAAATCTGTAGTCAAGGGGCATACCCATTTTTTGCGCACTCTGCTTGACATTGTTCTTTAATATGTCACAATATACATTATCATCCATAATGCCATCAATAAACTGGATGGTGCCAACTCCCTTCGATGACATACAGGCCCAAACCCTTAGTGACCCACCACCATGTTTAACTATGGAGCGTGTGTTCATATTAATATTCTCTGTATTTTGTTTTCTCCATACCCTACGTACCCCATCTGACCCAAAAGGGTTTATTTTCGTATCATCGGACCATATAACACTATCCCAAAATTCTTGATCCTTATCACGATATTCTTTTGCAAATGCAAGTCGCTTCTTACGATTCTTCTTACTTACATAAGGCTTCTTTCGCGCTATTCGACCATGATACCCATGTTTCCACAATACACGCCTTACAGTTTGGTCACACATCTGCTTCCCGGACACATTTCCTACTAATTGACGCAGTGAACTTAATTTGGGATTTTCTCGAACTCTTTGAAGAATGAAACGCTCTTAGCGTGCTTTTAATTTACGTTCGTTTGGTCTTCTCGGTAAATTCCTCGTTGAACCGTGCTCTCTGAATTTTTGTACTATGTACTGCACAGCGGAGTGCGAGGTATTAACGGTACGTGCTATTTGACATAAAGAATTTCCTCTCAGTGCTAAGCTTATAATTACCTCTTTTAGGTCGGAACTCAGCTCCTTCTGCTTACCCATTTTGATCCGTGGTGTTCGAAGGAAAGCACGCGCTGCACGAACGATAATATTATTTACGATTAACAAGACAAGTCATATTAATGTACGAATAGAAATGTTGCTTGAAAACGTGTTTTTTTAATTATTACTATTGAATAGTTTTAAAAACTATTTTGGGTTGGTTTTTAAATTAAAATGTGTGAGCCAAACCTCACTCATATACACATAGTAGACATAAAAATAGTAAACGAAAAGTACACATATGTTACATTTCTTCTCGAACATTCAGGTGTACGAATAAGAATATTATAAACTGTAATATTTAGGTTGAAGCTATTGAAGCAAATATTTCAGTTACTAAGCTTCGTGTCAGCTACCAGAAAAGTATCACCAAGAAATTATTTATTGGACTATATTTTACACTTATGGCACCGTTGATAGTAATAACATAAAAAAATTGTATACCCCCTTTGGGGGGTTATCGAGCTGTTTTGCCAGACAGGACTAGTGATGGGCAGTGGGAATATTCCCGGTGGGAAGGAAAATAAAAAGTGGGAATATTCCAGGGTTTTTGCCAGGCATATAAATTCCCGGAAAGGAATTTATTTCCATTTCTTTATCTTCCAAATTATAACAAATTATATGACTAATTACTTTATTTTCATTTATTATGATTTATTCTAGGTTTGAAATAATTAGGAGATTAAAAAAATTAAAATTCATTGACTGTACTTTATATAACTAACAATATGATTTTTAAGTTCCATTTCCATTTGCACTAAAAAGTAGCAAAGTACTAATTTACAAATGATGAAAAGGAACCAGTTTGTAAAGTAATGGAGAAATTATGTAGAAATAGAGATTAATACACTCCGAACCACCGTTAGTAATAGATGTCGGTCTGTCTCCTGTCTCCGACTCGAATTTCTGAATAGGTGCTCGGACTTCTCTTCTCATGTGAATTAACACATGAAATTTCGAGAAATAGTAGGAAAAGAGGTCGGTGTGGCAATGTTACATGCAAAATTATAAAGATAAGTCAGTATCTTGCAAATATTGTGAACGTAACTATGTATGCGCAAATGTTGATAAAATCGTGAGACATGTGTCTACTGGCAGTTACCCAACCTAATTTGTTTATAACATTTTAAAATTTAAAATGTTTATAATATCATTAGTAGAGTCAAGTTTAGAAAATCCAGTTACATATAAATTTAAAATCTAGTTACATATAAATTTAAACTGTTTAGTGCTGTAAAAGTATGTGGACTTACTATACAATTTTTTCCACATATTTACTTGCATAGAACATATTGTAAGTAAATATACATTTATTTGTACTTTCTAAATATAATAAAATAACATAATACCGCTCAAAATATACATTTTAAAGAATTCTCTGGATACAACAATAATAATATACTGTAATAACAAACCGAATTTAACTTTGAAATCATAATATAGTAATAAATGTAATTTTCTTTGTGATTTTACATAAATTTCCGGAAAATTCCCATTTTTGGGAATCTTCCCGCGAATTTGCCATCTCTAGGCGGGACATCGCCTGTCACAGGGAGGGTGTAGAGGGGATGTTAGGGGTTGTAAAAAATTCCCTGTACACCGTTCGTAAAAAGAATTATTCGATTTTGATGCTATATTGACCAATATTACTTTGAAATTTCTCAATCATTACAATTACCTTCGATTAAAATCGATAAAGAATAAGGAATTGAATTTGTCACATTTTAAAATACACTTTACGTTAACTTTGTAAAAAATGTCGGATTTTTTTTTTTTTTTTTTTTTTTTTTTTTTTTTTGGAGAGCATGCTACAATGTATGTATAAATAATAAAATGTAATTAGCTAGCACTGAGTAGAAAAATTAAGACTATTTGTGACTTTTCTCACTCTCAATCTACTATGGAATGATACGAAAAAACGTTTATCCTTACAACGATAGGTATAATGTTGTATGTTTCATTTTGTTTTATTATCAATCTCTGCCTATTTAATGAAAAGGAATCAGAGGAGAATTATGTGAGCAATATGATGTATAAGGAAAAGAAAGATATATTGAGATTTCGAATTATTATTTAGGTAATCAGTAACAAAAAATTAAGTGTGTGTTGATGTTTCTATAGCAACGTCGTAAATAATATACATATACGAAGACATATTAACGAGTAAGGAAGTGAATGTATGAAGGAACAAATATTTTTATTGTATATGTAAAAAGTCGATTACAAGTGATCAAATATTAAACGACAGTTAAGAAAGTGATACAAGGCGTGTAAATTATTATGAAGATTAACTTTTAAGGTAAAACGAACCAGTGACTCCTTACATCCTCCTTTATTCTGAACTGAAGGAGAGTGCTTTATCCTCATGCATTTTGATTACCTACAGTTTCCGTAAATAATCACAATTATCAAATTTTACTTTGATTTTAAGGTCTAATTGAAGTTAAAGGCTGTTCTAAATCGGATTCGCATATAATTATTGTTTTAAAGTTTATTTCGTTTAATTTTTCTGTAAGTTCCTGTTTAGGTGGTCACAAAATACAGTACTCACCCTATTTTGTATTTAATTAATTAATATTGTATACTTTTATCAACAGCCGAGAAGAAACTACAAGTAAGGACAGACGATGCATTTCTTTTAAAATATCTGCGGGCCAGGAAATTCGATGTTCAAAAAGCTTTTAATATGGTAAGAACTAAACAGCTAATATACTAATATTAAGTTCTTTATACTAACTGTGCTAAAAATATCACTATTTCGGCCAGTCTAATACTTTATCAAATATTATAAATTTTGACTTGAGAAATGGGTAGACCTATTTATTTATTCAACTTCCCCAGTTACAGATGTGTTGCATAGATCATTCAATTCAAATTACAGGATAAAAAAATGTAAAATGAAATATAAAAATAAAAACATAAATTAAAAAAAATAATAAAAATAACATGTGTCAAGACCCAAAATCTACATAGTCTACATGTTAAATACTGCAAACCATGTAAATTCGCCCTAAATATATACAGAGTGTCCCAAAAGTAATACTGGAAAATGAAACCACGGATTCCTGATACCAAACCAAGAAAAAATGTTTATATGACATATAGCCCGGAAATGGACAGGGGCAGAGCTAGACAGTTTCGAATGTGAGGCAATAGAACTTCACACCTGTCAGCGGAGGAATGATAAGAGCTAGGTAAGGGGTTTAGAAAGACATAAATATCATATTGGCTTGACATGTTAAACGCATGCCACCTAACTTGTCAGAGGTTCTCCATACGTCATTTAGGGATTCACCGAATGTCTGTACGTCAGGGGTAATGAAACGATGCAGTAAAGATGGAAAACATGCAGAAAAAAAGTTATCCATGGCATGATTCCACGCACGTATATAATGGGAGTCAAAACAAAAATCACTTAACATGGTTGCATAATCTCAAGGAGCAATGGAAAGTGGTATGCGAGATAGGAACTTGCAGAGAGAGGGCAGACATAAGAACAAGTGTAACTAGTTGCGCCATGTAATAAAATAAAAGGCAGAATCCACAACAATGTACTGTATTTGTAACGTAGTATCTTACACAGAGTGGCATTACAAACTACTAGCTCATACGTGCTAACAATAAACGTACTTACAGAAGATGTTCCAAGTGCTGTTCCCCCACATGTATGGAACGTGCCAATCTTGAGTTTTGAATATATTCCATCACTCCCGGTGTGTTGTGTAACTGTTCACATGCATCTTCAATCCAGTTTTGTAAATCGGCAAGTTCCTTTTGCTAAGTGTGAAGTTCCTTTCCCCCACATTCGAAGCTACCTAGCTTCGCCCATGTCCACTTCCGGACTATATGTCATATAAACTTTTTTCTTGTTTTGGTGCCAGGAATATGTGATTTCATTTTTCGCCATTACTTTTGGGACATCCTGTATATCTGAAAATGTATAAATGATTATGTCTGCACATATTATTTTGTCAGACATACCTATAGTATTATTGATTCTAGAAATTTCGAAAGTTTTAAGTGCAAAGTTCAATTTATTACATCTTGTATACTGCACTGTTGGAAGTAGTACTATTATAATACAAATTCAAACTTTTGTAGAAAACACTTCTTGGTATTTTACATACTATCATATGTGTTCTTAAATTACATTGTCGAGCATTAAATTGTATTTTTCCAGAATGCACCATTGTGTAAAATTCCGTTCATTAGTTTATTGCTTCTCGTCTGTTTGTCAAAGACTCATAGTTAAAATATTTCAATAATTGATTGTAAGATGCTTTATCTAAATAAGCTGACTTATAGGGATGCGCACGAGACAAGATTTGAGACTGTCTCGACTCGAAAATGTGCTGTAAAAGTGATGTCTCGACTCGAAAAATATATATTTTTCTATTGGAAGAGCTGTGTCTCGACTCGAATTTTGTCAGGAAAATTCTGTCTCGACTCGACTCGAACGCATCCCTACTGACTTATTATACTTCTTAAAATTGATATATACAGTATATCTAAATATTGTACTTTCTTTGAATGATTTCTATTCTATTAGCTTGCTTCTGGTATATTGAACACCTGATGATAAAGGCATGTGAACCAAATTATTATATAACAAAGATATTGTACGGACATTGTAAAATTCTTGCGTCTTCCTCATAATAAAACTTACCGAGTTCTATTATCTTCATTGATAAGGGTACTAGGAAAGTTTTGCAATAGAACAGAACGGATCATCACAGGAGTTTGCAATTTAACGCGCGTTTAGACAAGTCCAAACCTGCACTGTAGAAGCTCTAGCCATTGTTTCAGTGTCAGCTGGTTTTCAGCTGCGTTAGCGAAAAGAGGCGGAGATGTCGTGGATAAAAACTGAATACCGGGCAATTTTGCGCTACAATTTTGCACGTGGTTTCAGTGTTGATCAGTGTTTAAAGGAAACGACTCTTGTGCTTGGAGAGGATTATCCTCATCGTACAATGATATTTAGGTGGTACCGAGAATTTCTAAAAGGAAATTTCAGCCTTGAGGACGCTCCAAGGTCAGGTCGGTCATCTTCATCTGTGACTGAACAAAACATTGTCGTAGTAAGGAAAATGCTTGAGACAGATGGACGGGATGCATACCATCAAATAGAGGTATGCTTGGGCATTAACGCACAAGCAGTTCGTGTTGTTCTCCACGATCACCTTCAAGTTAGAAAGCTTTGTACCCTTTGGGTACCACATAACTTGACCGACCAGCAGATGGCACGCCGTGTTTCATGGTGCCGTGAAATGTTGAAAAAAAAAAATGGAAAGTCTTCTCCTGTGAACAGTATTGTGATAGGTGACGAAACTTGGCTCTATTACTATGACGTCCCGACCAAGGCTCAAAACAAAGTGTTCAAAGATGAGGAAACCCCCGTGAGTGATCGAAAGTCCACACCAGAGTGAAGAAGAGAATGGTGGCGGTATTTTTTACTGTGCGAGGAATTGTCAAGCGAGTTGTCTTAGAAACACAGAAGACATTCACAGCGAGGTGATATACAGAGGAATGCCTGCCTGAAGTTCTTACAACTCTCAAACAGTTGCGCCCTAACTAAAGGATGGACATATGGATTCTTCACAACGATAACGCCCAGCGCACCGTTCAAAAGTTTTCTCAGAGTATTTGGCCAGCACTGGAGTAAAACTGGTAGAGTACCCTCCCTACAGTCCAGATCTCGCTCCCTGTGACTTCAAGCTGTTCCTCATGTGAAGATCAGACTGAAAGGAAGGCGTCTTACAAGCGATGACGCTCTACTAACAAAGGGGAAGATGAGTGTGCCCAGATCTCTGCCGAAAGTTGGCAGAGTTTCTTCGACGACTGGTTTCGAAGAATGGAAAAATGTGTAATGTATGCTGAAAAGTACTTTGAAAAAGTATAAGAAATAAGGTCGTCTTGCAAAACTTTCCTAGTGCCCTTTGAGGTTATAACTGAATGTAACGCCGAGTTCCTTGCATGGATGTTTTCTTTCCAGTTCAATACCTTAAATATAATACTCACATTTTACATATTATTTACAGTATTCAGTATTTGAAAATACATTTAATAATAGCACTTTTCAAATTTCAGATGATTTTATTTTTGACATTCTATTGAAATGTACTATTTATGTATTCATGTAATATGTTTGCCACATACAAATCTTTAGATCATCTGTGTACATTAGGCATTTTTCATGTTTAACAGTTAATGGCAAATCATTTACATATATTATACACAAGAGAAGTCCTAGATTCGAGCCTTGTGACACCCCAGAGTTAACATTATAGTGACAGGATTAACTTTTCTGCAGTTTAGATATTATTCTTTGTCTTTAAGATATGGTGCTTCTAATTTCACTAATAAATATTCAAGTCCGAAATTTGACAGTTTAGTCAACAAAACATCATGATTTATTTTGGCAAAGGCTTTTGTAAAATCAAAGTAAATAGTATCAATGCTTTTGCGTCTTTCTATTGAGTGTAGTTTATCAAATTCGTAATTGTTGATCTGCTGCGTTCAAAACTGTGTTTAATTATACAAATATATTTTTTTTATTATGCCAATAGATACACGAGTATATGATACTTTCCATGCATGTAGCAGGAGCGATATTTTGCAAATATCAAGGAAAACGTTTTAAAAATCAAGTTTTATAAAATAGATAAAGCATACTTGAGTATTTATGCATATTTCCTTTAGAATGTAAGGTGAAATAAATTTACTTCACATGATATTTTCTTAGGTTTTAGTATAATGACAGTCTCATATTCTATCTCGATAATTAAATCTAATCTCAGTGTATTGTTTAATTCATTATTACCATTTACCTTACAACTGTATAACTAAGTGTATTTACAATAAACCCATTTAAAGTATGTTGCAAGGCTCCCCCAGCTATAGCCTTGTAAATACTCAATTATACATTGTTCAGAGTCTTAACATGAGGAAGTGTTTTATTACCACATTTCTAATTTTGTATGTAGTTCCAGAAATATTTTATATTATTAGTTATACTATATAATAATACTAATATTATACTTTTGTATAATTATTGTAAGCGTTCATCATTAACTTAAAATTTATTCTAAGTTTCCTAAACATCATTGAACTGTATTTTTAGTTCTCCTTATGTTTTCTATAGTATTCCTTTTGTTTCAGAGTATTTATGATTTTCTTTTCGATTTATGTATGCATATGGCACCATGGCATCAAATAAAAATCGTACAATATTATCGAAATACTCTACTCCCTCACTTACATCTTCAATTATTTCCAAGGCAATCCAATCATCATTTCTGAAATCTTTATTTATTTCTACGTAGTTTGCTTTTCGAAAATTATACATAACTACCGAATTATATTTTGGTACTGTTATCATTTTCATAATATCTAGGTCTATACACAAAGCAGGAGTTTACACATTGACTTTAATTACAAAACATTGACCTTGAACAACCGTAATAGATGATTTATTACGTTTGTTAATACTAGGTCTAATGTTTTCCAATTATTGTTTTAAATGGTATTTATAGATCGTAAATTATAAAGATTAAAAAAATAGCTAATGCTCTTTAATTGGATTCTACTATCATTAAATCATATTTTAGTTCACCTATGAATATTAAATTGAAGTTCCCAATAATTATTCTATTACTATTTTGCAAACTATATTCTTTAAAAATTGTATAATATTCTAGGTAGTTTTCTAAATCATATGAAGAAATAAAATATACTGTAATAAACCAATAAATATTATCACGTCATATTGTTTTAACAAATAATTTTAAAATTTTACTGTACTGTATCTCAAATGGATCAAAAATCCAATATATTTCAGGCAACTATTTTCTTGTAGGCCTTATATCTGGAGAACTACATATAGTGTAACCAAACCCAAACTATCATTTGTCAGTATGGTGTGCTTATTCCGTAGAAAATACGAAAACTCGATTTAGGGACTGTTCAAAAATTTTGTGGCCCCAGAGCCAAAAACTAATTATTGGCCAACAAAAATTTTCTTGTAGGCTTTATATCTGGAGAACTATATATAGTGTAATCAAACCCAAGCTCAGTATTATGTGTTTATTCCGCAGAAAATATCAAACTCGGTTTAGGGGCCGTTGAAAAATTTTGCGGCCTCTGATCCAAAAATGCATCAAAAGATTCAATATATTTCAATCAAAAATTTTCTGGTATGCCTTATATCTGGAGAACTATATATAATGTAGCGAAGCCCAAACTATCACTTAACTCGGTGTGATGTGCTTATTCTGAAAAAAAAAAAAAAAAACGAAAACTCGATTTAGGAGCCATTCAAAACTTTTGTGTCTCCTGATCCAAAAACTAATTATTGGCCAAAATCGCAATCTTTTGATTGATTTTTATGGATCTCCTTAAAATTCTTGTCCAAGATCGCAATCTTTTGATCCATTTTTGGATCATTCCTAAAATTCTTGTTAATCATGTCTAACAGAGCGATAAACTTTATATTATTTCCGAACAATTCCTCACAAGGACTTTATGTTTTAACCAGTTTTCAGTTAAAACCATTACATTACTTTACATATATTATTTAGTAACAAGTTTTCACTACATTCATCGGCAAATTGTCGGCAAAGGAATCCAAACTTTTTATATTATTGTTAGTAGCTAGAAAGTTAGCAACTTACTAGATTTGCTTTTATGTTTTGCCGCTTTGTGTAACATCGAGTTTTGAAAGACGGGACCTACTATTAACGTATTATCCCTACCACAAACAAAGCTTGAATCTACTGCAGTTGATGGCAGGGGTAAAAGTGCGAGGGAACGCTGAGGGACGACGTACCCCTACTTCCAGAAAATATTTGTGGCGTTCCTCCACTTGCTAAAAATATAAATGACAATGATAGGGACGCGGAACGGCGAGACGTCATGCGTCCCCCTATCTTTTCAGATCCACTTTTACCCCTGGTTGGTGGGTGAACAGATCATCGTGCAAGGTCAACCCTTATAGTACACATCTTACCTTCAAGAGAGTTACAGTAGATTACAGGATAATGTTCTTTGGCTTATTATCAACCTTTTAGATGTACACACCTTCTTTTACGAATGAGATGCTAATATGAGACAATCATGGATGAAGACTGTTAAATTAACATGTGCCAAAATTGTCAGGGAAGCCCAAACAATACCTTAACTTATTAGAACTAAACAAAAGTATCGGAACTGAACTGAAACATTTGGTTACTATCACTTCTCGCTTCTGTATAAGTCGAACGAAATGAAATATACGTAAAAGAAATGATTTTGTTTTCTTCTGAAATATGCGATTTCCTTTTGTTCCGATTTGTAAGTAGTAACAGACTGGCTCACTGGTTTTCTCATAATTTTACTACCTTTGCACATTTACATAGTTTCATCTCATATGAATAAGTAGAGCTAATATAAATTATTTACTGTAAGTTTTTCATTACCCAAAATTCCAAAATTTGACCGGTCATTAAAACAAATACTGTAAATTTTTGGAAATAATAGAATTATTCATATATTCATCCAGAAACTTGTTGTAATCTATAAACAAATTGATTTTGCAGTTGTTCTTCCAATTTAAAAAAATGTATAAAAGAAAATTATGAAGCTGTAAACTGCAATAAGTAACTTCATTTTAATTTATAAAATAAAAAGATATTTCTTCCTCTTTGAAAAGAACCACATATATACCCTTCCTCCAAAGTCAAATTTCCGCGAGGCTCGGTATGTATAACCATAGATAAGTAGATATAGCCATGAGTAAAAAATCTTCCTTATAAAGATTTTTTGTATAGACTTTTCATTAAATAAAAGCACTTTTAATTTCTATATGTATTTTTTCTGTACTTTACACGCATAGAGAGAAAAACACCATGTAAATTTGTATTACCAAGAATGAAACAAATGTTGAAAAATTTCCAGTTGTGAAAAGTTTTTACTGGAAAATTATAAAGTGTTGTTATTTATTATTCCTATATATGTATTTAATCTATTTTATACCTTATGTTGAGATGGCCATGGATGTTTGTTTAGAACGGAATATTTTCCGAAAAATATAGTGTACAATTTTCCGAGTCAAAATTTTTATTTCACATCATTATTTACAATCATGAAAATTTACGAATATAATTTTTGTTTCTAGATAAAATCTTATTGTATTATGAGAACAGCAAATCACAAGATATTTGAAGAAGCAAGGCCATCACTCTTGAAAGAATGTTTTGAACAACAATTACAGACTGTATTACACGACAGAGACAAGTTAGGAAGAAGGGTATTTATATTCCGAGCAGGTAGATAATTTTCATTCATTTGCTTGTATTTAGACTTCTCTACTGTAAGATAATTTAGAATAGATATATTATAGATATGTGAAAAAAGGAAGAAAGAAAAGTAAAAGTAAAATAAACTTATCAATTCTGTACTGCTTTATTATTATTAATATTGTTGATAAATGTAAATGTATAAATATGTTCGTACTCCTTTATGAATGTATATCTATAGGGAGAGTATTCATATAATGTATGTAAGTATAGGGAGTGGGCACAAATTCGCTTTTCGTAATATGTGAAGAAATAAAATAAAAGAAGCTGAGCGCCTTGACAATCATCATTGTTGTTACAAATACTGTCTTTCACCATACTTAATGCGCAAGGTACATTTCTTGAACACTGACTTGTAAATGTTATACTGAGGATTGGTATCACATCTCTTGAATGATTATTCAGTTAGAAGTTTTAAGTGATCCAAATCCTGTGGTTTCCCGGAAAATATCTCGTCTTTGACAGTACACCACATGGAGAAGTCGCATGGTGTGAGGTCACATAAACAGGGTGGCCAATATTTCTTGAACACTGACTTGTAAATGTTATAACACTACTGAGGATTGGTATCACATCTCTTGAATGATTATTCAGTTAGAAGTTTTAAGTGATCCAAATCCTGTGGTTTCCCGGAAAATATCTCGTCTTTGACAGTACACCACATGGAGAAGTCGCATGGTGTGAGGTCACATAAACAGGGTGGCCAATATTTCTTGAACACTGACTTGTAAATGTTATAACACTACTGAGGATTGGTATCACATCTCTTGAATGATTATTCAGTTAGAAGTTTTAAGTGATCCAAATCCTGTGGTTTCCCGGAAAATATCTCGTCTTTGACAGTACACCACATGGAGAAGTCGCATGGTGTGAGGTCACATAAACAGGGTGGCCAATATTTCTTGAACACTGACTTGTAAATGTTATATCACTACTGAGGATTGGTATCACATCTCTTGAATGATTATTCAGTTAGAAGTTTTAAATGATCCAAATCCTGTGGTTTCCCGGAAAATATCTCGTCTTTGACAGTACACCACATGGAGAAGTCGCATGATGTGAGGTCACATAAACAGGGTGGCCAATATTTCTTGAACACTGACTTGTAAATGTTATAACACTACTGAGGATTGGTATCACATCTCTTGAATGATTATTCAGTTAGAAGTTTTAAATGATCCAAATCCTGTGGTTTCCCGGAAAATATCTCGTCTTTGACAGTACACCACATGGAGAAGTCGCATGATGTGAGGTCACATAAACAGGGTGGCCAATATATCTGGTAGCACGACGATCAATCCTTTTATCGAAAGGTTAATCCAAGAAATTCCTCACATTAACACCGAAATGAAACGATGCTCCATAATGTTGCCACTTGAACTGATTGTGAGTGTTTTCGTAACGAGAGTTCTTTGCAAGTTCGGAAGTGATAACTTCCTGCAACATCTGAAGGTATGTCATTGATAAGAGTTCTTTTAAAAAAGAATGTTCCTATGACACAGTTCCAAATACCACCAAAAACCAGAGCACCAGAGACGTTTAACTCTTCGTCACAATCTCGTAGAGATCGGGTCAATCCAATAAACACAATTGTGTTTATTTACTCGAGCGTTCATCTTGAATGAGGTCTTATCTACCCATAAAATTCGTTTCCAGAAGTCTATGTCAGCTTCGTTCCGAATAAAAATCTACTCAGAACTCAACACGCATTCTTAGGGTGTTTTTTAAAAAGATTTTCTCGATAAAACGACTCATGTGATTTCGTCCATATTTCATAAAAAAATATTACATTAGTAACCTAACAGTATGGCATAATTTATTTGTCCTGAAAAAATGTGAGGGGGATAGTTCATTCTTGTGGTGAGTTTTTCTTTGGGGGGAGATTTTCTAAAACACGACTCAAACGATTTTGTTTATATTTCACAATTAAATATTTCATTAATGACCTGACAATATGGCGTAACTCATTTGCCCTAATATATATATATATGAGTGATAGATTATTCTTGAGGTAAAGTGTTCTTCGAACGATTTCCTCAAAAACGACTCAGACGATATTGTTCATATTTCATTAATAAATATTCATTAATAACCTGACAATATAGCATAACTAATTTTCTTCAATAAAGCTACGAGAAGTAGTATATTCTTTAGGATGAGTTTAGCGGACATTTTTTTCTCAAAACAACTCAGGAGATTTTGTTCATATTTCATAAATAAATATTATATTAATAAATGGATAGTTTATTCCTGGGGTACGCTCCTTTTCAGACTTCTTTCCCGAAGACGACTCAATTGATTTGGATCATATTTCATAAATAAATATTACATTAATATTCCTATAATGTTGCGTAAATCACTTTCATGAGAATATCCACAAGGAGTAGTTTACTCTTGGGGTGAATTTTTTGGCAGTTTAATGAAAGATGACTTCTGAGATTTTATTATTTTATATACAAATATTTTATCAATAATCTTTACACATTAGATCAGCTATTTTTTAATGGAAAATCTAGAAGAGGTAGTGAGTTTGCTTTGAGTGAAATTATCCGAAAACACCTTGTAATTTTGTTCGTATTTCAGAAGAAAATGTTTCATTAATACACGTAACTGCAGCACACTAGGATTTATTTTAAGAAACTGGAGGGAAGAAGTTTAGTGCAGTGGTCCATACGTGCAAATCCGTTGAATTCTCAAATTCGATTTTTTTCGACGATTACCGTACTTTCTTCTCATTTTGTTGCTCGCAAGTAAAAAGTTGGAAACTTATATATTTTAGTAATTTACCAAAGGCTGCGTATAATGAACTCTATTTCCTTCAAACCTGGAAAAATACACATTATACCGAGAAATTAGAAAAAAAAGAATAAATAACTATCCAAAGAAAAGTAAACTGTGGTACGTTCTTATGTCGAACCTGACCAGGATCATATTTTGCATTAAAATATTAAATGGTTATAATATTCTGTCACATTATAGACCTCATTTTTTAAAGAAGAGTTAAAATATTATTTAACTGCTCCTCGAAAAACCGCTATGTGACATTTTTGTCAAAAATGAGTTATGCTGTGCAAATAAACCTCAAAGCTTCCAGGCAGCATCCCTTATAATATGATAAGCGAATATTCAATTTGTAACGAAACACTCTTAAACCCCTTTCCTTCCGAATGACCACCCCGGGCCAAAATCCGTACTTAAAAGAATAAAAGAACAGCACATATCTAACTTTCAAAATACATCTTGCCCACCGGGGAAATAATCCTGAAAAAAGTGGGGAGAGTTTTCGCCGGTACTGTAGTATTAAAAGGCCGCGTAGCGCACCCAGATAATGTAAATATATCACTCTCAGTTTTAATACACAAAACTTAAGCCAAAAATGATTTCAGTTGTTCAAGGAAGTTACTTAGCAATGACACCCTACTATTTCATATAACAAGGATAAACAATTTATTATAAATAAAGGGAAAAAAATCAGAAAAAACAACTAATAGTATGCAAAAAATATTAGCAACTGGATAATAAAAAAATCATACAGTTCCTGATGGAAACAGCTTAGAATACATTTTTTCTCAAAAGCGCCATTCCAACATGGCCTACAGCAACCTCTAATTTTCACATCTTTAAATAGTCAAATTTTCAATTAGCAAAATTTTACACTTGCTCGTGTCTAAATGTCAATCCTTAAATAGTCATCTTTCAAATACATTGAGTATACTCACGGAAATCCACTGACAAAAATTTTCCACCATTTTCACAAAATAATAATAATAATAATAATAATAATAATAATAAATTAATTTAACAAAGTGTAAAGAAACAAACACTACGTACCTTAAACAGTGACCAACTGACGATCGACGTCAATTGATCCATGGCTTCCATTCCAGGTTCAAAACCAGCCAATCACAATCCGGATTTTAGATCACGAGGGCCTCGTCATTTTACATTACCAGCTGGTACCAGATCTTCGAATATATTTTCTCAATTCATTACACACCTGTCTGAGACCAGAAAGATAGGATGGAAAGGGCAACGGTAGAATAAGGTCGTATGTCTCCATAAAATAAAAGATGGCGCCATCTACTTCCTAATAAATCCATAATGATAAGTTACCTTATTATATATACATACATCACCCTAATCCTCATTACCATATTTGTGACAATCCATGTTGTCACAAATTGTTTTGCCAAAACAACGAAAAAGTAATAGATAGGCTTCAAGTTCTAATTTCGTACGTATTGATCTCTATGTGCTTACAAAGGCGCAAAAGATAAACCGACATGTGCTACATAAACAGAAAAATACTAATACGATATTGTTGAAGCAAGCTACAACAATGTCCAGTACATAATATACGCAGAACCAATTTTATTATATTTTCAAGTGTTTCCGTGTATATTTGGCAAAATTTTAAGTTTGGAATGTTTTTTTCTTCTGAAAAGTTGTGGTTTTAACAAATAGCGATTCTTCGAGGCGCAGCGACGTGTATATTTTAAAAAGGGAAACTCCATTTCCAGCCAAATGTACTTACTATAGGTGAACTCCCTTAGGGAAGCTATAATTATAACTAATTTTGAATATTATCAGTATGCATTATGTATTATCAGTATACAAATTTAATGATAAAATTCTCCTTCGTTATGCAGTTTTCACGAATCACCCAGGCCCTAAACTAATTGGTGTGTGTTATTATACATTCACTACAGTACATTAGTCTAACTATGCTGCCATTCGTTGAAGGCTCGGTGTTATACTCCTCTTTTGGACTTCATATATATATATATATGTATCACTAAATTAAATTTTGTTCTTCAATTTTCTCAATTTAGGAATCCAATATTGATCAAATAAAGATACCTGTGTTGGTATATATCAAATGAATATGGTGTAGAAATCATATCAGTTGAATGTTTAGGAATTATATCTTAAATTTATGCTGAACTTTTTGCAGGGGTTAAGTACTGTATCGCCGGACCAATTTTTGGAAATTTACCGGGTCAATTGGATAATTTATTTAAGTTTGTGAAGAAGAATGAGTGAAACTCAGGTAAGGGGAATAGTAAAAGTGAAGAAGTATTTGAATTTGTTGGTTGTTTTTGATGTTGTAAGAAGCACTGTATATGGAGTGGATGGACTATTTTGCGGAAAGGTACACTTGTTATGATATAGTGGCCCGAAAGGTAGTGTCGAAATGGCTTGTGTATGTCAAGGCTGTGACATAGATTGTAAAATGTACAGAAAAATTTCGGCAAGTCTAATTTGCCCATTTCATGTCGAGAGCAGAACCCAACCAATCCCTGCGGGGCTTCTAACACATTCCTACTACTACTACTACGTACACCATGGATCCGTATAGTAAAACTGCACGCCTAATGTAACGTAATCTAATGGAATTTAATCTAATCCAACCAGTATAACCGAATGCTGTATATTTTGGTACTTTTTTTTTTCGATTTTTAAATAGGTCCGGCGATACAGCACTAATACCTTTTGCAGATTAGAAGTTACTGGAACTTTTTTTAAAGTTTCTCCTTTTTACCTAAGTCTCTTCACTTTATTTCATTAGCATATTTTCAATCTCATTATATGTTAATCATCTTTATCGTATTACAAATTTTAACTTGTTTCCACGGAAACATTTCTTTCAATAGAAGTTACTGCTAGCTTCTGTATTCAACAATTTTGTTGTAACTGTAGGTCCTTGGAATCCAGAAAAATGTGACGTCTGGCAGATATTTCAGTGTAATATGCTTTGTTTAGAACAAATTTCATCAGAAGAAGAGACGCAAATAGCTGGAGTGGTAGCATTTGTTGATATGTCGGGTTATAGCCTGTGGCAAGCACGCCACGTTACCTTCAGTTACGCTAGAAGTGTTATTTCTCTGTTACAAGTAAGTATAAAAAAATGGTTATTAAAATAAAAAGAAAAATATTTAATTCAGTTCTTTTTATATTCCAAAATGCTAAGGAAAGAAAGGAAAACAGAACATCATAACCTATGACAAAGAAAACAAAGTTGTTTCAGAAGACCAGAATACGATACATATAAAGGAATAAGAATCTACTCATTAAACATTCAAAATAACTATTAATATGTTCCACAAGTAAAATGTTTGTTCTATTTGAAACCGTTGGTTTTGAATAACTAACAACTTATGCAGCAGAAATGTTTATGGAATATGTTTCGAAGAATAAATGTTCTTTTCTTCAGATCCAGATTGAAAACTTTCACCTTTGTTGATTTAAGCTTCTTGTGTTTATATTTAATATCTGTATACTGATCAATGGATTTTATTCCTAAACAAGAGTTATTTTTTACTTATTTATTTATTTTGTATTAGCATGTACAAGTAAGAATATGAATAAGATTATACTGTTCTAGTTTGCATTTTTTTCACCGGCACAGGTAAGGATGTAGTATATGCAGAATGATGATACTAATATTTATATGTTTGTGGCTTTATAAAGTTAACTATTATTTGCATTAAGTAGATGTATATTCAAATGAAAAGGTACGAAATGACACTGGGTATAACCGAAGTCTGTATTCAAAAGTGATTACCTGTAAGTACAACTATTCCAGTGTTTCACGAGACGAAAGATTTCCTGTTCCCAGGATTCCTGTGGTTGTGACAGCAGTCAGTTCTCCACTGTCTCCTTCAGTTCATCGTCTGAGTTGAAGCGCTTTCCTTTAAGATTTTTTTAGCAGATTAAACAGATGTAAGTCTCAGGGCGACATATCCGGGCTTTAGGGTAAATGCTCAAGCTGCTCCCACTTGAACTTGTCCAGTACACTTTGTGTGACCTGAAGAAGTTTGGGCAAGGCTTATCGTGGAGCTGAATCACTCCCTCCGTGAGCAGCCCAGGTCGTTTGCTCTTGATGGACTTGCATAAGCTACGGAGTGTCTCACAGTGCATGTCACTGTTAATGATTTTTGCGTACTCGAGGAATTCGACGAGTATCGAACCTCAGATGTTGAAAAGACGGTGAACATCAGCTTGCCTGCTGAGAGCACAGCTTTGATGTTTTTAGGAGGAGGTGACGACGCATGCTTTCATTGTATGCTTCTCGCTTTGTCTCTAGCTTGAAGTTATGCACCAGCTCTTGTTACCGGCGACAATCTGCTTCAGGAATGCGGGATTTTCATAATACCGGAACAGGTGTTGCAGTTCTAACCCCATACGTAGTTCCTTTTGCGGTTCACTGAACAGCTTCGGAACCCATTGCGCACACACCTTCCGGTAACCAAACCTATTGTGCACAATTGTCACCACTGTTCGAGGGCTATCCCCCACCATAACTGCCAACATTTGCATCGTGACACGCCGATCACTTCTCGACAGGTCATTCACCTTGCCGATGCGTTCGACCATGATTACTGTGTTTGCCTGGCCTGGTCTCAGGTCATCACTCAAACTTTCCCACGCAAACAAGCACTCCATTTTCTCATTGACTTGTCGGACACACATTCTTCCCGTATACGGGCACCATCCGGAGATGAATATCAAAAGTTTAACCCCTTCCGCAATAAGGAATCTGATCACACATCGCTGTTCCTCAGTTGTCGAATTTTTCAATCTGAACGCCATGATTTCTTCACACTTATTGCCGCGTCAAATTGACAGAACACACAACTGTCTAATTCTCTCCTGCTTCATGTAAGGGGTGCCCGCGCATGCACTTAATATGCAAAACACCACATTCTCTTCCCTAGGTGTCGCACTACTTTCTTCCAAAGAACACATTCCTATTTCAACTGGTTTGGTTTGTACAACGTTTCATATTTTTTTATTTGAACACACCTTATATATTCGGTTCACAGACTAAAACTATATCCACGAAGAAATTAAATATTGACTATTCGTGTTAATGTTCTCAACCGAAAAACAGGACCTGACATAAGTTCGACCTTCCTGCATTTCAGAGCATCCATTATTTATTTTACGGTTCTGCTTATTTTTAAGAGATGTTTCATAAGAAGTTAGTTTACCTCTTTTTGGAAAACAGTTCTGGTCACCTAATCTATAAATCCGGCCCAAAAGAACACGTGTCGTCCTGTATTACTTCTCTCAAACTTACCATCATCTGCGAAAAAATAAAAAGAACGTGTTATAGACCAAGGATGTTACAAAATAGAGGATCTGCCTATATGTATCTTTATCCTATTAAATTAATGAAGCCAGAAAACAACCGAGCATCGGCAAGTCCGATTGGCTACTCTCGTTTTCGCCATCGTCTGATTGGCTACTTTCGTTTCCGCCATGATTGTTGGCTCAAAATATTGCGATCTTATTGGGCGAAGTGGGCAGAGTAGGGGTGGCGAAACTGTGACGTATGGCTTCAAGATTTTGTTGTAAGAGCAGATCCTCTATTTATAAGATCCTTGTTATGGACAGTGTTTTTCAACAGTGTGTACACCTAGATACCGTCTATTTCGATTTATCTAAAGCATTCAATTTCATTAACCACGCATATCTGCTTTACAAAGTATCTAATTGAATCGGTATTCATGGGCCACTCCTATTTTTGTAAAACGTCCAGGAAAATCAACGGTAAAAAAAAAAAAAAAAACAGAGAGAGAGAGACTCTGAGCTACTTTAAAACGACATGATATCTTCTCATGGTATAACACATGTCTAAGAGTGAACCTCGATAAGATTAGATGCATAACATTTTTCTTAGAGAAAAATATCGTACACACATCATAAATGGTTCGCCCCTCAGGAGAGTCAATAGTCATAAGAATTTCGGAGTTACTTTTTGACACAGAACTAACTTTAAGAGAACATATAAATACAATGACTAAGCAATCAATGCGCATTCTTGGGCTTCTGTACAGATTAACAGAAAAACGGAATTTCCTGTCTTTTAGCAACGTTTTACAAGTCAACAGTTCTATAAAAATGGAATATTAATTGAATTGTAAACTTCTTGCTTGCAACAGTACGTTCCAAGAGTATTCCACACACGTGAGATGACAAAACAAGCTTTTACGATCACTAAATATTAAACTACCTGACACCCATCACAAAATCAGTGATCTCATTATCTGTGTATACTCACACAGCCAACACAGATCGAAACACTAGATATTTTCAAAACTTCATTTCTGAGTACCGTTCAAACACGTAAGACACATCTCTTCCATAGAGTTCACCCCAAACTTTCAATAGTTCAATGTCCTCTCTTCTATATGGGCTACTGAAGTTATATAATGAAATATCATTTTCACCTGTCGATTTATTTAATTCTAAAGCTGCTTCAACTCTACAATATGACATCATTGTAATGGATCAATTTCATGCAGCTATTGTTATTAGGCCTACTTTAGGTGTTATTGTTTTATTATTGCATTAATATTGTTATTGTCATATTGATTCATGTTAGATATTCCAGTAGAAACAGGTGTTCACTGTATCTGGAATTATTATACTAAATATTTTTTTTTAAAAATAATAATAGTGTATACCTGAATCAAGACTCGAGCTTTAACTGTGAAAATATTTTCTTTAACATTTTTTGTGGAATTAGTGCACAAAAACTAGTCATTCTGTTGAATATATTAACATTATTTCAGAAAGAGGGGAGGATACTCACGAAATCAATTTATTCACTAACAGAGAATCATGAAATCAATGTCTTTTAGTTCTATTCATTGACAGTTATTTTGTATGTGGATTTATCAAAACTCAAAAATTTACCTATCCTCTGGGATGGCAGCAATTGATCTCTCCGGCGAGTTTAACGCTTGAGAATAGCAGTTTGGATTGGGATTAAGAATTATATTTCTGGGCATGACCATCATATCTGAGGGAATATGTCCTTTGGCTATCACACTATGGGGAAGTGGTGAAGGAAGCAGCCTGAAATCTTTGTTAGGTACCATCCCGACATTTGCTTGGTATGAATGGTAAAATCCCAAGAGAAAACTAAGGATGACTGGTCTGAAGAAGTTTAACACCTTTTCGGCCGGATGTAGCCTAGAATAGTAGTTTGTATATTGCACACAATTGGTAATAGTGCTCAGTTCAATTTCCCTTTCTAAGAGCTACTATTATCTAATTTACGCCTTATTACGTTAACTACCTCATTAGCATAGAAGTCAACCATAAATAATACTTGTGAAAGTTAAATGGAGTACAATGTTTCTCAGTTAACCAATGTTTTATTGTCTTTGCCATTATAGAAGTTTATTGTAAAATTCTTAGTACCTTCTTCAAGATATTCTTAATATGTACTTAACTATTGTGAACAGCCGAATATGGTTTATATTGCACCTAGGTAGTTTGACACTAGACCCTTGTTGAGTTGAATATACTGTCTTTAAAGTAATGGTTTAATTTAATATTTTAAAAACATTATACTAGTATATATACTTACTTGTTTTACTTTGATTAGAATAAAAAAGTCAGATAATCTCAATATTTGTTTCTCCCATATATAACGTAATTTATAATTCTGATAATGTGTATTGATATTTTTTGTAAAAAAAACGAAAGAAAAAGAAAAGAAAAGAAAGAAAAAAATATAACAATTCCGAAGAATTAAAGCCTAGTGTTTTATTTCTTTCAGGATTGTGTACCACTGAGATTCCAAGCATTTCATTTCTTGAATGCTCCGTACCTATTTATGATATTCTATCAGATAATAAAGCCTTTCTTGAAGGAAAAGCTTAGAAAAAGGGCAAGTTTATTATTAATAGTTGTTGTGTTATTTAAGTACAGGGTGTAAAGAAAAGGATATCTAAAAACAAAACATTATGGGCCTTATGCAGTCTTTCTGACAAGTTATAAGTACCATACTAAAGAGTTCAACTAACGTGTTTTTTGCAGTAGTCAGACCTTTAGTACGACCCTAATCATACGTCAAAACGACTCTGCATAAGGCCTTATATTTTCTTTGTCTTTGCAGGTGAAGACACCAAACTTCACAGGAAGTCGTACAAAGTGTCAGAATTTCAGCCCTACATACCAAGAGAATAATTCGACACTCTTAAGGTCAACCAATAGCTGGCGTTATACACTTTGAAGCAATGGATTTTGATAATCAAACAGTGCTACAAATGCAACAACCAGACACCTACGCAGAAATTTATTTCAGGAGGGGTACGAAGCATTTCTGGGGGTTCATATTCAATATGAGAATAAATTATATGCCTCTCAAATCGCCTCTAAAATTAGACTAAATTTACAGAAGAATCGGAATTTCGGAGGAAGAGTGTACTGACCCTCAGGATCCATCCCTTGTGTACGTGCCTGGCAACAACAGCCGGAAACAGTTCGCTAACATTCTGTAAGCAGTATGAAGTGAAATAGGAACTAAACATGGCACCATACCATGATTAGGCTGTTGTTGCATTTGTTTTGTAGCACTGTTGGACGATGAAAATCCCTTGGTCCAAAGTGTATGAATGCGTCTATTGGTTGACCTTGGGAATGCAGGATTAACCTCTTGACATGTAGGACTAAAATTTTGAAACTTTCTACTGCTGCGAGTGAAGTTTGGTTCTTCCTTTTCCTGCAGAGAGAAGGTAAATATAAGATTTTTCTTTTAGGCAAGTCTTTTTTAACACCCTGTAGATTATACAATAGAGTATGCACAATATTTAATTTGGTTGATAGATTTGTAGCTCTACAATGTATTTTACTTTGAGGTATGTATACTGACATTTTTGCTGATGTTCCTGCAATAATCTTGCAACAAGACCCATGTGCACCTACTACGTGGGTGCTGCGGGGCTCCAGCACCCACACAAATAATCTTGTGGGTGCCACGTACCTACAAGATTTTTAGTTTGATTGAAACAAAAATTTAAAAAAAAAATCTCATTCTTATCAAAAATAAACAATCAAAACATTGAGTTAAAATTTCTAACCTCTAAAATATAATTGTTTGTTTCAAATGTGTTTGTGCAAAGGCAACCAAGCAACACACTCTTCCTTCTTTGCCTGTTTCTGGCCTAGTCAAAAGCAGTCCCCACAATAAAAAATGGAACTATATTATGAATAGAATCGAGCACAGCCTTTTATGACCGCGTTCATAAAATATTTTAACTAAAGGAAAATCAATTAAAAAAATATCGAGACTCCCCGGAAAACATATAACACGTTCCGTCATTGATATGCACCCACATAAATTTTGGAAAGTCGGCGCCGTTGACAAGACCCAAATAAAATGTGAAATTATGCGTTCCTTTTCTCAAATAATTATTTTGTTTCATTATCGATTAAAACATCTAGAATTCTACATTGTAAATTTACGACTTCCACGTGGATATTCATGAATGTTGTCTGTTATATACTGAAACAGAAAACAAACAAAAAGAAAATTGAAAACCAAAATAGATCACCTGGTGGAGGAAGTGCTGGGATTCTCTTACGTAAGGAGCAAAATAACGAGCGATGGCAAATTCAAACAAGATGTAAGATGTAGAATAGCTTAGGCGAAGAAGGTATTTGAAGAAAAACAAACTTCTAACCGTAAGTATCGGCGTAGAACTGAAAAAAAAGGCAGTTCAAAGCATATGTGTAGAATGCGGCATTGTATGGATGTGAGACATGGATACTAGAAGAAGAGGAAAAAAGGAATGCCATAGAAGAATATTGAAAATTAGATGAATTGACAAGGTATCAACTAGAGTATTAGGAATATAATGAAAAAAGTAAAAAGGAATATATTGACGAATACTTCGAAAAGACGAGATAGGGTGATTGGATACATTATGAGACATGGAGGAATCACGTTAGTAGCAATGGAGGGGATTGCAGAATTAAAAATACCTAGAGGAAGGCCACAATTGAAATATACGGACCAAATAATAAAAGGTATAGGGGAAAAAACTACAACGTAATGAAAAGGGAAGTGTGGAAAGCTGGTTCAAGCTAATCAAAAGATTGCTGACCTGAGATAATGATGATGATGATGATGATGACTGAAACAGAATTGTGGTATCTTATGAGAATCTAAATATTTGGGGTAATATTAGTCTACCCCAAATCTACTGACCAGACGCAGAAATAAAATCTATAGTCAATGCTTAGGAACTGTGACTGTGTCGAAGGACTTCTAACTAATACGTCGGATCTCCTTTTGCTTCAATTAAAGCGCTTACCCTTCGGGGTAGGCTAGCCACTAAGTTTTGGTACATTGTTGGCGGAATTGTGCTTTATTCCCCTTGTAGCACGGTGAACGGAATACGTTTGGTTGTTGGTCGAGTAGATCTGGCACGAACCGACGCTCCAATTCATCCCAAAGATGTTCTATAGGGTCGGGCTTTGCTCCGGCCAGGCAAGCACTTCCACCTGATTATTGTCAAACCACGACTCAATGGCGCGTGCTGTGTGAAAAGACATTATTGTGTTGATACAGAAAGGGGATCTGTTTCAGACTGTTTCCATAGTGTCGGCAGCATGCCATTGTCTGAAATGTCTTCGTACACATCAGAAGTCATCGACCCGTCAATTAAAATTAACGGAGCCAACCCAAACCAGCAGAAACAGGCCCAAACAATGACACTACCACTACCAAATTTCACTGTTGACTCAATACACTCCGGTAAATACCATTCCTTAGGCATTCGCCAGGTTCATACAGGCCCATCAGAGTGCCAGAGCATGTATCGTAATTCATCACTCCACATTACATTCTTCCACTGCTCCAAATTCCAATAATGATGTTCTTTGCACCATTGCAAACGCCTCCTTGCATTGGTGCTGTGATTAAGAGCTTTCTGGCAGCAACACTACCATGAAAACCAAGTGCTATCACCTCTAGGTGGATAGTCCTGTTACTGGCCTGTGTATCTGAGATGGAAGTCTTCTGCAAACTCTGACAAAGATGTCTGCCGGTTTTTTCGTGCAACATGTTTCGGGGTCCTCCGGTCTCGATTACTTGGGCCTACTAGAGCGAGGTTTCGGTTCAGTAGTTCCATGCAGTTTCCACTTGACTATGACATCGCTAACTCTGGACCGGGGCACGTTTCACTGGTGAGAAATCTCTTGGACCGTATACCCAAATTTACGGGCACCTACAATCATGCAATTTTCGAATGTATTCAACTCGTTCCATTGACTCATTGACAAACAACACGCATTTGATGCTTCAGCATTTCTGCCTTCACTTATATAGCGTCGGTGAGGTATACTGACATCATTCTGAGGTCGTTTACTTGACGCGAAGGGGTGTCCGGTGACCTTTGGCAACATATTGTATGATCTCTTTGCAAATGTATTCCGTTGTATGTATAGACAGTTCAGTGATTGTTCAGCTACCACGCTTGACTTTACATGAAACTTTAGCTCATATTGTGTGAACTTTCCTCAAAAAACACTTACAGTTACATTTTGTGAGCTTACCTTTATTTATATATATATTTATTAACTTTCTGGTCATGTACGTACTACCTGCACAAAAGAAACAAGTACAAAATAGGACTGGAAACATATAAAGAATGAGACACCTTATACGTACATCTACTGGTATATTCTAGAAGGTGGAATGAAAAATTTGGAACTCAAATTCTTAAGATATATTTAATTTATTAAAACAACTCAATGTGAAAATTACCTGTTCTAAATATTTAGCAGAAACATACAGGGTGATCAACAGATGCGAAACTTTGTAAAAGGATATGAATGCAAAGATAGTTCTTGTAATCATCCACTTCTGTAGCTCTAATCTCTTTCAATAAAGCTAATTACACGAGAATTACTCTGATATTTTTGTCAGCCAACTGCAGATATCTACTTGCTAAAAGAGAAAGAAAAGAAACTAAATATTAAACTAAATTTAATTTCCATTACAAATCCATTCACGGGTGAATCTATACACGCCACTTCTTGACACAAGTAATACTAAAGCCAAGTAATGACATTAATAATAATTATATAAGAGGGAGAAAGCATTCAGATAATGCTTAATTACTTTATTATAGTGATGAATAATGACATTAATGCTACTATACTAACATTATTATTGGACGTATAAGGTCCCTATTATAGTTCTTTTAGTGGCTTAAGGGAACAATATTTATTGCAGAATATTTGAACATTAACCACTTTCAAATCTTTTCCCCTCTCTTTCTACCCAAAATGTTCAATCTAATCGTAGTTCTTATTATTATTCAGCTGTATTAAGAGACGTTTTCACTTTAGTGTCGTACTAAAAGTTCGATTAACACATGATGCTAACTTTTATATTTCGTAATACATTGGCTATTGTTATCCACGATTTATATCGAAAAACACCAACCACAACTTTTCGCAGTAGGAGTAATCAAGGCAAGAGAGAGAATAATTCTTTATCTCGGTTACTCTTCATGTATTTGGCCAATCCTGCGTAATAGTCGTGGCTCGCCTTTTCAATGTAAATCGCGAATAACATAGAAAATACGAAATACGGAAGTTAACATAATGCGTTAGTCAAACATTTAGTATGACGCTAATCATACATGGAAGCAACTCTAAATACTACTGGATATGTTTATTAATAGTAGTATGAATTAAGAGTGATTTTATAGTTTGATTTATACAAACTTATTACTACTATTACTATTTAAAAATTGGTAATTGATAGCTAATAAGGAAATTAATTTTAATGAAAGTCACTGTAATTAATAATAATCTAGTGTATACTGTATAAACTTGCATTTCATGCTTGGAGAATTTGGAACACCGTCGTGAGTAAATATTATTTTTATAATTCATTTGTTGCTCAGAAGTACTCTATTCTCTTAACTGTAGCGCCTCAATGGTACTTCACAATTATATATATATATATATATATAATTATGATCATAATATTTTATCACATTTCGTAATGTTTCTTATACAAATACTGGAGTGTTTATTCTCATTTATTTCATGCTCACATTCATAACATTGTGAGCTTAACCAAGAGCTTATTTTTTTTATAGCATTGTCACTTTTGTAAATGTTTCAAATTAACTAAAGTGTTTGATATAAAATTATGATGATTTTTCTTCTTTTTCACTCTAAAATCTACAGTTTTAATTAACAATATTTAAATTAATTGAATTACTGTAAAAGTCAACCTATTAATTGTATTCAGTGAGTCATTGATCAAATATTAAATTAATAGTTTCTATTGCTGCAATTACCTTCGTTACGTACGTAGATGATGCCGAACTATTTGAGAAACAATTCATATCTCGTCAGTTATTCTAACCACGCAGGTAGAAATCTTCATGTAGTGTTTCTGTATGCGAAAACGTTCCTTCGGAATAATTATTTTGAATGATTGTTATTATTATTACTTTCAGATATTCTTTCATACGAACAATGAATCTCTTCACGCTTACATTCCTAAGGAAATTTTACCAATCGAGTATGGAGGAAGCAAATCTTCATTTGATAACTCAGGGTGGTACAACACTTTACTTAGCAATGAAGAAAACATATCAGGTAATTCGCGCTCAGCGCAGTTACTTTCGTGGTTAGTTATCCTTTCACAGTTCGTTTGAATAATCTTTAACTTATAAGTAGACATAGGGACTTGACTGTCCAATAACTTACTGACAGATTTTAACTTATTTGGGGATATTAGACTTAAATATTGCAGGGGTGCCCACAACGGGGGGCTATGACGCAAACTGCGTCATTGAAATATTTGGGGGGGGGGGTAAAAATTTATATAAATATGTTTGAGGGGGTGTAAAAATTAATCGAAAAGATTTTTTTTCATGGAAGAACATCTATGGATAGACAATTGCGGGGGGGTGCGTCATGGACATAAGGGGGGTGGGCACCACTGAATATTGGAAGTCTTGTAGAAAGACTATCTTTGTGTGCCTTACATCAGTGTTGCCAACCTGAAACAATATGAAATCTCATGTCGAGAGGCAAAAAAAAAAATCCCATTTTGCGTGTGAATTTCCCACGCTATATTAATTAAAATTATGCTGTAATATTAAAAATTAAATTTCTTTGTGTTACTCACTTTTTTACAATATCTAAATGAATAAGCCGTAAATTTTGATCTTCTCGAAAAATCTCATAATGCTGCTTATTATCCCTTTCCGAGAAAATAAGGTCAAAACCTCCCACGATATGGGATTTTTCCCACAGGTTGGCATCACTGCTCACAATAGTTGTCAGAGCAAAGGCGGTAAGAGACATCGAGACGCGTTTTTTATTCTTTTAATCGATACAGCGTGTCAACAATAGATTCCATACCTTAGGTTAAATCTCTATTGAAATTACCCTTTTCCGATTTCAACGTTTGATCTCCACAGAATGAAAACTGTAACACATAACGACTTCTTCCTTTTATCCTTCTACAAATAACACACGATCTCCACACTTGTTACCTCATTGGAATCTACAAAGAATAAGCTTTCCAACGAGATATTTTTCATGGTCCTGTGATAATTAGGGGAATCTCTAGGAGCGTCAACGGGAAGGTCTACGCGTTTCATAAAATACCTGCTGGTCTTATAAAGGTTAAAAAGAAAGGACCCCGATTTTATAGTAGAGCAATTTTTCTTTTTTGGGTACATGGCTCAAAATTTTCCTTGAACTGTAAGTAATATAAAAGTATGTGTCCCGAAGGATCAGGAGGGTGTACACACGGAGGATCCCTGGCTCTTCCCCTACTTGTAATGCAGAGTAATGCCAAGAAAGAAGTGTTTCTTTTCTATTTTTAATGAAAGGTATAATGAGTACGATGAGATAGAAACAAATGAAATAAACATTTTCGTTCACATTTTGATACTCTTTTATTCATTTCCCTCTTTATGTTATGTTCTTCAGTTTGGCATTGCAATGTAAGTTTACAATGCAGTTTAATGGTATATTTATGATTGTCATAAGATTTTGTATTCACATAATTATGTTGAGAATACAATTTTGCTTTAGTTTCATTCAAAAATATTTTGTTTTTTAAAAATATTCAGTGACTTTTTCGAAATGTTTTAATAATAATAATAATAATAATAATAATAATAATAATAATAATAATAATAATAATACAGAAGTGTTATCACACTGGCTATTAGCTGCTACACTCGAACCTTTAACATGTTGTGTATTATAGGTTTAAATTCGTGTATAATTAAAATTATTTATATTTATTTATTTGGGTTTTCCAGCAACCAACATATGATCATACAAATATTGATGCTCATCTCTAAAATGTATTTACAACCCTCTGTTTGATATTTAAATAACAAAAAGCAAAGCACGTTTATGTTTAGTACGAGCAATAGCGTATTTATGATTTTGTTTCTGAGGATGGGGGCTTTGCGGAGGGGGGGGGCTTAAGGCCGAAAGCCCTCCCAATAAATATGCCACTGAGTATGAGTATCATTTTTATCCAATTTGAAATAATTAAATTGAAAACATACAGTTCTAATGTAGCAATTAAATCGTCACAGTACGTAGTTTGAAATCGGTAAATTGCTTGCATAGTAGCATAAATTTATTTGCATTAACCAGGCGAATGATAGTGCAGGTTTTGACATCTATAAGCATGCTTGTTTAGTGTATACTATTATCAATTAGCGTGACGTACTGACGAGGAAACCGATTCAAGTGTGACACGAAATTGTGGACGAGTTTGTGCGCAAACGAAGTGTTTTTGTGTACAATAGACTGAAATAGTGATGTCGTAATTTCCTCCTCGTTACCATGGTGATCGCCATGTTTTTTTTTTTTTTTTTAAACAAATACATGAATCGAAAATAATACTGTTAAGTCTGCTGCTAACAATCACAGACTGTTAATTAGACAATTGAAAAAAAAATTGAAGACAAAGTAAAGTTAGTAACAAAGTTAGTTAGGTTTTTAGACCATGTTGTTTAGAAAATAAAACTGCGATCACCATGGCAACGAAAAAGATGTTACGTCGCACTATTTTAGTCTATTAAACCCATTAGAGGGACAAACCCTCGATCTCAACCGTTCCGGAGATATAGAAGAATAAGGAAAAGGCTGGTGCTCCGATATTTTGCGAATTTTTGAATATGTATCGTTAGTACAATTAAAAGAGTGTTTTAAAAATGGATAATTCCTTCATCCAGGAAACTGTAGTAATACGTCGCCTTAGACATGAGAGTTACAAAACCAAAGACTCCATAAAAAATTCTAGGGGAAAAGGTGTGTCAGGTATTAATGTTCAGGTTTCTTGGTACGCTGAATCGAATAAAAGTATCATCAGTAAAATAGGATAAAAATTGTAAAACATGGTGGCCGTACGAACTTTCCAAACATTTATAATTTCTACAATTATTAACCGATAGAACTGTATATGATATACACTATATAAGGCGTACCGGTTTTCATTTTTTAAGTTGAAGATACTATTTTTGATTATTGATCCATACATTGCGTTTTAATATATGTCAGACAACTACACATTGTCGTACTTACGTTTGCAACAATATGTATTTATTATTCATATTTTTTTCTATAGCACTTTTGCACAGAATATAACATTGTATTTTTGTTCACACAATTACGTCTCTGTTCTTTGGTAATGTAATTAATACATTTTTAAATCACCTTTTCTCATTTTCTACGAACTAACGACATGATATATTAGCATGTAATATCATACAATTTTGTTCTTCGTGTCAATGGCGTTTGTTATTCCTTAAGCTCCTTCTTTTTCCGGCCCCGGGTAAAAGCTACGCCACTCACCTCAACATTCAACACCACATTTATTCCACTCTGGCGCATCTTTCTTAACGTTTCAATGCAGTTTTTAAACATATTTACATCGATCACAGCCGAAAATTCGCACAATATCGGAGAACCAACCTTCCCTTATTCCTCTATATCTCTGGAACGGTTGAGATCGAGGGTTTTCCCTCTAATGAGTGTAATTGTACGCAGAAACACTTCTTTTGCGCATAAACTCGTCCACAATTTTGTGTCACACTTGAATCGGTTCCCTCGTGAGACGTTTGTCGTTTATAAATAGAATTTAACGCCATTTCTTTCTGTTTTCCTACTCTATACTGATAGTTTGGAATTTTGCGTATTAATTTAAAATGATTTTTAAGTAATATAACATCACATTGTTTGAATTTCAGGGCAGTGCCTTTTTTGGAAGGAAAATGAAGGATAATACATACATAAAATCATCTAGGAGATTCAATGCAAACTTATAATCAATTCTCTGTACTTAAATATACAAAACTGGCAAGAAAATACACACATATATATGTTTACACAAAAATGTATTTTATTTATTTCGTCTATAGCCTACTTCCTAAGCCTATCCATTAATTACTGCGGGGGCCACCCATAGGTCCTGTTGGATGGAAAAGATCGAGAGCAAATTATTACTGAACTTTGTCTAATGATACTAGTGGATGATTTGTGGCTTGGTCACATGTTCTGAAATTCGTCAGTTGTTTGGCAATATGGCCGCCAAAGTCAAAGGTCGCCGAAAATTACCTTATGACAGAAACCATTGAATATATTTAACGGTTGTTTTTTTTCTTTTTTTTTGAATAGCCTTCTACGAAAGTTGTTCAGAATTAAAGTTTCAGCAAATACACTGTTTTTACCTTTTTGTCCAGTGGCTTAGCGTGTTCAAAAATTTAGGAGAGAAGCACTGTCTTACAAATATCTGGATCATACAAATATCCATATGATAAAGAGATAAGTAGATATTTCAGGGGAGATAGTTGGAGGCATGTACCTCTCTGTCCCTCCTCCCCCGACGCGACGATCTTGCTTAGAACCTACCTTTGTCGCAAAAATGCGCGCAAAGTTAAATGTCAATATATAACGTAAAAGTATATGCGACATTTTACTTAATTTATTTTTACGGTATTTAGTTAAATGTAAGTCACTGTAATTTCTCAGAGGTTTTATTTCACTTATTAGAAGGAGTCGTACTGTATTTAGTAAAGCCAGTATTAACTGGGTCTTTTTGTATATAACCTACATTTTTAACGAACTTACAAAGTTCGTTACTGAATTCTCTGTGTCTCTCTGTCTGTCTGTTATAGTATAGTGATGCAGGAAGGTGGTAAAAGGACGCCACGCTTGCAAAACTTGTTATTTCTAATGGCTTCATCATGTTTTAAAAGCTATAGTTGTTAATTGCTACATGAGAAGAAAGTAGGTTTTGATTTCTAAAAGGTCTGACTGTTTCCTTGTAGTATACCATTACAGTTGAGAGCAATGGCAAACGGAAAGAGAGATTGCAATCGGTGAGTCAGGGCGGCCAGTGATGGATCAGCCCATGCTTGACCCCAGGTTTATCTGTCAAGCTGCCTGTGCAGTGACACCTCTCAATGGGGAGAGGTTAATAGGGATGATCAGCTGGATCCATTCCTGAATGCCGAATGCAATGTCTCCCTACAAGACATCGATGCTTACATTAATACTCGGGATGACTTACCATTACCAATTAGATCAGGTCTCCGTAATTTATTGCTACAATACAGGTCTCTCTTCTCCGAGTACCCACGTCGTGTTAATGCGCCTCCGTACAAAATCCAATTAAAAGATAACGAACCAGTTGTGGGACCTTGCTATTCTGTCCCACAAGCGATGCAACCGGAATTTGAGGCCGAATTAAATAAATGGTTACGATTAGGAATTGCTATAGAACAGATGTCCCCATACAGAAACCCTATTCATGTCAGAAAGGCCTTTGGGGGCGTACGTCCCGTTTTGGACCTCAGGGCGACTAACTCTAAAATTATTTCCCCACAAGCACAGGTTGAACCAATAAAGGATTTATTACATCGTGTTTCACAAGCCACTTGGTTCTCATCCTTTGATGCATCTAGTGCCTATTATGGGATCAGTTTGCACCAAGAGTCATATCAATATACTAGTTTTGTGTATAAAGGAAGGCAATATTGCCTTACCGTTTTGCCACAGGAATTGAAGAGCAGTCCTGCTGTTTTTCAATCCGTCATGACTAATTTTTTCAATGAATCAGCTCATTCTTTTGTAGTTTTATACCTTGACGATGTTATGGTAAAATCGGTCACAGAAGAAGAACACTTATCTCGTTCAGAAAGAACCTTTGAAATTTTCAAGCGGGCAAATTTTTACTTAAACTTTCAAAAATGTAAGTTCTTCGCTCGGGAAATAAAATTTTTAGGTCATATCGTTAGTGGCAAAACTGTAAGGGTCGACCCTAAATTAAACGAACCTATTCGTTGTTTTCCGGTTCCGAAACCGAAACGGGCATTACAAAAGTTCCTAGGCCTCATAGGGTGGAGGAGAAAGTTCGTACCAAACTTCTCTGGACTTACCGCTAAATTATATCAGCTATTAAAAAGGATCAAAAATTCACATGGAACGATGAAACATTGGAAACTTTCCATAAGTTAAAAGAGGTTATCAGCAATCCGCCTGCTTTCAGTCAGATTTCTCCCTGCCATTTCACATACACAGTGATGCGTGTATGGAAAATCTGGCTGGCTATCTTGCACAATATCCTGCAGGGCAAGAAGATCCTAATGTCATCGGATATGCTAGTCGACGGGTAAAGCCTTACGAGTTGTCTCTGTCGATTTCTCAGTTAGAAATTCTGTCCGTTCTGTTCCTATGTGAACACTTTGAACAATATATTATGAGTCGTATCACGTATGTTCATACTGACAATGCAGCAGTTACTCATGCTTTCACTCAGAAGAACCTCGAGCCAAGAACCACTAGGATCCTACTCAAATTACAGAAATTTGATTTAACATTTCGGCACTGTCCGGGCCGCGAGAACTTTATCGCTGATACACTTAGCAGGTATCCGCCTGAGGTATTGCTTGAACCCGAAACCCATTATGTGCATTTCGTAACGAAAACACAATATGCTGACATTGATTTAGATCATATAAAGAAAAATCAGGAAACTGATGAGTTATGTCAAACGTTTTTAAGGCAATATGAAAATAGTGGTATTCAGGGTAGAATCGCAATGCATTGTGGGTTAATGTACATAAAACCTTTGCGAGTTCAAAAATTTCTTTTAGTAATACCTCAGACTTGTATTCACCAAATTATCAGTATTGTTCACTCCACAGGTCATTTTGGAGTCCAGAAATGTTATCGCTTTTGTCGTGCAATCTTTTATTGGAAAAATCAAAAATCTACTATAAAAAACTTCATCCGAAACTGTATTCAATGTGCGGAAACAAAGTTCACAAACCGAACCATAGCTCAGCAAGAGTATCACATAAAAGCAAATGTATCCCATGAGACTCTGGGGGTGGACCTCATTGGGAAATTACCACCTAGCCAGGGATACTATTATATTTTATCGCTAATAGATATTTACTCTCGTTTTGTTACTTTTCTTCCACTTAGAAAAGCTCATACCAAAGAAATAATAACGGTACTAGAGAGAAGATACTTTCACCTTTTACCATATCCCCAAGAATTCTTAAGTGACAGGGGACCACAGTTCCAGTCTAAACTGTGGCAGTATTTCTGTGCTAAGTACAAAATTAAACATAAGAAAACAGCTGGCTATTCACCTCAGGGTAACAGCGTAACAGAGCGCAGCCATAAAGAGCTCAATAGATTAATTTGACTATGGTGTAATGAAATCAAACCACCTGGTATAAATATCTTGTGAAAATACAGGACCTTCTGAATAATTCTTATTGCTCAAGCATTGGTTGCACGCCGGCGGAACGCTTTCTAAGTTACTCTGCTGTTGACAACTACCGGAAGGTGTTCCCATGGCCAAAACAATTAGACTCGGTGATAAATAGATTTAAATTTACGGAAATAGATATAAATTCGCGAAATTATAGTAAACGGCCAACACATTCTGTTATTCTGGAAGAAGGTCAACTAGTAATGCTAAAACTACACAACTTATCGTTAATAATAAAACAGGAATCCGCCAAATGGATGAAAATTTTCACTGGCCCGTTTCTCGTGAAAAAATTGCTAAAAAAATGCGCCGTTTTGCATAATCTAAAAGGTGAAAGTATAAGAACTCATAACTTCCGAAATTTAAAGATTTTTGACTGCACAGAAGATAAACGTAGCGAACTACTTTCACAATACCCTAAGTAGATGTAATATACTATCCTAGTGTGACTGGTAACGTTTGAATGGGATGAATGAGTGTGTTAACAAGCATCAGTAGTTAGTATTCCCAATTAGCAAAATTTTGTTATTCTAACAAAATTTTGTTAATGTGCCGGGGAAAACTGTAATGTACCATTACAGTTGAGAGCAATGGCAACTTTTTCTTTTCTCACCCTGTACCTAGTGAAATTTTTTAAAATTCGATTTCAGTTTAATTACACGATGTATTTATTCTCTTTATTTCAAATTAATGTAATGGATTGAAAGGTCTCATTAGGAATCATATTTTCATTGAATAACATTTATTTATATTTTGATTAATTGTAAATCACATTTTCGCATATACAAGTTGAATAGTTACAAGGTTTACCATTCTGACGTCATACCGAAATATAGTTCCGCTATTGGATATAAATTTTCTTAATTTCAGACCAATGTAGAATTTGGCCAGGTAACTAAACTTTCCCCCATCCCTTCTCACTAGTCCATAGTCACTTTCAGATCCGGTTATATCTGAATTTCACCAATTTCTATTTGCTTTGTAATTTCCGCGGCTGAAAGATTTCGCCCTGATTGGAGGAATCCTCCTATCCCTGTCGTTTTCGGCGCAATGTTATCATTCTTACCGAAGAAGTTTTGGAAGCACAACTCGTAAAATTGTTTATCACATGTCGACTGGACAGGACAGATTTTAATGGAATTAAGGTAAAAATCCAATCTAATTTAATAGTGAAACACTTACAACGGCTTAGGAGCCCCAAAATATACTTTTTATTAAAGAAACAGTTAATACTTCAACAAAAGATCAGGATTTCGGTTTGCAGGGACGCCATGTTGCTGCCAAGATAGAATGGACAGAAAGGAGAGTGATTTATGATCCTTTCACATTCAGTTAGGGATTAGGGACAATACGATCTGTTTTGTGCATTTTGTTAGTGTATCTGGTAGATGTGATTTTTTTTATTATTTAGTAAGTGCATGTATCTCGTAGGTTTCATAGATGTAATATTAATGATCATAATGGCAGCTTAATTTAACTAAAAGGGCTCCTATTAATTTTTTCCGAATTGAACCAGTTCTAGCAGGAGGATGGGTTAGTTATTGTTTGTTTTCGGGCCTTTTTCCTCTCAGGAGAAAGGTCCCTCAATAAACTTTGTTAATGTGCCCCAGGGCTTCAAACTCTAGTAAACATGTTTTAAATAATTGGCCAGGTCAATTGGACCTAGGGTTACTCTTCTCATTTTGTCCCCCTAAAGTTCGATAGAGCCAATTTTATATACCGACAAGGAGTAATGTGTTTGAAGGTACTTGTCTTTAACATGCCTATAATAAATGGTGCTTGTTTAGTTAGTAGTGTTTATGTGTAGTATTTATAGTGGTGTATGTAGTTAGTAGTTCTGTATGAATGCATGATTTTTACTGCGAGGACAGTGTGTTAACATGCGTTAATTTGGTACCATTTGTCTAACTCGAAGTACACTAAACCAGAGTAAATATTATAGTTCTGATTAATAAGTGTAAGGGTATATTTTATTACACAGTAAATTATTTCTCTACCACAGCACCATCGTGTTCGTTTTCGGTAATCAATTGTTTGTTGACATCACGTCATTGCATGAGTTAGCGATTTAGGTTGTTATATTTCGGCCCCTTATTTCTAAATTACATCCAGTAGACACGGTTGTTCGTTCATATGAGCATACATTCACATGAAATAGCATGAGATCTTACTGCTCTGAAAATTACAGCTTGCTATGTCAATTAGAAACCGAAATATCCACTGAAATCAAGAATGCCTATTTTCTTAATAGAAGTAAGCCTACATGATGTTACTGTTTGTTTCAAAATGCAATATTAAATTATCTTTTCCCGTTGCTGTAGAGATATTCCATTGTTGCTTTAGTTCTATCAGCAAATCAGAAATAAAATAATCGTTGACAATTTAACTTTCAGTGAATACACGTATGATTTTTTTCAAAACTGCGAAGTAAATATAATTCTGGTGCTTCGGAACAAAGAGTCCGTGGATCGATGAATGTTATCGTGTAGCAGTTTAAGCGTGACGGATTGTGATAATTATAGATTTATTAGTGCATAATGTAATATGTGTATGGCCTGCGTGCAAATGTATATAATAGGGTGTCTGTAAAATATTACTTCGCGTGGAAATGATATAGTAATGATATAGTAATAATACGATTATGATATAAAATATGAATGAGATGATAGGACACCTGTACTTAAGTGAATAGGCCCAGTGTATATTATATATTGAGAATATGAATATGTTTACTGAAAATCTCTGGCGTTTTGACTTCTACACTGATACATTCATTACAACCGAGTTTGCTATTGGATAGTAATGTGTAGTTGGGAATTATATGTTACTTCACATTTAAGTATCTCATATTAACAGCTCCGGTTCTTAATAATTTCATCAGATAGGGTAGCCTCATGTAGGAATTACCTTTGAAGGTTTACGGAAATGATAATTAAGAAAAATAACTGCTATATCCTAGGATCATCGAAAAGTACAGGTTTGGTCATTTGTACCTTTAACATTCATTGACTTTCCGAGATTTTTTCTTTTCCTACGTTGCTTACATTATTTACCATACAATGTTTGCGTACCCGGACGTCAACCCCTAGTCCTCTTAAGTATTTTCGTTTCTTTTCTTAAATTTAATTAGATGATGGAAATTAACGCCGTCCCAGACTTTGGCATGTCTGCGCAGGGTAGCCATCGGTGATGTTTGGTCACTGAAATCACCGATCCAAAATTCAGTTTATTTTATTTTATTTTTTTTATTTTGGCAAATTACTAGTTAGGGATATCTTAGCTATTACTTTTACTCTAGTTTCTTTACTGTCCTTGAACCTCCTTAGTTCTTCTGAGGGGTCGAATATTTTTTTCTTAGAGATTTCAAAATTGGGGACGAATTTACCTGGTCCCTTTCCCTTCTCCTTTTATCCTGCTGGTCTGGGCCGGATACGGGGCTCAGATTTCAATCTTACAAGCAAACTCTTGTGGGATTGGGATCTGATGGACACAGACTTGCATCCTTGGCAGCAGGACGCCCCCGAGTTTACGTATTTAAGTAAACCGCCCTCTTTCGGCATATGTGAATATTTTTGGCTGTGAGTTGTTATATATTTAAATTCGATCACTCGTCTGTGTAGTGAGTAGTACCTCAATCTTCCTTCTTTCGTTGGCACCGCTTTCTCTATCCTGTCTCTTTCTTCCTTCTTACTTCAAGATGTTTTTTTGAACCTTCCCTCCCCCCGGTTCTGAAACTCATGAAAGCATACAATGTTCATATCACTTATTTCGATAATATGTACTGACTGAGACATCGAGGGATACGATTCGTGGAGGTATTTCCCGTTATTTCAGGACAACTCAGGACCGTTTTTCACGATACTCAACCCACCATGGGAGGGACTGACGAGAGGGTACACTACGATTTCAGATTCCCAGAAGCTTGATTATTATTCATCGATCGTACAAACTATACCTATTGATTACTGACTCCTGGTTTTTCTTTCTATTAATTGGTTATATTGTGTGTATGTATTAGTAGTTTGGGCCCACTAATTTCAAATAATCTTGATTTTTTTTCTTTCTCTGTATACACATTTATATATGTATGCTTACATAGTTTGAAAAGTTACGTGCCTGTTCTATTTGCTGTATTTCCACTTCTTGTGTCAACTTATTAAATAATATCAACCATTTCTTTATACGCGGATCTTAGTAAATTGAATCTTTGTCGATTATCGGGTTTATATATATACATTTCAATGTTGCAACCTTATTAAAGGAAAAGAAGTTTTGTTAGTCAGGGTTTTTGTTTGTTTTGAGCCAAGAAAATGTGAATACTTGTTGAATATGAAAAGGTTACGTAGAAAATTAAGTGTCGACGAAATACTAAGATTGATATTAGAATAAAATTTGTTATATTGAGTAATATGAATATATATATATGAGCGAATATGTATGTAAAAGGCTCAGTATTTACCCTGGATGTTTTAGGTTGCCATAGATTTTTGACACCCGATACTGACCAACTAGTTGTGATTGTAGAGTATTACCGCGTAATTTGTAATAAATAACACCTTAGGGATTTGTTATTAATGTTCGTAACTATTAAATTTTAATACTATGTTAAATGTTACATGTAAATAGAACAAGTAACAGGTCGTGAAAATAACCTTAATCCGTATCCAAAGTTATTTTGTGAAACTGTAGCGAAATCAGTGACTTATGAAACAGTGTGCCCCAAATCCTTCCCCTACGACCGGAAACATAACTATTTGTCATTTGTCAGTTTAGTGACTCGAATCTCTTGACTCCACGATATAAATCAGAAATAAAATTTAGTGATCTTAATTTGAACTGAGATTTGGTTAATAATTTAGTAATGTGGATACAGGACCTAGGATAGGTCCAAAGACCTCCATTGATATATCGTATGGTCAGGGGCGTAATTTAGGGGGGGCAGGAGGGGGCAATTGCCCCCCAAAGAGTTTGAGGAATACATATACTTTAATAGATTGCCTACTAATATTCTAGTACAAAACATGAAAGTCTTATGTCGGTGGTGGTCTTGCCCCCCCTAAGCGAAGTCTGAAATGACGCCCCTGCGTATAGTAGAATGGAAATATGTTACCAATGTTTGGGACTGGATTCGATATTTTAAATCTTGATAAATTTTGAATTTTCATACCAAGTGCGTCAAGTGACGAAATGAAATATATATATAATGTGAAGCAACTATTTTGTCTGTAGTTAAGACAAACGACTAACTACTCTCATGGACGCCAATCATAGTGCATAAAGAGAGTTGATAAAGGAGTTATTATCGACGTGAGAAAAGGACTCATAAAATTGTCGACATTTCCCCTCTTGGAATAGAGACTCAATAAAAAGCTACTAGTTTTTTTAAATTAACCAATTATATATTTTTCCTTTTCCTTTCTTCTTTCACATTGGTATGTATTCTTTGTACTGAATCTTAAATATGTTGACCTTTGATTTTTTTCTTCGTCTTTCGTTCTGTCGATTTTTTTTGTTTTGTAACGTAGTCCAACTCTTAATGTATCTGTAAAAATAAATGTGTTATTCGATATTGTTGATAAGTAACAAATTTCTATGCATGTCTATAAAGCATATTTTTATTACTATTATTATTTTCTTTTCATGTGTCGAAATTTCTCCTGTGCTGTCAAATTAAATTTTCTTGGAATGTAATAAATGTCTATAGAAATGTAGTTAGGTTAGTTTAATTCAACTAAATGCAACCTGAAGTATACATTGTCCTGTATGAATGTGGGTGTGAGTGAAATGTAGGTTTAGTATTAAGTGCACCAAATCTTTTGATATATATATGTGACTTACTGTAATTAATTGTAGTTGACAATTAAAGTCTTGAAAAGTCAATACTAACTCAATTTAAGTTGGCTCTATAAAGGAAGCAAAGAGGACGGAAATAGCCTGAACGAATGATCATCATGGGAGAACTTTGAAAGTCAAAATCTTCGACAAATATGTGTGTTACTTTGATTTTTTCTCCCTGTGGTCAATTCTAGCATGCCGTTAACTTCATCATTTATACTTTAAATACTGGATACTAGTCAAGAAATTTCGGAAATATTGAATAAACTGTTAAATTAAACTTTCTCATCTATCTCAGAGCTAGAGTGGGATAATTCGGTAGTTGGGGTTAAATGGATCTAGGTCTGGGGGGTATGGGTTAACATGTGTCTACCTTTGATCACCTTAATAGTAAATACTCACCTAATAGCTATTGGAAATAATCCCAATTCGATAATTATCCACTTTCCTTTACCACATTTCTCAAAAATATCTAGTATCAGTTTTCCTTTTCCTCATCTACTTACTTTTCTTTTTTCTTTTTCTTCTTCCTATCCCATCTTTCTCTTCTCTTTTTAACTTCTTCTTCTAATTTTAATAAAACTGAAAGGGGGTCGTGACTGAGAATTCTATATATATAATAAACACGGTCATGTATTTATTTTATTTTATTTTTCTTCGGAAGTCCGATATAAAAGTCTTCTCATTTTGATTGAACCTTGTATGTTCAAAAGTAAGACATGGATTATATATTCCTATTAAATTAGATATAAGCTGATAGCTTCATGAATATTCCCCCACCAGGGGTGAAGTGTTCCCACTCACGACTTACTCCATGCATCTCATTTGCACAATACAGGGTTTCCCCCTCTTTTGTTTTTCTTTTTCTCTTTTTTTCTTTCCCTTTTCATCCTGGAAAGTTTGAATGGCATTAGATGATGTGAATGACACTTGACATCATTAAGACCATGGTTGCTGAAGATTGCCTTTGTACAGGGACTTCCTATAGCCCCTGGCCTCTTAAAATGGCCTCCAGAAGCTTTTTTTATCCCTGGTAATAAAAAGCTCGTTGCATAATAAGCAGTGTATAAAAGCTAGTTGTTAAAACTGATGCCTGTAGCCCTGGGGCCTCATGGATTTCCTATAGCCCCTGTAGTAATTAGAACCCTCAAAAATCCTTCCAGCAACCCCTATGTGTCTTTTTGCCATCTCCTTTCCTATGGAAAGTCGGATTAGAAACTAAGTTTTGTAGGAATAAAAAAGAATGGGAATGGAACCCGGGAGTCCCACGCCAAAGGCGTGTTCAGTAACTGCTTACCTATGGCATTAGAAACTAAGTTTCATAGGAACAAAAAGAATGGGAACGGAACAAGGGACTTCCACACCAAAGGCGTGCACAGTAAGAGCTTAACTATGGAGAAGACCCCGAATGAATGGCAGTAGAAACTAAGTTTCGTAGGGATAAAAAATGGGAGTCGAACTCGGGAATCTCAGGTTAAGGGCATGCACAGTAAGTGTTTAACATGGAGGAGTAGAGGAAGGAACATTTCTTTATTTATTTATTCACTTGAACACTCAATGAGTGTGGTCGTACTAAAATGCGTGAACTTGTGAGGAGGGGTACAGATGGGGTACAGAGGTAACACATTTCTTTATTCATTTATTTTATTGTTCATTACTTAGTATATTTTATTCTCTCGTAATTTACTCGATAAACACTCAGGTATAGCACGATGCGGAGCAGGTTCATCTCACGACTTCACGAGACTGATTGAAATCTAGCAAGAAGCTTGTTGTTCTGTGAAGTGAAAGTCTCTATCTATCTCTGACGTCAAAGCTTTACTTCGACTATTCCCATACGTCACACTGTCATTGACCAGGCTGCGCTCTCCGTTACAAGAAAATACATATGTAGCTTCAGTAGTTGGCAATGACCTTTTGTATTTTACCCCTTCTCCTGTTAGGCATACTACATGTGAGTGACCTACCAGTATGATGGGAGCTGAGAGTGAAAGGGGTAGAGGGAGGAAGCAACTCTGTGATGTACGAGTGAGGACATAATCTTGCTGGCAATAGTATCCAGCCAACCTCCCCTCTTCCTTTTGCATACTGTATGTTGCGTACATGCAGACAGCTTTCCCCAAAGTTTCCTTATGAACAGTTTGTCATTTACCTCAGCCCCACATACTTTTGCTTTCTTGTTGCAATCAACTTTCGTCTTGGTACAGAGATAATTGATATTGATTACGTTGGAAATTGTCGTTGAAAAGTAGTTGAAAAAATGATTTGAGAACACATTAACAAAATTTATACTATCACCATTTGTAATCAACAAATTAATGGCCATACAATAGAATGAGGTTTTATCATACAAGCTGTACACGAAGTCCAGATGCAAATCACAATTCCAATCTATGAAATACATTTATGCAATAATGTATATGTCAGTTTGAAAATGTTTTTCCAGACAAGATTTAAAATGCAATATCTTATTTGCACTAAAGAATTGCAAGAATTGTAATATTTGAAAAGTCTGATGTGTATGAATTTTTGAAGAAAAAATGTTAAGTAATGCCAGATAAATGGCCTCCTATTATCTCTAAAGTTTTATAAGCCCTGATTCCTTCCCCTTTTTCCTTATCCTGTGATATTAAGCTGTGCTATACAGTGTGTGTGTTTTATCTTTTGTGAGTTATTCTTGGAAGTTTGTTTTTTCACCACCTTAGAAGATACATGTAAATTGTTCCCCATTTTTGTAAGTTGTTATTTTATGGTCTTCTTTTTCTATGAAAAAGGGTTTAAGAGCTAGATTAGACTGTTGAAAAAAGTAGAATGGAAAAGGGGAGGAAACGGGTGAAGTCCGGGAAAAAACATAGGCACAGTTAACTTATGGCAAAAATCTATCTTGTTGAGTTGATGATCAAAGTTCTATGAAAAACATGTTAAGAGGTAGTTTACAGTGTTTAAAAAAATAGTAGAATGAAAAGCGAAAGGAAATGGGAGAGCACCGGGAAAATCCACGGACACAGTTAACGTTTGCTACAAACATAGCTTGTTGAGTTGTTAAGCTTTTTTATGAAAAGATGATAAGACTAAGTTTACAGTGTTTGAGAAATGAATGAAATACTGGCTCAAGAAAACGGGAGGAAATGGGAGAACCCGGGAAAAACAATATGGACACACTAGCTGTATGGTATAAAGCTAAGTTGTTAACTAAGTTTTATGAAAAGGCGTTAAGAGGGAGTTTCCTTCTATGAAAAACGTAATGAGCAGAATTTAGGAACCAAAAGTTGAATTATTGTTCAACACCCCGGATGTATGAGACGTGGACCTACACTTTTTACTGACCAATTTTCAATTCTTACTAGCTAATTACATAGTTAAGAAAGTTATAATTTTTATATATTTTCACAACACCTTGTTCATACCGATTTTCCGATAATCTGAACCAGATAATTGTGCTGATTAAGGTTTGAACCCGGCTCATTTCACACAAGAGGTGTGTGCTATATGAGTTACTGCACGCGAGTTTTAACGTTGAAACCATAAACTGCTTGCGGTACCACGTTCGGCGCCTGATTTGGGTTTTGAAGTCGGGTCTTTAAGCCAAGGACGCATGTACAGGCGCTTTTGCCCGGGGTCGAACCCAGGTTTCCTACGATGGAGACGAAAACGATACACGTTATTGCCGGGGTTTTAACATTCCCCGTCCCCGCCGTGACCGATTTACGGCACAGATGCTTCCGCCAGGATTCGAACTTATATATTTTACCATAGAAGACGCGCTGAATAGATGCTTTTACCGGGGTTGAAACTTCAATCTTTTACTGTAGAAGACGTTTACATTAAACACTTTTATTTGTTTTCTTTCGTATTATTTCTTAATTGGATCTTTCCTTCTGGGAACTCCTTCTTAAATTTGAGTGTGAACATACTAATTATTTGCTGATTCGCTTGCCGAAGGAAGCTCAGCATATTTAATAGGGGCACCCATCCCTTAATCGTTGTGTACCCCCGAATCTTTCGAAATTACTAAAAACTCGTAATAAATTACTGGAACACTCAGTGTGAACAAACTAAATTTTTTGTTGAGAGGGGTTCAATATTATATGTGAAGTAAGAAAATGTTATTAAAATTAGTTCCCTGATAATTATTCATTAAAAATATAGGAGACAAGGGAAAAAAGAATTGTTCCGACTATGCAATGAAATATATGAAACAGAGGAATGGCCAAAAGACTTTCTGAAAACGAACATGATATCGATGGCTAAGAAATCGAACCCAAAGAGATGTGAAGATTATAGAACTATCAGTCTCATATCTCATGCAGCTAAAATTCTGCTCCGAATACTGAACAGAAAGTTATATGAAAGAACAAATAAATAAGTTGAGGAGGAACAGTTCAGGTTCAGAAGAGGCAAGGGCACAAGTGATGCAATTGGTCTATTAAGGGCGATCGGTGAAAGATTTATAGAAAAAGGGAAAGAGGTGTATGTTATATTTATTGATTTAGAAAAGGCTTTTGACCGCGTGAATTGGGAATTGTTGTTGGGAGTTCTAACGAAGATAGGGTTGGAATGGAAAGCTAGAAGACTCATAAGAAACTTATACATGAACCAACGAGTAAGTGTTAGGATAGGGGAAGAACTGACGGAAGAGAGTGCAATTGGAAGGGGAGTTCGACAAGGAGGCTGCCTCTCGCCAACACTATTTAATGTCTATCTAGAAGAGATAGTGAAAAAGAGTTTACATGATGATGATGTCATTTCGGTGGGAGGTAGAATGATTAGATGCATAAGATTTGCAGACGATATGGCGCTTGTTGCAGAATCTGAATAGAAAATCAATAAAATGTTAGAAAAGATGAGAAAGGGCTTTTAAGAGTATGGGCTGAAAATAAATGTCAGAAAGACAAAAGCCATGGTGATTGGAACGAAGGGATCTGTGTCAAATATAAAAGTAGGAGGACAGAAAATATAACAAGTGAATAGTTTTCGATATCTGGGTAGTATTCTTAGTAATGACATGAAGTGCGAACGTGAAGCAAGGTTAGGAATGGCGAAAGAAGCCTTTAGGAGGAAGAAAAGTCTGTTTTGTGGGACCTTGAATAAAGAGTTGAGAAAAAGACTCATAAAATGCTTCGTGTGGAGTGTTGTACTGCATGGGGCGGAAACGTGGACATTACGTAAAGGTAATGAAAATCGACTGGAAGCCTTCGAAATGTGGGTGTGGAGAAGAATGGAAAGACTTAGTTGGGTCGAGTGGAAAACGAATGAGAGAGTGTTAGAAATGGTAGGTGAGAAAATAACACTTTTAGATATTATTAGAAAGAGGAAGAGAAACTGGCTGGGACATTGCCTAAGAAGAGATTGTATCATTTACGGTTCCATTTACGTTTTCCTATCATGTCCCTAAGGCGGGAAATTTTAAGGAAAAGCTGGATTTTTTGGATTTTTTTCAAACTTTGATTCCCTCTGGACCCCCTTTGTTAACGAACAGATCTGAAAATCAACTGAAAAATACGAAAGAGTGTACTAAATGTGTATAAAACATTTCAAGCTTCTATCTTAAAAACTAAGTACCGGAAAATGTTTACCAATGAGCTAAGAACATTGCCACAATGCCCCAGATGACCCGGATGTAATATAAAATTTTCCTGAGACATCCCTATTTATCCTATGATCATTGTTCGTACATCATTTCCTTCAGAATAGAACATACTTTCAAACGATACCACTCACATGTCTCCATCATGTACCTGAGGTGGGAAAATCACGATAAAATGGATTATTTTTTTTTTTAAAAAATATTCCTTCTTTGTAATTTTTTGCCCCTCAGTACCCCCGTGTTTTAACTCAAAGATCTGAAACAAGTCTGAAAAATACTAAAGGGTATACTAAATGTGGGTGCAAAATTTCAATCTTCTAGGTGCAAAAGTAAGCCCGCCAAAAATAATATCTCTACAATACTCCAGATTCACGTATAAAAAAGGATCTCAGGTAAAAATTTCCTCAGACATCCCTATTTACACTAGGATCATAGTTCGTACATCATTCCTTTTAGAACAGAACAGCCTTTCAAACGGTACCATTCACATGTCTCCATCATGTACCTGAGGAGGGAAAATCGTGATAAAAGGGATCTTTGTTAAAAATATATCCTCTTTAAATACCTTTTTGCCCCTCTGGGCCCCCCTGTTTTATCACAGAAATCTGAAAAGAATCTGGAAAATATTAGGGGGTGCACTGAATGTGTGTGCAAAATTTCAATCTTCTAGGTGCAAAAGTAAGCCCTGCAAAAAGTAATAAAAAGTCATAACAAAAAAATAGTTTTTTTAGTTATGACGTCATCACATTCTACGTCTCGTCGCAGAAAGGCGTGAAAGCATATGTAACGTGTTCTACAATGCCTCCAGGCTTAAAAAAAAAGAAGAAGAAGTAAAAAGCTTTTTTGGTACTTTACTAAATCGAATAATGAAGATTCTAGCCTATCACCGAAAAATAGACGATATAATGTAAAAGAGTTAAGTGGTAACTTCAAAAAAAGGGGGAAACTGCCCCCTCTTGTCCCCCCGCTAATCGCCGCCCATGTGTATCACCCATAAATGTAAATGATAATGAATTGTAAATTTAGTATGTCAAATAGTTTAATGTAGATGTTAATTCTAAAGTTTGATTCACTACCACTGAGGCTACTATCTTCACACAACTCATCAAAATGAAGTTTGACCTTTTTGAATCGTCTGCATCTAAACGATGTGTCAACATTCCACTTTTTTTTATACAGTTTAATTGCTTCTTCCTTTAGATATATCCAGAAAAAGGGGAGGGTGGTAGTACATTGCCAACTAATACAAAACTGAAACGCATGTTGATTTTGACCTATTGGGTGGCTAGGGTGAAGGGCCCCCTTGAAAGGTCGGGCTCCCCCGCATTGTGGGATTTCGCGCCATAGTAGTTACGCCCCTGGCTTCATCAGACACTATCTATCTGATCAATAGTGTCTGATGAAGCCAAAGTGTTAGTTGGCGTAACTGTCACACGTATGTAGTTTTTAAAACCCTTTAACTGGTTATGACGTAGTACTACGTCAAGGCATCCACCTGAGAGTACACATTTCCATAAAACTGTGCCAGTTAAAGGGTTAATGCGAATATATTGTTTTGCTTGGCAAATAGTGTGTTTGGGCCTTATGCAGAGTCGTTCTGACGCGTGATTAGTGCCATACTAAAGAGTTCGACTAACATTTGTTTCCTGCAGTAGTCAGGCCTTTAGTATGGCACTAATCAGACATCCAAACGACTCTGCATAAGGCGGTTTGTGTTTAATTATACGCATATACAAAGCAAAGCTACTACTTATGGAAAATACGACAAAAGTTCGGTGATTTGACAAATTCTGAGGAATTCCGCCGCGCACATTTCTCGCTGTTCTATCACCGAGAGATCACTGCAGGTGCAGGGGCGCACCCACAGGGTAGTTCACTGGGTCTGAACCTTCACCAAAACTTCGTAACTCGTTATACATTTGAGCATTTTGTTGATAAAACTACATTTGTTTAGCTGAGAAATACCTGATATAGACTAAAGATTTAACCTTACTTATCATCTGTACTATTTATTTTCTGATAAAAGCAATCTAATTTTATTTTCCGTGAGATTATAAGTGTCATATACGAAAATTACTTATCTTTTGTTTTGTATTATTGGATCCCTTCCCCCAAAAGAAATGGATGAATGAGCTCCTGGATCACTGCATTGTTTTTACCCCATTCAAAGTACCAGCTTTTTCGGACAAAAATATCGTAATGTGTGCATATTTTTTGATTGTTGTTTTGACACCATAACGATAGAAAAATAAAACTATTTCGTAAGTAATGAGGAAAATGCAAAGGTTAAACACCTAGACACGCCGCTTCACTTTCATTCACGGTTTCATTGCTTCCTCCCTGTTCGCCATCAACTGCTTCTCACTTCTTCCATCTACCACGGAACATAAGGTGGGAGGGGGGAGGAAGAGAGGAGGACAAAGCATTGTTACTCGTTTTCTCTCAAATTTAACACTTATTACTGTGCATCACAATATAATTACTATCCATTATATTCAGTAATTAGCGAATTAACATAGGGGAATTCCCATTTTTGCCATTTACAAGCTTCGATGAACAGCAACTGATGCAATAGTTATAATAAGTGATGATATGAAAATGAAGTTAAACGAATTAATACTTCTTTTTCTTTTTTCATTATATGGAACTCTAGGAATGAATATATGTATGTTCAATTGGGACCCTTCTCAGGTAGCCAATATGTATACTCGTTTGAAGCTCCTGGCTGCACTTCCAAGAATTTTGTTCGGCAGAACTTCCGTTCGAAGCAGGGGTAAAAGTGAGGGTGAACGCGGGAGGAACGTTCCTCCAACTTCCTAAAAAATTGCAATGGGCAAAGATAGTGACCTCACCTGTACCCCTACCATTTCAGATTCACTTTCACCCCTGGTTCGAAATATTTTAACCGTATATACGGAAAATAAATAAAATGTTCTATGGGGTATATAACGCTGATACCTTTGTAAGAGGGAAGTTATGATGAGACCCAACAGCACACAGAAGTCTAAGGTGGAACACATAAACACCATTATCCCTTTGGGGATCTTATCGTACATTTTGTACGATATGCATTTTTCATCGTACATTCCGTTATTTCTCTTCTATTTGAGCTTTTTCGTCCGTTTTTTTTTCAAGTCCAGATACATTGTAGAAGACATTACGTATGGTTTCAGACCGTCCTGCGTCCATACATAGGAGGTGATGACGTCATAATTTTGAAATATAAATTTTCCCTTATGAAGCCTATGTTCATTATTTTTTGGCGGGTTTATTTTTTCACGTAGAAGATTGAAATTTTGCACAAACATTCAGTCCACCGAGTAGTATTTACCAGATTTTTTGTTCGGATGTCAGTGCTAAAACAGGGGGGGGGAACCAGAGGGGCAAAGGGTTGAAAAAAGGCATATTTTTACCCAAAAAATCCAGTTTTTCAGGATTTTCCCGCCTCACATACATGATGGGGACACGTGAGTCACACCGTCTGAACGGCAGTTCCATTCTGAAGAGAATGACGATCGAATCATTATCCTAGGGTAATTAGAGACGTCTCAGGGATTTTTTGAAAAATATACTTCTATATAGGGAAAAATGGGACACGGTGGGTATATTTTTTTTGGGCGGGCTTACTTTTGCACCTAGAAGATAGAAATTGTGCACAAACATTCAGTCCACCGAGTAGTATTTACCAGATTTTTTGTTCCGATGTCAGTGCTAAAACAGGGGAGGAACCAGAGGGTTGAAAAAAGGGATATTTTTACCCAAAAATCCCGTTTTTCAGGATTTTCCCGCCTCACATACATGACGGGGACACGTGAGTCATACCGTCTGAAAGGCAGTTCCATTCTGAAGAGAATGACGGTCGAATTATTATTCCAGGGTAATTAGGGACGTCTCAGTAATTTTTTTCAAAATATACTTCTGTATAGGGTAACATGGGAAATTTTCTGAATTTTTTTCGGCGGGCTTATTTTTGCACCTAGAAGATTGAAGTTGTGCACAAACATTCAGTCCACCGAGTAGCATTTAACAGATTTTTTTCAGATTTCTGCGTTAAAACAGGGGGGTCCACAGGGGCTAAAATTTGAAAAAAGGGAAATTTAGACCCAAAAAATCCATTTTTTCTGGAATTTCCCGCCTCAGATACATGATGGAGACATGTGAATGGTACCGCCTGAAAGGCAGTTCTATTCAGAAGAGAATATGGGCGACACATGTCCCTAGGGTAATTAGGGATGTCTCAGGAAATTTTTTCCCTGAGATCATAGTGTTTTGTGGTAATTTGGGGCATTGTGGGAATTTTTGATACAATTTCTCCCGCCCTTACTATTCAAGATAGAAACTTGGCACACACATTCAGTATACCAAGTACTATTTATCAGTTTTTTTTAGATGGCTACGTTCACACAGGGAGGTCCAGTGGGGGCCAAAATTCGAGGAAAAAATTTTCCCTCCGAAATTTTCACTTTGACATTTTGTTTCCCGCTTCTGATATATGGTATGAGCATGCAAGTGGTACCACTTGAAAGCCAGCTCTATTCTGAAGAGAATAAGGTATGAACCATGATCCTAGGGTAAATAGTGACGATGCAGTAGCTGCTTGACTGAAAGTCTAAAAAATAGCCCAAAAAGCCAAGATCCCTTAAGGGTTATAGGACAATACTAACAAACAAGATAATATTAAATCAATGAATTTTGTAACAATAACTAAATTAACTATATGTTGCCTGAGATACCTGCACCTAAATTTATCAAATGTGTTCGGCGGCGATTGGACGTTACAAGTGGGGGGGCAAGGTATGATCTGAATATGTGCCTATCAACGTTAGTGTTCCTGGTTGTTTCTAACACTTTGTTTGACGAAAGGTTGTATAACTAATAGGATACTATTTTTTCCAGTTATAATACCGTACATAGTGTTTCATATTTAATTAAGTAAATTGACAAGAGCAACGCACATAGGTACTAACCCTTGATTCCTTGCTCATGAACATCTTAAAATTCTGTCTGGAAAATTGTGTGATCAGATTATTTAATAACATATTTGTAAAACAAATAAATAGGAAATTTATCATACTAATGAATGATGAGGCTTTATTTGTAGAAGTTATATTGAAACTGGGGATTAATGAACAACTTACATTTTTGATTCTACACTTGCCATTAAATGTATGCAATTACTCTTAGAAAATGAAAGACTGTAAATACTACAAGCATATGCTACGACGCAATTGTAATATTAATTCCTTTGAATTGCAATTTAAACGCAATTCCTGTAGCTGTCTTAACTTCACGGGAAGACAAATAACCAATACACACTTACGCAACGACAAATATTATATGGTACCATTTCTATGAACCAGTAATATATGAAAAAACTTTACATTTCCAAATGAAACTATATACATTAACCATTTTAAATTATTACTTTTTAAAGGCAAATTATTGAATTTCAGTCAATCAGCTACAGCATCATCTCTTTTTATCCTAGGATCATGGTTAGTACTAGTGCTCTCAAACGGGTCGGGTAAGGTCAACTCGGGTCAGGTCAGCCGGGTCAGGCTACTCGGGTCGGGTTGTCGGGTCGGGTTATTCGGGTCGGGTTGTCGGTTCGGGTCAATCGGGTCAGTCGGGTCAGCTCGGGTCGGGTTGTCGGGTCGGGTCAGTTCACTTTGGTCAACTGAGTTTAGGTTGAGCTTAAACTCGGCTGGAGTCGAAAGCTGCTGTTTTTCATTAGCTGCCTACTTAAAAATAGCAATTTTCAATTGATTTTATAGAAACCATAAATCTATTTTGAACACTTGCAGCTAGTGTTTTTATGGTAAATGCTTATTTTTGTACGTGTGTGTACTTCAATTTTTAAATGTGGAAGATTGATTTTACCAATCGACTGTAATATTAATATCTACGCCAATATGGAGTCTGGATTTAGAACAAAACTAGAAGTTGTTTAAGCAACACCAAAAGAGATATTGGATATGGACGACCAAGCCCAAGCAGGGCCGCGGTGGCTCAGTGGTAGAGAATTCATCTCTGGTGCATGGTGTCCAGTAGCGTAGCTAGGGTTTTTTCAGGGGGGGCAAAGAAGGGCCCAAGAGGATTTTGAGGGGACCATCTCCAATATATATATATATATATATATATATATATATATATATGTGTGTGTGTGTGTATTCAAGGTGAATGTTTCCGTCTTTGTGGTTCATGATTTTACTCTTTGGAAAACAGTGAAAATATAAGAATTTAGTACCTCAAACAACTACGATTCATTAATGCAATTGATTTCTAATATAATTAAATAGTTATTTAATCATGGCGTTTAAAATATGTGTAGATGGTTGACTTAAGTGTAAGCAAACACACTTTTACAGGTAAAGAAAATAACTTATAGGTTCATGCCTCTACTTGAAGAGGATCTTTCTATTCGTGTGGGCAACAGCAAACATATCCACAACTTGTTAAAGATCTAACGATTTAGTAATTTTCTTCTCAATATAAAGTAACACTAAGTTTTTCAACCTATCATGAGTCATTGAATTGCGTATACAAGTCTTTAATCTTTTCAAAGAAGAGAATGAACTTTCACATGTAGCACTAGAAACTGATATAATCACAGAGATGATACCTAGCTTGTAGGTTTCTAGGAATGCGTTTTTGTAGACACAAAGAAGATCAACGAAATTCGTTAAGGAATCAGCTTTGGTTTTCTTCTCGTCTTCATACAACTTAATTGTTAGAGCAACCCTCATTATGCTTTATTTCTTGTTTAATTATGCTTTTTTCTCAAATTATGCTTTATTGTTAATTTCAATGATTATTTTACATTAACCCTAGAAAGGCAAACTTCACTATCAACCCATTAAAGGTAAACATACGTAATATTTACGTACACACTAAATAACGATCTATAAATATACGATTCATATAGAAACTAATATTGTTGCTTTGCTCAAGGTTCCAAAATTGAAGTTTTATTGTTTAGATAGTATGACAGCACAACTATTATCCAGGGCCGTAATTTGTGGGGGCAGGGGGGATAACTGCAACCTAGAGAAGCTCCCCGCTGTTCGAAGGGTCTCATTTTAAGAAAAAAATTCTTACTCCATATACGATACGAACATGAAATTATAAATGAAGCATCAAACAGGTTCCCTACATTACATAAACAAAACACTATACAAAATGTATATAAAACAAACATGAGTCGTGGGCCCATTTTAGTAAAATAGAGATCTACAATTTAGGGCCCTAGAAATAATATTTATTCGTATGGCTTTGAGATTTGTCAATATTATCCCCTTAATTAGTTAGTCATGTATGGAACGGGCCCAGGGGCGTAAGTAACCGCCCCGCAGGTCTTACCGTGTGGGAGCGCCCACAGGCTTTGAGGGGCTCATAAAGACTAAGAGAAAATGGAAAGAGAGGGGGCCCAAGAATGAGAAAAAACAACATTTTCTAGGGAACCAAATACGCGTAATAATGCTTTCCCCCCAGGAAAAAAAAAATCATAAGTTACGGTGTAGCTATTATCTTAAATCTTTTAGAAGTACATAGAAGAGCAAAATAAATCTTATTAACACTTAAGAACAAACGTCTGAGAAAGTCAAGATATATCACTGATTATTTTTGTTACTAGGAAATATTGAATTGTTCTTTCACATTACATGTGAGTTTGGTTCCTAAATCATACACAGTTAGGACACATTTTGATCTGATGTTCACCACATGGTCCTACTGGCTTATTGCAGCTATGGCAGTGTTCCTTCTTGGGATCTCCCCACTGGAATCTGTCATTGGATTTGTCTTCCAAGGAAAACCATTCTTTCCTAGCAATTCAGTAACACCACTAACTTTTACTTGCCTTTCGTCAAATGGAAGTTAATTTGCCCTCTCATCTGAAAAATATACTGCCCTCTCTGTCTAATTTTATGCAGATTCTTCTCTTGAATGCGTGGCGAGACTGCTATTTTCGTTTTTACAACATTTGGAAACTTTACGCTTCTTTGGTTGGATTTGTGGTTTCACATTCAAAAGTTCAAATTGCTGACACAAAATGTTGTTCAATATCAATTTCAGTGGGATAGTAATATGGATCTTTGTCGGAGTCACCTGCTTCTTCTTCTGATCTAACATAAAATTCAACATTATCTTCCTACATTTCTGAATCTGAGGTCTTCTCTAATATTCCTAAAATAGCTTCTTTCTATTTATTGCTCCACCCTCGTCCATTTTTGTAGTAATAATTAATTCTTTACGAATGACAATGGTCCATTGGTGGTAAACATACGTACAAAATGCGTGCAAGAAAACTAACGTTAAAGGTAAACACACGCTAAACTTACGTGTAAGAATTTACGTTAAAAGGTAAACATACGTCAAATTTACGTATAAGGTTCTACACTCAATTGTTTCGCACAGAGAACATAACACCTACAGAAGTAATTAACGTCGGAACATCAAGCCAACTAACCCGTGATAGCATATCTAGAGGTTTGTACTTCTACGCACAGTTCCTGCTACGTCACATCAGTGTTTCCAACTCGTACACGTAAAATTTACGTAGTTTACCTTTCTCGGGTTAATCGTGTATAATGTATAATATTTATTATACATTAAATATTCTAAATATCTTGATCTATTTATCGATATTTTTTGCAACTAGTTTCTCTCATATTTAATGAACTTTCTACTTAATTCATTGTAAAGAGATGTGCTTTGCTCGAATAAATTTTTTCAATCATTTGTGTGCGCCTTACAGGTACATATATACAGAAAGAGAAAGTAAAAGATGCCACCAAAAAGTACAGAAAGTGCTTAAGTTCAAAAAGTCAACATAACAATATAGTATGGAGCTCTTGCATACTATTCATTGTTGGCGGAAAAATTTCTTCTTTTACTTTTTTTCTTTTCTCCACGTCAAAGGATTACACCGAAAAGTTTACAGAAATGAAAATAAGCTTTTCATTGATGCATTGTTATGTTCTCAATGATTTTGCATTGTAAATATTGGTTTTAAAAAATATTAACACAGTATGTTAAACTTTCAGTTAAAGAGAATTTTCCAAGAACTGTGCCATATATTTTAAATTATGCTTTATGCTCTATTTTCTAAAATTATGCTTTTAAAACTAGTTTCGTCTGGACCCTTCGACAATCACAATCATGTTCAAGGTACCAACCATATGTGTAAATTGCTGTTATGCTTTATATGCTTTTTATGCTTTTGGGTTGCTCTATTAATTGTGTTTGGGAGGATTTTGAGTTCTCACTTTAATATTTGCAGATCACTCTCATAATGCTGGGCTATAGGCTCGACAATGTTGTAATTTAAAAAAGTGTTTACTTTTTGGATGTAGAGTGGTGATTGATCTGATGATATTGCAACATGATACAAAGCGGTTTTCCATATGAGAGATTGTCTATCAATAGTAGGGAGAAAAATGTCTCTTGATAGATATATTATCTTGAGAAAATTCGTTTTCTGCATCCAATGAATGAAAAGATTCATCCAAAATGAATTTGTGATATTTCGATGGCGGATGTCTAGTTCGTTTCCACGAGGAACCCCTATATTCTATTTGTTTCCGGCTCTGGAATTCGAGACCATTTTCTTTGCTCATCTCCAAACATTCTTCATAAATTTGTTCGAATATTGTTCATTGAGAGTCATATTTACCAGACCTCATCTTGGACAGCGTTTGAACTAGTGTATTTACAAGGATCAAACCTTCTGACATGTCTGCATCTACTTGAGATAAGGTGAAACTCAAAGTTATAGCATGGCACCAGTAATCTTAATTTTAGCAGCCTGAAAACATTCCCTCGTGTACAGATCACACTAATTTTCCGGATGGAATGATGGAGGTAAATAAATATCAGAAGTTCCAGATTTGTTTTAATACCGCATGATAATATAATGTGTTGAAAGCAGATTTTATGAAAAAAAAAAGAATAAATGGATATGATTATTTGTGAATAAAAGTGATAGTGCTTAAGTGAATTATAAGAAAAAGCCTTGAAAAGTAATCAAGAGGAATCATTAATATGTTTTTCCTTTGTTATAATAACTTATCTTAAGGGACAACTGTGATAGAAAATAATGAGACTTTATAATTGCAAAAAAATCATAAAGCACTTAATTTGAAATTAAAGATTGATAACATTTGGTAATATAATGGGGATTCAGGCTGGCAGAGGGGGAGAGTGAAAACGGAGGCAACAGAGACGGTTTTTTTTTTTAAGCCATGTGCAAAGAGATTAACCTTGGACTTCGGGTAAGAGGTTACCATATACTCATGTGAGTTTCAATTGCTACCACTTGTAAAAGTTAGCTAAGAAAGGCAGTTTGAGCATAGTTTTAGTTTCCTAGCGTAATTAGTTTTTGTGACAAGTAACTCGTATATGCAAATAGCATCGTTAATATAATCTTGTATGTTAGAATTGTCTTTGTGTAAATAAAATTGTAATTAAGCATTTCGAGGTAAAACAGGTTCTTTTACTTAACTTCTACAAAGAAAAGATTAGAACTTACCTCTTATGCACAGATACGACAGCGTGGGATACTGTCGGTCAGTAAATAATAGCTATAATCTGAAGTCATCTACCATAATATAATTGATTAATCATTTTTATTAATCAATAAATAGTTGTTTGGTAGATAAACTCATAATAATAATAATAATAATAATAATAATAATAATAATAATAATAATAATAATAATAATAATAATAATAATAATAATAATAATAATAATAATAATACCAATATATTTAATGGATGCTATGCATTTGTTCTATGTTGGAATAATCAATGGAAATCAATTACTTAGTGTACGAAGACTTTTTTCGTCCAACACAAGTGTAATGTTTTACTGCAGTGCATGTTATTTGTAAGTATGCATATCATATTTTAGTATGACTTTCAACATTGAAGCGAATGAGAATGCCGACTGATTTTCTATTTTTCTGGTTGTTTGTCAAAAACAAAGGAGATAACTAGATAATGGACAGAGGTTAAAATGAATGTCCAGGTGGCGAGGTCAATGCAAGCATTCCACAGATTTCCGTGAATTAGATCTTCCCGTACTACAAACTAAAACGAGTGGAGCTATTTTATTCGGAACGCGACGGTATTCTGCAGTTCGTAACTTTGTTGTCGAGAGATGTTTTGGAAGTAGTTTCACTTGTAGCCACTGGTAACTCACCGTTTGTCGACCTATAATAGCATCATTTGTGTGTGGGGGGGGGGCACTAGAGGGGCCAAGAATTTGAGCAAGGGGGCCCTGCCCTCCTTGGCCCTCCCTTGGTTCCGCCACTGATGGTGTCCATGGTTCGATCCCAGCTTGTGCTAAGTGGGCTTTGTGGTGGAAAAACGCCGTGTAGTGGGTTTTCTCGGGGTTCTCCTGTTTCCTCCCACTTTCTTCATTCCACCATTTCATTCACTTCTCATGGTCACCATATCCCTTAGCCTCGGTGCAGAATCGAGGGACCTTAAACTGAATATTTCATTTTATTTCACCGAGCCCAAGGACACCGATACAAGAACAAGATAAAGATTAGATATGCAAGACGAGGTGCATAGTAATCTTGCTCTTGGCCTTGTTTTGGTGATCACCAAGTAGCGATGAGCGCATTTTCTTGCTTTCCGTATAGTATAAAAGACCATAATCAAAATCACACTTGGTCTTCATTTGTACCGATGAGGCGAGCATTCTTGGCTCTTGTATAGCATGAAAGATAACCAAGACTACGAAATGCAGGACCAAGACTTGACTGCAAGACAAAGGATAAGACGCAGTATTGATGACCAAGACAAAGGGAGCGAATTGTTTGAATTTCATTTGTTGGGCTGAAAGTGATGAAATAAAATTAGTACTTTATAATTAATTATCAACCTGTATTTTTAAATTTTAAATTACAAAATTCATATTATGTATCTTCTTACTTGCAACTATATATAGCCCTACTGTAAAATACGTTTTAATTATCGAGAAAGAAAAATCAAAGTGGCACGGGTCCCGGAATCATAGGAACCTATTTTGGAAAAATCACATTTGTTCTCCCGTTTCCTTGTAGTTAAACGATTTCTTTTTGTCTCCGCCAAGATACTCTTGCTACTGCCTTCCGAGAAGACCCCCTGCCGTCCGAGCAGGTGAGAACACTGACCTTGAAGAAAAATTTCGTCACATAAAACTAAAGCAAGAAAAAAAATTCTCCCACGTCAGACATTGGTATGTTATAAAAAGAAATAACTAAACCTCAAAAGTGCCAAATATTCATTAAGATGCATATACAAATCCCCCGCTTGATCTAGCTAGTGGTTAACGTGTAAGACTTCGGTACACGTGGTCCGGGTTTAATTTCCAATGTGAGTGCATTTTGGCGTTCACCCAGTGTCGTGACCATAGTGCTCTCAAACGGGTCGGGTCGGGTCAGTCGGGTCAGCTCTGGTCGGGTCAGCTCGGGTCGGGTTGTCGGGTCAGCTCGGGTCGGGTTATCGGGTCAGGTCAATCAGATCGGATCACGTTTCGGGTCAGTCGGGTCGGGTCGGGTCAGTCAATTCGGGTCACGGGTCGGGTCGGGTCAGTCAATTCGGGTCACGGGTCGGGTCGGGTCGGTCTTCAACCCGACCCGACCCGACCCGTTGAGAGCGCTAGTTAGTACCTCATTCTCTTCAGAATAGGACAACCTTTCAAACGGTTCCATTTACGTTTTTCTATCATATCCCTAAGGCGGGAAATTTTCAGGGAAATCTGGATTTTTCTGATTTTTTTTTAAACTTTGATCCTCTCTGGACCCCCTTTGTTAACGCACAGATCTCAAAATCAACTGAAAACTACAAAGGGGTGTACTAAATGTGTATAAAAAATTCCAAGCTTCTATTTTGAAAACGTGCGGGAAAGCGGGACGTGCGTGCGTGCGTGCGGGAAAATGTATACCAATGAGCTAAGAACATTCCCACAATGCCCCAGATGACCTGGATGTAATATACAATTTTCCTGAGACATCCCTATTTATCCTATGATCATTGTTCGTACATCATTCCCTTCAGAATAGAACATACTTTGAAACGGTACCACTCACATGTCTCCATCGTGTACCTGAGGTGGGAAAATCATTCAAAAATGGATTACTTGTATAAAAAATATTCCTTCTTTGTACTTTTCTGCCCCTCTGTACCCCCTTGTTTTAACGCAGAGATCTGAAACAAATCTGAAAAATATTAAGGCGTGTACTAAATGTGTGTGCAAAATTTCAATCTTCTAGGAGCAAAAGTAAGCTTTGCAAAAAGTACGGTAATAAAAAAGTCATAACAATTTTTTTTAGTTATGACGTCATCACACTACGTCTCGACTCAAAAAGGCGTGAAAGCATATGTAACGTGTTCTATAATGCCTCCAGTCTTGAGAGAAAACGGAAGTAAAAAGCTTTTTTGGTACTTTTTAAAATCTAATAATGAAGATTCTAGTCTATCCCCGAAAAATATATGATATAATTTAAGAGCTAAGTGGTCACTTCAAAAAAGTGGGGGGGGGGGGGGTCAACTGCACCTCTTGCCCCCCTAATCGCCGCCCATGAGCATAGGGTTAAAAGTACCCAACATTGTATAAATTATGCACAATGTAGGCCTAATGCAAATCCATACATGACCTTATTATATGTAGTTAGTGTACCGTCGTCATTCAAATTTATCTTTGGCGACAAATTGAAGGGTATGAGGAAACTATTGCAAATTACCGGTACAATATTAAGAAAAAGAAAAAGTTACACTGCCTGCAATGAAGACAGGGAAAACGAATATGTATAAAAAATTCATATAGATCTTGTCTGGGTTTCATGCCAAAGAGGTCAACTGTAACTAATCTCTCAGAACTTACGCATTTTATAGCTAATCAAGTTGATAAAAAGGAACAAGTAGATGTAATTTATACAGATTTCTCCAAGGCGTTCGACGTAATTAATCATGATATACTTCTAAGCAAACTTGTGACATTCAATTTTTCACAAAATCTTCAACAACTTATAGCATCCTATCTTTACCAACGGAAACATCGCGTTCGATACAAGAATATTTTAACTAAGGAATATGTCGTAGACTCTGGTGTGCCTCAGGGATCGAACTTAGGACCTCTGTTATTTATACTATTTGTTAACGATTTACCACCTGTAATAACATCTTCCCACAAACTTTTGTTTGCTGACGATCTAAAAATCTATCGCAGTATCTCCACGGAATTAGACGCAAAATGACATTAATGCTATTTCCCAATGGTGTGAATCAAATAAGTTGCTACTAAATATTAGAAAATGTAAAGTAGTGTCATACACCAGGAAAATAAACTATGTACGCAATGCGTATACTATTAATCAAACGCCAATTGAGAGAGTGGATTATGTTACTGATCTTGGAGTCACTCTGCAGTCAAACCTATCATTCGATATTCATGTCAACAGAGTAATTGGTGAGGCCTTTAGGAATCTTGGCTTTGTGATGAGATTAGGAGGTGATTTTTCTAATACTAATGCTCTCAAAACATTATACACTGCCTATGTGCGGTCTAAGGTGGAATATGCAGCGATAATATGGGGTTCTAATAGTAAGAAATATATAAATAAAATCGAAAACATTCAAAATAAATTTGTGCGCTTTTTGACATATAAAGAAACAGGTATATATCCCAAATTTGAGAACTACGAAGGTCTTCGAAACAAATATTTATTACAATCTCTTGAAAGCAGAAGAAGTCATTTCATATTATCTTTCTTACATAAAATAATTCAGAATATTTGTTATCAGAAATCAAAATTCGCGTCCCACATATAGCAACGAGACCCCATAATGACATATTCCATCTTTCAGCGCAAGAACTAATGCATTAGATGTATCGCCTATCAGAAAAATGAGTAGGCCTATATTGTATAATAAGACGTCACAAGAACACCCAGATATAGATGTTTTTAGTTACAAACAAAATTTTCACTCTACATAAATTTGTTGTATCCTGTATATCGTGCTATTTGTATTTTAACGTATATTTTACTTTCATATTATTATTTTATGTGTATTTTAGAGTGTATTATAATTGAATTGTGTCATATTAGTATGTTATTATATATGTATTTTAAAGTGTATTAAATACACTTTACAATAAGGGAAAACTGTAATTAGGCATTTGCCTGTTGTTTTTCCGAAATAAATAAATAAATAAATAAATGTATGATACCTCTAACTTAAGTATAAAATTAGAAGAAATCGACAGTGAATAGTTTACATCTTTTATTTCGGCATACAACTAGCAGATTGAAATTGCATGGAAGGACGAGAAACAAGACCCACTCAAACTTTTTATCGCAAAAATACGTTTTTCTTTTTTTTACCTTTTTTCTCTTCTTTTTTCTTTTTTTCGTAGGGGATGTGCATCTTAGACAGGGTTGCCAACCATACAATAATTTATCGTGATATACGATAATTTGAGCCTTAATACGATATACGATAATGCCCTTGCGATAATAGGTGAATATACGATAATTTTAGAACGCACACTTGTTTGCTGTTTTTGAATGTGCGAACAAACTGTAGCCAAACATAATATTTCTATGAATACGCCAGATCACGTAATAGATGTAATTAAAAGTGCGTTCTCTGATTCCAAAATTGCTAACAAGATTCAATTATGTAGAACTAAGACAACGGGTGTGATAAAAATGTCATTTGAAGGAATTGAATGATACGTTACAGAAACAAAAAAAAAAAAAAAAAAAAAAAATAGCTTAATGGTCGATGAGTCTACAGATATTTCGACTGCAAAAAATATGCGTGTTTGGGCGAGATATTTCAATGAAAATAGTACGAAAATACAAACAAAATATTTTGCAGTATTACAAATTTATTGTGATAAAAATGTGGAAGCTGCACATGAAGGTGCCACTGCTTTATGAGCTCCCATATAATACTTTAACAAATAGTAATATTCCACTTGGAAAAGTAATAGGCTTCACATCCTATGGGTACAACACAATGATGGGAAAATATAATTCTTTTGCAAGTTGGCTACAGATGGACTTTCCTGGCATTTTGTACAAAAATGTAAATGTTATTTATTGCATCTGTGTGCAACCGAGGCTAGTAAACACCGATTTGGAGTTCGAAACTGAAGGGTACTAGGTAAGCTTATTATATTTTAGTGCTATTATTAGTAGTATTATACATGTTTCTAAAATTATCACGTTCGTAACGAATATACGATATTTTTTGCAGTATACGATAATTTTATAGATGAAAATCGATAATTTTGTTTTTCGAGGTTGGCAACAGTGATCTTAGAAAAGATGTTTCAGTTAGCTCCTTTGAAGCGAATCAAATAGTGTTTGAGGGTGAAATGTTCCCCATTTTCTCAATCTAACACTCTGGAAATTCAATAAAGAGTATGAAATCTCACCTAGAGATAATATTCTTGAAAGCATATGCATGACAAAAGGAACTCTCTATTTCTTCTTTTGCGATTTCCATTTGAAGAAAGTGAAACACTAGAAAATTGTTAAAAATAGATTGTCCATATTTAAAGAAAGGAAACTCTGAGAAGAGCAACTAGTACGTTTATTGTACCGTTACAGAAGAAGAACGTATGCGTGTTGACAGCGGAAAAAAATGTAAATAGGTAAATCATTTGGTGCGCTACTGAATTGCAAAGCAGTTTTGATACAGAATTTCTGCATCGTCATACGAATTACACGCATGAAGGCATCAATCATTACAAATTTATGAAGATGTGTACTTCGTCACCTCAAAATGTCAGTAATCAAGAAGTAAGTAATTTTATTGATTGTATTATCTTAATAATGAAAATGATACAATTATTTCTTCAAGTGCAACAAGTTAACAATTATTTCTTCAAGTGCAACAAGTTAACTACGGAGCATGGTGTTTACTGAATAAGAATGGAAATACAAAAATATGGAAATTTGGCCAATAAATCTGCTGATAGAGTGGAGGACTTACGCGTAAAATAACAACGAGAAACTAAAGCCTTATTTATGCAAGCAACATACTTTTAGCTAGAGTAACGAAAGAGATAGTTGTGCGGATTATTAATAGGGTTACTAATGCGGAGAGGAAAGGGAGGAAAATTGCTGAAAAATTCTAAACCACTCTACATCAATGGTTACTCAGATCTTGTCTGGGTCCTGGTCAACTTCAAACACACCAAAATTTAGGCAAGTTCAGGCAAAATTAAATACTCGGCATAGAAAGACATTAACGAATTTCTGCAAGCTGCAGAATTAAATAGTGAGTAATACAACTGTATTGTAGAGTGACAAGTATAAGATTACTCGTGCAAGTTTACGTTAGCCTCACCACTCGAAATAATTGTTGAAAAAATATAATTCTGTCACTTATTTCCTTCTTATTGTCCCTTAAAAGATTTGCGCTGGGCGATATGAAAATACTTCACTTGACATAGATGAAATTCAAGGAAGCTACCAGAAATTATTGTTGAAAAATTACAATTCTTTTCTGATTTGCGTATAAATATGGCTTCCGAATGTATGGTATAAAAAATACACTGAAAAAAGGCCTATGTTTAGCAGAAGGGGTCCAGCTCTTTTCTTTAAAAAATGTTACAATTTTGGAAATTTCCGTTCACATTCGGTTAGTTTAGGGTAGGTTAGGTTAGTTTAGAGTGCATTATATTAGTGTAGGGGTCCTGCATAATTTTCCAAAAAAATGATAGAATTTCGCTTATTTCTATTATTAGGTTAGTTTATGCTAGGTTAGGTTAGATTTGGTTACGTTATGTTACGTCTAAGTACTTGCATCATTCATTTCTCCTATAAATTTTGTGTTCTTACGTGCTTCTAGACTCCTTGTACTAAACATGTTCCAAAAAAGCAAACAATCTGTGCTAAGTGGCCACGAATACAATTTAACCGAGTCAGAATAGGTCGAAGTTGATGAGCCCGCGCGTCAGCAATGGTGAATATACGCGTAAATGTGGCCTCATAATATACCTATTATAGTATGGAGTCTCGCTCCCTCCCGCCACTGGTAGTGAAAAGAAGGGGTTTTGACAGTGATACGAGTTTCAGTAGCACTAGTTTCGGAGTATGTTTAGTACAAGGGGTCCAGAAGCACGTAAAAAACACAAAATTTACAGGAGAAATGAGTGATGCAAGTACTTAGACGTAACATAACGTAGCCAAATCTAAGCTAACTTAACATAAACTAACGTAAGCTAACCTGAAGTAACCTAAACTAACGTAATATTAGTAGAAATAAGCGAAATTCTATCATTTTTTGGAAAATTATGCGGGACTCCTACACTAATATAACATAAACTAACCTAACGTAACCTAAACCAGTCTAACCTAACTTAAACTAACCAATTCTACCCTAAACTAACCGAATATGAACACAAATTACCAAAATAATAACATTTTTTAGAGACAAAAGCTGGACCCCTTCTGCTAAACATAGGCCCTAGTTTCACCCTAGTAACGCTCCACTTGCAAACATAAAATACAGCTTCTTTACATTGTGCAGAAATACACCGCTGGTAGAAAATGGCATCTAATAGAAGTCATCTTTCATATGCACTCAGTTATTTTATCCGTCGTGAAGCATCTAACCCTATCCTTGTATATCTAAAGTATAGGCTAGCCGTATTGCTTTGTAATTAATTCTGTCATTTGTTCTTTATAAATATCTTCTCATGCGAAGTATTGAATTTTACTTGTAAATCTTTCAAAATGTGGTGTGCCGAAACTACACCAAGATCAGATTACTAGTTAGAAGAACTTTACGACGGCTAAAATGAGTGAGTACATATGAAAGAAGACTGCATTAAACACTTAATTTCCACTGGTGGGTTATTTCTGCACAGTGTACAAAAGCTGTAATGTATGTTTACAAATTTAGCGTTACTAGTGTGTAACCATGACAAGTGTTATAGAAACTCGTGACCATGACAAGTGTTATAGAAACTCGTGTCAGTGGGGAATCCATGTGTTTTCACTACCGTTGCTTATGCTCATAACTACAGCTAGGTTAGGTTAGAGCTTTCAGGTTGGTTCTACCAAATTTTGTATTTTTGATATTTTACATTGCACTGACAGAAATTACTTGTATTCATACTCTCATTCTTTCACGAAAAATGTTTCACATCATATTTTACCTACAAATTTTCTATGTGGTAGAACCGTCTGCTCTAGTGAACCCCTTGCTTTTTAGGACCAAGGACAGGTTGGCTTATGGTTTTTGGACTGTAGTTTTCGTGCTGTGTGTCCGGACACCACTGTATTTAAATGTAATTTTTCAATAATTACTTCTAGTGACCTCGTTAAACTTCATCTAAATTAAGTGGGTTATTGTCATGTCGGTAGCTTAAATCTTTTGAAGGACAATAACATTGTTGGCTGGTTTAAACCAAAAAACGAAATATGTTCGTAAAAGTGTAAGTGTTTGTAAAATCTTGATGAACACACATTTGTGGGTCATCACATTTCACTCTCGTATATTATTCGTATTATATTCAGATCTAAATTTCCCATTCATTACTCAAAAGGATTATACTACAAAAGCAACTTCTTTTTTTTTTTTTTTTTTAATAAGTTTATAAATGTTTCTTTGTGATTTTTTTGTAGTTGTTATTATTGTTATGTAATTGCAATCAAAGGAAAATTCTAAATATCGTTTCGTTTCAATGTTTACTATTGATAAAATACATCGAAATGCCGTACCATTGTGTGTGTAGGGGGGGGGGGAGTCATACAGACCCCACAAGAGGCATTTAGTGAAATGAGAAATATCTTTGGTATCTATTTATGTATAAATGAGTCTGAGCCAAAGTGGACTCAAATAATTCGTATCTTTAATCACTTTTCCTACTGATATGCAAATTAAGTCGTTGTATTTCTTTAATTTGGACCAATAAGTCGTTGTTAACTAACTTGGACTAAATTAGTTCTTCTGTACTCCGTAGTACTTTGAAATTGTTCATATGTATTCTAATTCTGTGTAATAGTTTCACTTGTGCAACTGTTCATGTTTTTGTCCTTCTGAAGTGACTCTAGACAGTTATATTAAGAAGCATGTAAAGATCAGTACAACGTATTTTTTTTATCAGGATTCCTTCGTGAGTGAGTCGGCAGACGTATCGCATTTGTGGCCAACTAGTCCTGGTTCTGAGTTCAAATGGAAGACAATTTCTCTCGGATGTAACTCGAGAAGCAGTTCTTATTCCGCTTTAAGCTTATGTGACCCCTTCTAGCATAACCCGGTTGTTGCATAATAACATCAAAGCGAAACAAACTTATTTCTGTCCATATATGATATGAATATATAAAGCAAATTATTTAAACCAAAACAACCTAAAAAAAAAGTTTTTTTTTGTTTTTTTAATAAAAACCATGGTTTTTGCCAACTCTGGACAATAAGAAGAAGATTAGTGAAAGAGCTGTAATTTTCCAATAATTAATTATATTTAGTTGTGTGCCTAAACTTGACCTTCACGCTTGTATGTCTGGTAATAATAATTTTCATTATGTCCCCTTCAGGGCTGGCTGGTTTAAACCAACAAGAACGAAAAGTGATTTAAATCGTGTGAACTTCATGGTGACGTTTCTACATATCAAACCATCTCATTAGTAGTACCTCATTTTCACCATTTAATCAGTGCGTTCCATGTTCAATTCTCGGTCGAACTACAAACCTTTTCTGAAGTGTAAACCAAATAGCGGTTTAGATGACACTTTAAGCAAAAGTCTTCTCCTTGATAACCTCAGTATTACATAAGGATGTTAAGCCTAAAATACGAAATGAAACCAAAATGTTGTTTCTGCTTGCCTGAATGGCTGTTGTTTTATAAAGAAGCTAAGGTTGCTTAAATATATTGAGAGAAGTGGCAAAATTTATCGACTGCGTACGTAGCTTCCAACCAGGGTTGGCAAAAACCATGGTTTTTATTGAAAAAACGAAAAAAAAAGTTTTTTTTTTTTGGTTTAAACCCGTTTTTTTTAGTTTAAATAATTTACTCTTTGTATTTATATTAGATATGGACAGAAATTAGTTTGTATCACCTTGGTGTTGTTATGCAACAACAAGGTTATGCTGGAAGGGGTCACATAAGCTTAAAGCGGAATCCAAACCGCTTCTGGGCTTACATCCAAGAGAAATTGTCCATTTCGACACGAAACTGGGACTAATTGGTCACAAATACGATTGCCGACTCACCCACGAAGGACTCCTGATAAAAATACGTTGTACTGATCTTTACATAGGCCTAGTTGTTAATATAATTGTCAAGAGTCATTTCAGATGGACAAAAAGATAAACAGTTACACAAGTAAAAACATTATGCAAAATTACATATAAATCAGGAAACTCCCGCCTTAGCCATTGGGAAAATCCTGTTATTACTTTATCTGTATGTAAAATTTTAAGGTCAACGAATCATAATCACTACGCTAAAACTGAGGTATTAAATTACAAATTTGGTATGTAGGTATCATTCAATAAAATTAAAACAAAGTCGAATCCAAACTGATGTTGGGCAAGGTTCTAGAACACAGGTCCTCTTTTCCATTTATCTGTAATAAAGACGAAAACAACGTGCCCTGCGGGGCTCGAACCCTCTTTCACTCGCTAATGCTCACTCGGCAATACTATGTGATTAAGGAACCAACCTAGCTACTAACCTATATGGAGGGACCTGTGTTCTAGAACCTTCCCCTGATGGAAGCTACGTAGGCATTGATAAATTTTGCCAATTTCTATCAATATATTCAAGCAACTTGGTTCTTTATAAAACAACAGGCATTCAGGCAAGTAGAAATATATAATTTGGTTTCGTTTCGTATGTTTAGGCTTAACATTCTTATGAAATACCAAGGTTATCACGGAGAAGACTTTCGCTTAAAGGGACACCTCGAATCGCTACTTGGTTTACTCTTGAAAGATGGGTTGTGGTTCGACCGAGAATTGAACACGGGATCTCTTGATTAAAAGGTAAAACGTAGATAAACGTAATGCAGATGGTTTGATATGTGGAGACGTCACCATGAAGTTTACACGATTTAAAGCTTTTTTTTTGAAAAAAACAGCTGGTTTAAACCAGCCAACCCTGCTTCCAACGGTAGCTTGGATTGACTTTCAGTTTTAATTTTGTTGAATGATATTTACATACTAAATTTGTAATTTAATACCTTAGTCTTAGCGTACTGATTATGATACGTTGACCTTAAAATTTTACATGCGAAGCATTAACGGGATTTTCCCGTTATTGCTTTCAATTTAAAGTAATAACAGGATTTTGAGTGTCTCTTGAATTCATATTTTTTGATGACTGAATTTCTTGTAGAAGGTGTTGATCTTTTCTTCAAAACACCGTTGAAGTGCATACAAGGAGTTGATAGTAGTACTACGTAACTACGAGCCGAAAACTGGATGCTTTTCTTCTCTTTCTTTTTTCTTTTTAAATACATCTTGTTTGGGGTTTTTGTCGGGACATTAGACGACTTTCTGAAAGCAGACATAATTCCGTTAAAAGCAAGACGACTGGTCACCATAGTTTACTTACAAAATATGATCATTTTATTATATCTTTTTTCTATTTTTCTTTTTTCTTTCTGAATCGGCTGAAAATACCCAAGAACTACAGCATGTTGATATTTTTAGAAGACACGATGTACACCACATCATAGTTTCGTTAACGAAATATTTATTTATAAAGTATTAGCAAAATAGCCTGACCAGATTTTGATGTACTATCTAAGAGAGGGAGAAAATACCAAGAGCAGACTGTCCCCATGTGGGTATTTTCGGAGGAAATAATTCTAAGGAGAATATTATAGTTAGAGGCAAGAGTTTTTCGCAATGCGCGAGAAAACAGAATATGTCAGAATTAAGTTTTGTGTTATTTTATGTGCATTTTAATTGGTTTCTGTCACGCGATAAAACACGAAATTTTCAGCTTTGTGTGAAATTTCTAATAATACTCGATATAATGCAAAATTTTAAAAATACGCTTTCATTCATTTAAAAACGCCAATTTTCTCTGACGGAACGGTAGAACGTGGCATGAACCGTGTTTTTTGGATGATTTGAATACGGCTATAGAGAACATGTTGCGCATAAGCTTTCACCTTCGCAGCTGGATGGGGAGGAGCCGTTTTAATTAGGTAGTCAAAGAGCCTCTTCGTGGGGAAAAAAGTGGCAGTAATGTGCGATGAGACCACTGACCGTAAAGGAAGAGCTGCCTTTGTAATTTTGATCCGTACAATGGAGGGAATATTGGACAGGGTTCCTACTGGTCAGGGAAGTCAGGCAAAATGGTGCAGGTCAGGGAAACTCAGGGGAAAATACTGGAAATCAGGGAAAGTCAGGGAAATTTTATAAAATATGTAGTTTTTATGATCACAGTATGGAACGTTGTTCAAATTTTTATGGATGATAAGTGGAATGTATGAGCAATTGATTATTATTTGTCTCTATAGAATAAATGTTCTCATATATAAATATTCACAGTTATTTATTCCTTACTTATATGTCAACTTCCGACACTCATGAAAGTCGGGTAATTTCTTGCCAAAGGTTAGGGAGAAGTCAGGGAAATAGACTTCTCCAGATTAGTAGGAACCCTGTCGGAGGAAGAGTGTTTTTTGCTTAGAGTTACTTTTTTGAATGCAGTTAATGCAACCACATGTTCTCAAGTAATAGTAAACACACTGCACCGCTACAGTATTGAGTATGAGAATATTCTTAGTTTCATTTCGGACACTGCATGTTATATGTGCAAGTGCTTCGACACGTTGTGATAATTGGAACGCATATGGTTCATGTGCAGTACAGTGTTGGTCACACAAAGTGAGCTTGATTGGAGATATCGGGTGGAACACTTGAAAGAACTTAATAATTTTGTGTGCAATGTGAAAAATGCATTTTTGAACGCAAGGAAACTCAAAAGGAAGTACCAGAGTTTCCTTAAAGAGAAGTATTCTGATCTTGAACACAAGTTGTTCCCGAGCCTGTTCTGACTAGGTGGAGTAGTTGATTTCATGTTGTTGCATATTGAGACAAATACTTAGAACCACTAGATCAGTTCCTTTCAAAATGCGACGATCTAAATTCAAGCTGTAATGCTCAAAAATTATTTGAAAGACAAGAAACTAATTTTGAAGGCTCAGTTAAGTTTTGTTAGTGATAATTGTGGTAACATTGTCAATTTTATAACTTTCACTGAGACGGACAAGTCTCGTACAGCATTCATCTTGACAGTAGTACATCATTCTCAGTAGTCATCTTGACAGACTCAGTACTCAATTCGACGGTTTTCTGAAGGGCCTCTTTGGTGAAAAAACTGAAGCACACACTTTCATTTATTACCAAGTGAAAAGAGGGCAAGTTTTGAATGCGACTTTAGAAAATGTGCCGAAATATCATTATTGAAGCTTTTCCCCAAAGAAAAGACTCCCAAACTACAGAAATATATGATGCTTTCGGAAAGCTGTTTGATCCTTCCGTAATTTCATGTAATAGTGAACCAGACATTGTTGAGTTAAAGAAGTTTTTAAAAACTTTTGCCTTCATGTAAACAATTCAAGCGTCTGATTATGAAGTACTGTATTTGGAGTTTTATAAAGTGGCCTATGAACTCTTGACAAGTGATTCGTTTGGAAAGTGCAGTGTAGTGAATGTTTTGAATGAACAAAAGTCCCGAAGTGATTATTGTTTGAAGTTTTTTGTAAAGCACTTACATATGTGTGGTTTCCAACAAGCAATGCCAATTGTGAGAGGTTTTTCTTCCAAGTATGCTTATATTTAATGCTTAAATGTAACTTTTGCCTGTGTATTTTCAGAAGACAGCAAAACTTTCCTACGTAAGTTGACAGATTTTCCTTCAGTTTCGTTAAAAAAAATATAATTTTTTATGAGTGAAATTTACAGTGTCGAGTGAAATATCCAGTGTTTTTTGTTTCTAGGCAATTAATGATTTATAAAAGGAACAATTGTAAAAAATGTCAGGGAATATCTTTTCCACAAGAGCTACAAAATGCGAAACTTTACTTGGAAAACGCAACAAAACGCGAAATATGATAAACGAAACGCGAAATTTTTAAATTCTTATTGCGAAAAATTTTCAAATTCTTGCCCCTAATTATAGGATTTTTAATATGTGATTATGAATGTGAACGAAATTTCCTGAGTACTTTGAGACAGTCATCTGATTAAAAATTACTTATCTCCAAGAGTAAACAACCCGTTGACTTTTTCTGAAGAAATAGCTTATACTACATTATAACATTGTAAACAAAATATACATTTATTAAATAAGAAAAAAAATATCTAAGAAGTTTTTTGAGAAAATTGTCTGAAAAATTTTCACCTCAGAACATACAACCATTTTTTGCAGGGCTAATGGTTTACGTCAAATTATAGGGTAGTTAATAAAATATATATTTATGAAATATGAACAGAATCACCTTGATATTTGTGAAAAACTTATCTGAAGAAACTAAATGTAAACTAACTGTTGTGGATTTTTGAAGAAGAAATGACTTAATCTCGTATTATAGTGCTATTAATATATTTATAAAGAAAATCGTCTGAGTCGTTTTTTGAGACAATCACCCTAAAAATCTTGTCTCAAGAGTAAACCCTGAGTAACTAACCCTTGTGAATTTTAAGTAGAAAAATGATCTACAGCGTATTATAGGGTTGATAATAACTTTCACTTCCAGCAAACCATCATTATCATGGGGACAGGAAGAAATTCGAGAAATGCCTCGAGAGGATATTATAGAAAATCTTAAGTTTAAAATTCGATCCGGATACGTCGAATAACAGCCTCTAGGCAAGTGTATGTAAATCGGGACGAATGAACAGATACCGGTACATAAAAAAAAAAGGTTCCGTTTTCATCATGTAGGGGCCATGAATCGTATAAATGTGTTGAGATCCCGAATTGGATTATTTTCATGATTACAATACTTATTTCTTTCCTATCGTACTCAAGTAAGAATACACAAATAAAATAGAATATAAAGGAATATCGGACGTGCGAATGTTATGTCAAAACTATATTCCCTTTTATTAAATAAAAAGTAAGGGGAGAACATATAACTTTTCTCAAAATCATATACAGCGTGATTCAAAATGATATGATCGATTACAACTCCTTATAACTTCTTTATTAATCATCCAAGTAGCTTCAAATCTTACAGTTAAATGCTAAAACTCTCCAAGTGTTTGTGATTAAAAAAAAAAATGAAAATAGTACATCACAAATGTTCTATGTGGGTCCCCTTTGTTACCCTGCATACATCTATTCGATATTCCAATTCCGCCCAGACCCGTTTCAGCATGTTTGCACCAACAGTGTGCACTGCAGCAGTGATGTGCTCTTTCAGTTCATTCGCATCTTGGGGTAGAGGGGGTTTGTAGACAATGTCTTAGATATCCCCACAGAAAAAAAAAATCGCAGGGGGTTAAGTTCGGTGATCTTTGTGGCCAACGTAGAAGCTGATGATCATTTTTACCTGACCTGCCAATCCAGCGGTGTGGCAATCTGTTATTGAGGAAATTTCTGTTATTGTGATGAAAGTGACATGGAGCTCCATCCAATTGATAGATGATGTTTGCACTACCATGTTCGAGCTGTGGCATAAGCCACGTAGTAAGCATTTGTAGAAATGTTTGTCCAGTCACAGTTCCTTCGTCAAAGTAGTACGGACCATAAACTTTTGAAGATAAAATTAAACAACACACATTCGTCTTCGGTGAATCACGCACAATTTCACAGATTTGGTGAGGCTTCTCAGTTCCCCAAATGCGAACATTTTATTTATTCACTCTTCCTGTCACATGGAACATAGCCTCAGCACTGAAACAAAGTTTGCCCAAAAAATCATCATCAACACCTCACAACTCTTGAAATGACTCACAAAAAGTCTTGCGGCACGTGTGATCATTAGGTGTTAAGTGTTGTAACAACTGCACTCGATACGGATACATCTTTAAATGTTTACACACTACACGCCAAACAGTTGTTTGAGGCATTTAAAGCTCTTGCTAACTCTCCTTGTTGACTTTTGTGGGTTGCGTTGAAAACTGGTTCGAACCCTTTCGACATCTGCATCAAAAGTGGACGGCCTACCGGGCAATTTTTCTTTACAAATGCATCCCGCTCTGTTGAATTTGTCGTACCACTTACGTATGGAGTTATTTGATGGTGGATCTTTGTGCGGAACTCGCGTTGAACACTAACAACAGACCGACAAATGTGAAACTGTAAAACGCAAAATGCTCTCTCTGCACCACAGGTAGCCATCTTGGAACTAATCACTCTACCACCTAGCGGATAAATTTTAAACTACTACGCTCGTTCCAAACAAAACTTGAGGATAATATTGAAAGTATTATCAGTTATAGAACGTTTCCTTATCGTTCACATCATTTTGAATCACACTGTATTGTTACTCATCAACCCTCACAATTACAGTGCAGTAGCACTATCTTCGTAAATTAAGAAATTTCTTCCAAAATTTTGCAAATTTGTGGGCTCATGTTGACAGTAGCACCGATTGAGTCTAAAACTAAATGTACTCATTTTTCTATCGTCGAGAAATTTATATATATATATATATATATTCCTTATTGCTTCGCGATGAGTTATCAGTCTCATTTTCACTTGCAAATTCCTAAATGTAAACCCAAACACATAAAGAACACCTCAACATCAGATTGAATTAGCTGGTCCTAGCACTTTTTGTATCATTTCTGACTTCCACCTTTTTTTCAAATCCATATGTGTCTCGTTTTTCTGCTTACTACGATTACCATCATTCCGCTCACTACGTAGAGTTGCCGAGAAATTTATTTTAAAAGTTTGGTAAAATAACATGTATTCTCCCTATCACTTGTTTCTCTATTTTTTAAATTTCGTACGTTCTTAACGGAATTAAACCTAAATTTAAAATAAAGCATCTCTTACAAGTATCTATTTTAAAGTGTATTTTTGGTAATAATGTAGCTCGTATTACGCATTGTAATTTGAGGCGGAGGGGCCAAGGAAAATTTAGGGGGCAGGCTTCCTTAGTCCCTCCTGGTCATGGGTCTGATAATGCATATAAATAGCATTTTTTGAATGTTTTGAAAGGTTTCTAATGTGGAGGTCATTTCATTAACTAGTTTTGCAGACTTTCCTTGCTGCAGCTAGGATCCAAATGATTCCGAAGTGTTATTTGCACGATCCATGACCACAAACACTGTTAGGTAGGCAATAAGAACGATTATTTTCGGAACTAGCCATTACTTGTTACATGAACCTATAATCGAGATCTCGGCACGCGAATGTGGTGAGGAATGATGGATACTGTAAGAATTGAACTTGCATGATCTGGGCAGCCGGATTGGAGGCCGGGTTGTGGTTCGGAGTCTATTTTAATAGATTCTAGCCTTTATAACGTCTATGTTTTATAAGAACGTGGAACACTTAAAATTTCTAAGTCATTGTGCACTTTCACTAAATATGCTTGCACAAGGGAATATATTTCTTGATCTTCGTGCAGCAAACACGCACCAACCTATGTGGGTGGTCACTAGAAGGTGGCTTGTACTTATTCCAGTTCAGTGGAGAGAACTTAGGCGGGGTTTATCTAGAAACAGGCGCGTTAGGAACGTTTGGTTCGTCTGTAAACGAAAGTTTATTTGTACCGTTAGTATCTACATAAGGATACCAACTGATGATGCTAATGTTGATACACTTAAATGCCATAAAAACTATTTTTGTTGTTGTTGTGCAAATGTTCACTTTTACCACCTACAATAAGTGCGATCAGCCCTTCAAGTGGTTTGTCCTCTGTCTCTCCTGAAAAGGGTTTAAGCCTTGCCTGTGCAGCCATAGCTTCGTATCTTCAGCAGCCCTTATTATCTCCGTGTAGGCAAATACTTCATCTCATTGGTCATATTTTTTAAATAGGATATTCTCAGTCGTCTTGGTACACAAGGTCTTTCCTTCGAAATGTTTTGGAAAAAGCATTATGTCTGTGTAAGTGTTCAATTAACTTTACTTTGAGTATTTCCGGGTACTTTATATAGTTGTCTTCCCTCACCTACTTCTTGCACTTCCTGTCAATCCAGCTGATTCATGTACTCCGACAAAATCACATTTCCGCTGCAAGTCGAGCTTCTTGTTGGTTTGCTAATATCTAGGCTTTACATCCATATGTCAAAACGCTACATCTTTGCTTTGTAATTAGAAAGTGTGCTAGACATTACGAAATCGTCGTTTTAAACATTAGTCCAAGATGTTTTCTCTGCTCCTAGATTGACACTGGAAATTAGTTCTTCATGTAAAACCATTTTCGTCACATTTCAAAGCCATTTCAAGAGCAAAGGTGAGCATTTTTGAAGAAAGAAAAAAACACGTTTTAACATTTCGCCTATTCTATTCCTATTCACGATTTATACATTATTGAAAAACTAAATAAATATAAATACAGTGCAGACCACTTATAATGAATTTCAAGGGGTCAACACAATGAGTTCGTTATATCGGAACTTCGTTATAAACAAACTCGTGTATTTTTCCGAATAATGGAAAAAACAAAGGATTAGATAACAAGCAGATACGTTTAAAAAAGAATATACAGTAGCATAGCATTACATCTGAAGATAATTTTATTAATTTGATTGTTATCTAGGCTATCGTACATATTGAGGAGTTCTTACCTGTTCAAGCACGCTTGAGAATGTCTCTAATTTTCTTCTGAACCGTGTCTGCTGCCGCTGTTTGCAGCACCTCCGCTTCCACTTCTTCAAATGCCGGAAAAGCACTGTCCAGCACCGTGTTGCTTTGTTCAAAAATATAGCATTGCAAGTTTTCCACACTTTGAATCGCTCCGTTGGAACTCGCGGGTTGTTTCACATTTTCCACTTCTCCCTCATCATCGGAATCTACTTCATCTTTCTTCGTAGCCTCCCCCACGCTTTTTACAATTGAATTATCAACATCGGGATCCTTGGTTACAAGCGCATCAAGAAATATGTCTTTCCTTTTGTTTACCATCTTTCAATCTAGCGATGCACAAACACGAGTAAAAAAGTCAAGTTGCGGCGTGTTCCTATCTTACATTTACCAAAAAACGCATCTTTCTCTCCGCGTCTAACATAATGAGCTTTAGTGAAAACATATTTATTTTTAACCCAAGGTCTGTCGATCACGAAAGTCACAAAAAAGTCACGAAATCAGAAAATGGTCATGAAAGTCACGAAATCTAGCTTTTGGGTCACGATTTTTTTTTAATTGTAAGTACAGATTGAAAAATGTTGTTCTATAAAACGTCAAAATTCACCACCAAAGATGTCTACGGTCGGCTTTAGACGCTACCAAATCGCAAGCAAAGTACGTTTCTATCGCATGGATGAAAATTCGGCCTAATTCACACCCAAATTCGTTCTTGAAAATGTTAAGAAATTTTATGATTTGCTGTAGAAAAGATCACGAAAAAGTCACGAAATTCATTTTGGAATTTTAGTAGACACTCTGTAACCCCGACCTTGAAGTCTGGTGGATGCGCGTTGCCGGAAATATCAGCACTCAGGGCGATTTCTGCTGTCATCCGAGTGGGAGGAGTGAGTTATGCCTGGTTTTCAGAGCGACAACAGCTATGAAAACTACTTGTGTGGTACGTGAGTTATCCACGAGCGGAAGAAAAGAAAGCATGATCCATTCTGAAAACTTCGCTATAAGCGGTTTACGGAAAATACTATTCGTAACATAGGTCAGTTTTCCGTGTTTTTAAATAGGCGGTGTGACGAGGATTTTTTTTTTTTTTTTTTTTTTTTTTAATTTTCGCAATATCCTATAATTCGCTATTTCGGAGTTCGTTGTAAGTAGGCTGCACTGTAGATGATAATATGCTTATTATTAGTAGTAGTAGTAGTATTAATATTAATATTTTTCTCTGCTTCTCATCTGAGCAAACGACATTGTAATATACCAGCCACCCAAATATATTAATTACTGTTTCTGTTTTTTCTGTTCTTCCTTCAGTACGTTAAAACTGGTACTGTAAATGTATTAATAACTTTGCTTAAATTCTTACTGTTGAGGTTTGTTTTGCATATATCTTTCAGTCTCTGTTGGAAGTTTTGTGTTATTTCTTCTTTTATTACTTCCTGTTCTATTCTTTTCGATTTGTTTAAATCTAGATACTTTATACTTCTTTCAACTTACCAACTTCCATTGTCTCTTACGTGGTTAACTTACATTCTTTGACTATTTGTTGGGCTTGATTAACCTATAGTGTTTTACATTTCTCTATTTTAAATTCCATTCTTATATCTGTTGAGAATATTTCAGAAATCTTTAGTAGATTCCTTAGTTGGGTTTTCGTACTCGCGTACAGTTTGGTATTATTCATATACATTAGGTGCATTATTTTTTATTCTGTTTGTTTGGTTTCATGTTGAATCCATAGTTCGTGGTGTCCAGTAATAACAATGGGCTTAAGCTATCTCCTTGGAATATTCCTCTTTTAATTCGCATATCTTCTATTGCTAGTGTTCTGTCAGGTTACTTTTCGAATATGGTGTTGTATTCCATTTGATCATGCTGTTTTGTCAACATGTTTCTCATTTATTACATGCATTTTAAATAGTGCCCAGTGTGTAGATGTGAGGGGGTAGAAATGGTAGGGCATGAGATAAATATGTAAATAAACAATATATGCAAATGGGCTGATTTGAATATTATGTAAAATAATGTACTAATTATGCAAAGTTGGTAGAGCAAGATTTTAATTCGGTAGAGCAAAATGTAAAACAAATGATAAATTGATAAATCGAACAAAATGAATTTATTAAAAAGTTAACTTTGGCTGAGATGAGACTCTAAATTACAGGGTCCTCCAGTGGTTTTACTTCAGGTCTTTAGAATCAATGCTATCGCTCACACACACAACAACATAAATTTTATTGTTAACCATGTCTTGCTTGTTCAAGACAACTCCAAGACAGCTGAAAGAGAATCATGTTACTTCAATTGCTTACATACCTGACAAGATCTCCTGGAGTAGAAAGAACGCACACGAGTTTCATTTGGATTGACAGCTTTAATTGACTCACAAGCACACGTTAAATATTATATACACTTTTCGTACACGAAAGGGAGAGAAAGAAAAAAAAATATTAATTTAGGTTGAAATTTTGAATTATTATTACGAAATTCTTTTTTTTTTTTTTATTTAGGCCTTTAAATTTTGAAATGTTCGTGCACGTTATTAGCTGATGATGTCACCATTGATTGTTCTTCCTGGCTCCTTGGTGTTCCTGTGTTGACTCCATCTCCTGTGTTCCCTCGTTGGTCTTGTCTCTTCCCATTAACAAGACATGTGTCCCTCGTTGGTCTCGTATCTTCCCATTTAAACGAAACGTCTTGTTGCTCTGGCAGATGGCCACAACGACCTCCTTCACTGAACTATAGCTTTCTTACTGCTATAACTAGTCCTTCTTGCAGTAAGAAGCTAGTGTTTTGGGAACATATTTGCATTTCCCATATTCTTTACCACGGTGCACATCTTCTGTTTTGATATGGTAGTCGAGACGCGGGTTTTCCTAACTACCGCAATCCAGCCTGGTAAATAGCTTAAAAGCGTCTAACTGACACTGTCATTGTATGTTAGTCCGCGAAACTTGCGTGAATTTTGATAGCAGTTTCTTTTCGATAAATTTAAACTTTAGCACACATGGTACAAGTATTACAACACTGATGAAGTTGTATAGTTTCCTGAAAAGTCTTGATCAAACAACAAGATCAACCAACTGAAACGACCAGTTGCCTGTAGCACTATCTAGTATACAGCTCATGATGGCTGTAGTTGGTATAGCTTTTCATTACCGAGAACGGAGCACGAAGAATATAACAACCGCTTGAAGTCACAATAACGAATCTCCCCGTCTCCCGGACATTGTCTTTTAACACCACACTTTGTTGCCAAAGTTTTGGGCTCGCCTCAAAGCTGCCACTTTTCTTACGACGGGGGTGTTTCGGTGAGAGGGGGTTTTCACCACAGGTCGTTGGCCTGTTGGACCCAATTACTGCACCTTGTTCGCTTTACATATTAATTACATAAATGTGCAACTTTATATTTAAATTCGGACATTTGCACTATTGTCTGAAAGGATAAACCTTTCCAATGATATGCAACACTTATTATAATATTGAAAAATAAACACAAAAATTAAATAATCCACTATATATAATCTTGTCACTTGAGTTCTCCACACTCTCTCTCCAGGCTTAGCAGGTGCTGCCTCCTGGTGGGTTTTTTGAAAGGTATCTCACCTGCATGAGGAGTTCTTGTAATTTGATGTAGTCACCAAGTTTTCAGTGTTTTGGGGTAAACTAAACATTTGTTTTGTATGCGACACATTAAAAAAACTAACTATATACATATATACACATTTTGTTTTCATACGAAGTGCTGTCATTGCGTAGTTAATTCATTATAAATAATTTTGTCGTGATCAGTGCTGGTTTTCTACCCAGGACACTGTCTGCTTAGGCATGATCCACGTCGATATTACGGGTAGCATGCATCTCCCCCAATTTAAATTGCTGAAGTTTTCACTACGAATTGAAATAAGCCTCTTTCTTATAAATTGACAACACATAACAGAATACGACTAACCTATACTACATGCAGCTATTACGAGAAATTCAAGAATACTTTTTGCATCAATAAAGAATTATTTGCGGAAGCATATTTACAAACAGGGATGAAGGCTTCTAGGAGGAATAGCTCCCTGTCTACATCTCTCATACAAAGCAGCTTGGAAGTTCAAAATTATAGATCCGCCCTGGCTGGCGAAAGAAATCGTTACAACCCAACCTATCGTAGATATATGTGTGAAAACTGGACAGTTTCGCACTTTTTGACACTTCTTTGTATTGAGGGTTTTCACATGTATCCATGAACTTCTGCAGTACTCTTGTAACAATAGGTGCTCGCGATATGGGGTCTCCACGTTACAATGTCTCCCACCATAGCAATATTGTCGACCATTCTTTTGGTATTGCTTTAGGTATCCCAGATGCAGTCATATGTACTTATAACTTCGTTGTTACGGTTAGCAACTATGCTCCGTATGTTTCAAACCACGCGTACTGTTTTCGCCGTGGACAAAGACTCTTGTCTTTAAACTCTTTTTTTTTTTTTTTTTCTATGCTGCGCTTTCAGAGAGAGAGTTTTTTGAAACTTCATATAAGTTTTGAAATAACATAGGTAGCTAACGGAAAGCTTTACATTGAATCTATATTGGAATTTATATTCATCATTAATAAAGTATTAGCTTATTTAGATCCTTCGCACAATTATTATTTATATAAAACATAATAACACATACATAAATCAACCTAAATCTACAGTATTGCTTCCACAACTAATCCTTTATTTTAGCTACCTATACCTGTAATTAAACTGTCGATATGCAAATTATGTAATTACCCTATATGTAGATTACAAAAAGATTTATATGCAAACAAAAATATGAATGTGCACAATATATTTACATATGATATTGTATGCTTGATACATCAGCAGTGTAGTATTAAGTCGTATGATTTTTGATAGTCTATGTACTCTGTGTATGTGTTTCAGCTTGTACCATGAACTTGGCTTGTTATCTGTGTCTATTATTAATTGTTCTCGACCCATCTGTGAGTATTTTCTGGAGTCGTTTTGCATTATTCTGTTACTATTAAAGAGTTAAGAGTTCAATACAGAAAGGGTCATACAAAAAGCACATATAACCAACGAGCTGGGAGAGAGGAGGGAGCGTATTTTACGAAGGGGGTGCAAAGTAAACATGGTTGGGAAGCACTGATTTAATCAAACCGAAAGTTGTAGAAATAAACCGTCTTAGCGTTAATCCCATAGGCCAAAAACTATTATTAGCGACAAGCGATTTTTTAAATCGATTCAACATCTCAAGGAAACATACGTACATAATACTTTCACAAATCGGAAGTGGTTAATATTTCCTAGTACTTCTGGTGTGAATATTGATTTACATAGAGCAAACGGTGAAATATATCGAAAAGCAGTGTTTTTGGAATTGACCTGACGTCCGAACAATAGGTTCCATCTCCTTATTTAACTCTCTCTTCAAATCGGAAGTGGTAGAAATTAACTGTTTCCGGTTTCACCGTGGATCACTGCAGAACAGAAACGATAATAGATAGCGTCAAGCGTTTTCTTAGTAGTTTCAGCATATTTTGAAATATTTAAAATATTTTGAAAAACCACGTTATTCGACTTGAGAAATGGCGAACGTTGTGAAGTTCAAAATTACATCACTAAATTTTCCACATGCTATTGGATCAGGCGCGTTTCTAAATGAAAAACTGTAAATTACTCACCTATCTTCATTTGGTTTCTTTCTTTTCCTCAGCAATGATGTCTGTTACCCTGCTGTTTCCCCTTAGACAAGAATTGAATCTGAAAAGAGTTCATCATATATCTTGAAGAAACTACTATCTTTAATACGCGATTTGATGAACTAGAGAATATTTCTAGATACATGCTTGAAATGCGTATTCTTAGTTTCCTGACATACGTAAGAATTTTTACTGTTTCACATTTTACATAATATAAAATAGAATTGAAATATCTCTTAAACATTAAATTAATGTGGATTTACAATTGTAGGAAAGTAAGTTGTAGAAATTTATGAGCTTTCTATGGCAATAAAAGAAATGTGCTAACTATTGCGTATCTTTCAGGTACATACTGAACGCGTGGATAAAAAGGCTTTGTTCCTGGCCATTTTGTGGAAATGCTTACGCAAATTAATTATAATATTTCATATTATTTTGGATTTCGTCGTAGATGTTGGTTTTGGATATTACTACAGTGATAAACGAAAAACTATACCTCCCCTTAAGGATAAGTTTCTTTTGGAGAGCGCCACATCTCTGGCAAGAAAAATTCGTAACAAAGAGGTAAGATATTTTAGAAAGTTATTATTAAGTTGTATTCAAGAAATCTTTCACTCGCTTTTGTTAGAAATATCCTTTCTTGAGGTGGGACTAAACAATAATGATGGAATGGAACATAGATGAATTGAAAATTCTTTTAACAAAACCCAACAAGCGCCATTTACAAAATTTTACAGGAGTTTCTTTCTTTTCTTTTTTTTCTTTTTTTGTTGTAAGTTGTACTCAATATCGTTGATTTAAAAGATTTCAGAAATTTAACACTGGTCATCCATGTAGATAGAGATTGATGAAGGAATAATTGAAGTTCATCACTAGCGGCCTGTTGAGGAAGAAATAGTTATAAATTATAATTTTTTACAAAACTCAACATATCTCCTTTTTCATACAACCTAGGTGTTATAAATATACATTCTAAGCATTTAAATTTAATGAGCTCTCAAGTATATTACATTTTGTAGATAATTTCAGAATAAGAAGTTAACAATGCGTTAGTAGATTTGTGCTTTTTCTTTTAAATTAACAGATGAACAGAAGTTTCCACAATAACCAAGACTGTTTCTCAGATCCTAAACCTGTTGTGAAACTCGTAGTCATACATTGAAATGACAACTAAAGCAATAGCACATAATATAGTGTTGGGATTTTTAATGCTGTGAAAACAATACAGGAACATAGTCCTCTTTAATGTAAAGGTTCTTCATAATACAAAATTTTGTCTTCAGTATCACTAGCATTTCTTTGTACAACTTTTGAATATAACTCTTTACTTTCCTCTGAATCATTGTCAAAATAAGATATCAACTTCTTCACGTCACTAGCTTTATTTTTGCTTACATGATTCACTGGTGGAAGTTGAGGTGCTTCAAACATTATTGAAGCACTTCTCTTTCCAGAATTAAGTGTGTGTTGGGAAATAATGCTGAATTCCTTGAAATGCCTTTGAGCTTTCAATGTAACACACTGTAAATTATGTGAACTATTCAGTGTAAATTATGTTCTTAGTTCCAACCATGGTGTATGAAAGATAGATTAGTTGAATTTTGTAGAATCAAGAAAAACGGACATATCGAGTGTTGTGAAAATTTGCTATATTCAGGCGCCTTTTATAAAGGCAAATACAGTATTTAGTTTCGTCACATTTTCTGTTAGTCATTTTGTAAGGCTCATATTAAAATACCAGAATTCGTCAAAACATGCTGGCGTTGGGTTTTGCAAAACTGGTCCTAAATTGTAAAGATATTTGTCTGTTTGATATATATATATATATATATATATATATATATATATATATATATATATATATATATATATATATATATATATATATATATATATATATATATATATATACTGTATAATATGCCATCATTATCGTAGGTATTCTGCCCTTATTGGCGTGTCACTTGTCGCAGCTGAGAAGCTTCCATGTTCCACAGTCCTCCGCTAACATCTTTGTCTTGTGTGATCTTTCTGTTTTTATATCATCCATTAATTGTAGTCTCCTTCGCCCCCTCTCTCTCCCTCCCGCCACCATACCCAATAGGACGTCCCTCATGATACAATTTCTTTTTAGGCAATGTCCCAACCAGTTTCTCTTCCTCTCCACATCCTCATTTCGAAGGTTTCCAGTCGTTTTTCATCACTTTTACGTAATTTCCGTGTTTGTGCCCCATACAGTACAACACTCCACACGAAGCATTTTATGAGTCTTTTTCTCAACTCTTTATTCAAGGTCCCATAAACAGACTATTCTTATTCCTAAAGGCTTTTTCGCCATTCCTATCCTTGCTTTTATTTCACGTTCGCACTTTATGTCATTACTAAGAATACTACCCAGATATCGAAAACTATTCACTTGTTCTATTTTATCTCCTCCCACTTTCATATATAACATAGACTGCTTCGTTCCAATCACTATGGCTTTTGTCTTTTAAACATTTATTTTCATCCTATATTCTTAAAAGCCCTTCCTCAGATTTTCTAACATCTTATTGATTTTGTTTCAGATTCTGCAACAAGCGCCAAATCGTCAGCAAATCTTATACATCAAATCATTCTACCTCTACTGAAATGCCGTCTTCATCATGTAGGCTCTTTTTCACTATCTTCTAGATAAATATTAAATGGTGTTGGCAAAAGACAGCATCCTTGTCGAACTCCCTTTCCAATTGCACGCTCTTCCGTCAGTTCTTCCCCTATCCTAACACTTAATTGTTGGTTCATATATAAGTTTCCTATGAGTCTTCGATCTTTCCATTCCAACCCAGTCTTCTTTAGGACTCCCAACAACAAGTCCCAATTCGCGCGGTCAAAAGCCTTTTCTAGATCAATAAATACAACATACACATCTTTCCCTTTTTCTATAAATCTTTCATCGATTGCCCGTAATAATCCGATCTCTTGTGCCCTTACCTCTCCTGAACCTGAACTGCTCCGCCTCAACTTCTTTATTTGTTCTTCCATATAACCTTCTTTTCAGTATTCGGAGCAAAATTTTAGCTACACGAGATATGAGACTAATAGTTCTATAATCCTTACATCTCTTTGGATTCGATATCTTAGCTATCGGTATCATGATCGTCTTCAGGAAGTCTTTTGGCCACTCTCCTGTTTCATTGATGTCATTGAATAGTCGGAACAATTCATTCTTTCCCTTGTCTCCCATATTTTTAATGAATTCAATTAGTATATTATTTATCCCGGTTGCCTTTCCGTTCCTAATTTCGAATATAACCTTTTCTACTTCAGCATTTAGGCTACACGGTCTATCATATATGCCAACGTGTTAAAATAGCCACGTATGATCGTCAATAAATTGGTTTTGAAGCAAAAATAGATAATCAGGCTTTTCAAAAAAGATTGTGTATCATATGCGCTATTTATAATTGAGATTTATTTTTGAAGCTTTGAGAGATTAAGTCAAATTACTGCCAATATTGATATCATTAATTATTAAGATTATGGTTTTGGCCTTTATAAAATTGTAATGTTACTTCGTCTGTTACTGTATACGATACATTTTGAACAAAGGTGATTTTTTTTTTTCCAATTATCGATTATCTCAGCGGAGTTTGTTAATGAAGTCAATCCTTTAACATCTGGGGTAAGTTACTTTAATGGTGGTCATCCATATCCCACTTAAAATCTAGAACAACCCCTAGCTTCTATGCAGTTTGCGCGTAATAAAAGTATATATAGCTTCAAAATGTTCATAAACCTATATTAGCATCACACTAGTGTGCTTATAAGATTGTTATGTTACAAGGGTTAGTCTTAAGTCTTGTAATATTCTGGTAAACAATATTCTGTATTTTTTACAGTACAATGAAAGCAGGCTAACAATCAAAGTATAGCCGCTTATGTTGGACAGTATGCAGCCACCTCCCTTCCACTTCCTAGATTTTACTTCGATAGTACGTCTTTTACTTAGAGGCAAAATTTTCTACCGTTGTTTTCACCTCTTGCTGCTTGGTAATCATCGTGATTTCAGGAAGTGCGCTATGCACCAAAACAAGTAGTAATTTGAAGGAGCAAGGTCAGAACTACATGGAAGATACGACATCAGTTCGATGCTATCAAGTTCCTGTATTTTTCGAGCCATATGTAGTTTTGCGTTATCCTGTTACAGCAGGGCGCGCTTTCTGTTCACCGATGCAGGATATTTTTGGCGTAGAGCAGCATATATTCAGTTGTTCGGAATGAAGGTCTGACCAATAGAAATGAACTCGAAGTGAATTACCCCCTCGTAGGTATATCACGCACAAAGCATGACTTCATGCACGAAACCGTCCTGTTGGACGACCGGTTCTGAAAGTTGACTTTGCTGAACCATGTTTTTGCACATTTCGATTTCAGAAATACATCCATGTTTCGTGCCTGTTACAGTCTGTTTCAGGAAACACTACATTACATGCATTTTGTAGTAGTAGTTGTCGGCACACATCTACTCTCCTCGGGGCCTGAGATTGGGTCTGCTCATGTGGTGCAATGCGGCCTCTCCTGATGGTTTTCCCGAGTTCATGAAGCGATGCACTACAGTGTGGTGGAGGATGGATTTTCCTCAATGGCTTGTCGTATGACTTTAGATACTGTATGTCTTAGAAACTGTGGTGATCGGACCTTGATTGGTTTTTGACATTTTTACAACTTGCACGAAATTTTTAGAATTACCTGTGAGAGCACAGTGACTCAGTGATAGAGCGCTTACCTCTGGTTCTTGAGGTCCCTGGTTCGATTCCTGGCCAAGTAAGTTTGTTGTGGTCAACATCGTGTGTTCGTGTAATTCATTCACTTGCTTTAATCATCGTCTCTCTTAGCTGACAGGTTATAAACGTGGGACATTAAACTGAAAGATATTGTTTTTTTTCCCCCTCGAATTACCGAGTTGCTTTGCTGTAGTTCACTGTGTCTTCCTCTTTTACATGACAAACGTTTTGGGCTGTTGTCGCATCATTATGCCCAAGTTCGAATTCACGTAGTAACTATTCACGTACCAGACACTGTTGAGCACTCATCGTCACTGCCACTTAAAACTGACTGAAGATGCTGTTGGAGTGCCAGCGTACGTGTTAAATAGTCCACCTGCCAAACTACCTCTTGGGCTAGTTTAACCTTGTATTTACGATATTGTCGAACTCAAAATATGACTCATCCTTGTAGTACGTTCGTCTGTTATTCCACATGATTACTCTTTAACAAAGCGAAATTTTGAATTGTGTTTATTGCAATAGACAACTAGAGCAATTGTGTCGGCAGAGTTTGTTAATGGGGTGAATCTTTGATTGGAACGATGACATTAATGGTAGCCATCCATATCCCATACATGGAATTGCGTGATCCCATTTCTATTTCTAGCAGAGTTTACTACTGTTTTAGTATCTCTGATTAATCAAGTTCGACATTGAGGACTGTGATAGCAATGATTTTTAAATTATGTTCTTAGAGAGATTGCATATTTATATTCTCCGAACATTGTTAATGGTTGTCAAGTTGCTTTATTCATTTATTTAAGGAGCTTTGAGTATAGTATTTATGAACATACAGTATTTTAAACAATAACAGGGAAGTGGATCGAAGGTCGGCAAGGGACGAATATTTAAAAGTACCACCTCGACATTCTGGTTGAAGGAAACTGAGACACATATCCTGATTATTACGCACGCGTGGCTTTTATAGTCACCAAATTAAATCTAAAATAGTAATAATAAAAAGTACTCATCATCATTCCATCCGAAGTATTGAATTGAATAGTTCGAGTTTAAGTATAGTTCGTTTATGGTATGTTCAGGAAAATACATAGGAGGGTAAGAAAAACTTAAGGTAAATACACTTACTCCTACGTGTAAACACTCATTAGGTGTAAGGTAAATACACTTACTCCTACGTGTAAACACTCATTAGGTGTGTAATACAATAATCACACACAGAGCATGTCCGTTTGCTTTGTAGTTTGTTACTACTTTTAGATTGGCTGAAGGTGAATAAGGGAAGAAACAAAAGATTAAAAAGAAATTCATGAATTTCATATGTAACAGGAAGAAGAATGTGCTGTGATAGCGAACAACGTTATAAAGGAAAATATTTTAATTGTGAAAACTCTTACCTTAACAAGGGAGTAGACAGAAAAGAAGTTCATGCATTTTTGAATTATTAATTTGCTTATTTGATCACTCGTAAAATACATATGGGGCACATATTACAAATATACTTCATAATTTTATATGTGTAGGTGAAATTACATTAAATAAAAACTCATTGTTTGTGAGCATTTAGTAATATATTTCTTAATGCATTGTTTTCATTTGTATGTATTTGTTAGCGTGTTTATATATAAAGGGATGTATTTTCTAAATGACTTAAATAGATCGAATGGAATACATATTCTAAGTAAAATTACTACTAATCTTTATTGTATTCTAAAGGGAATAATATCCAATGTTTCGGATACTTTATCGAGTGTCTATTATCAAAGCGTATAGGCTTAGAACATATACAGCAACATAACTTTCACACGCTTAAACCTTCGACTTCAGTGCAAATCTTCCTCGAAAAAAAAAAAAAAAAAAAAAAAAGAAAAGTTTTTTAATTCTATAGTGCATGTATGTGGAATGCTGAAGATACGTCGAGAAGTGGTTTAAAATACTCGTAGTTACCTATAGGTAAAATTCTATGGGTGTTAAGTACGCTTACACTAAATTTAATTCCAAAAAAGGGAGAACGCACAGAGTAGGCCTGGAAAAATACAATACGTTATTAGGTTAAAATGGTCAAAATATAGTATTTTTTTTAGAAATAGAATAAATGAAGATTTCGACTGAGATTGAAGCTTTAATCATGTGAAGATCCTGTTGCTGCGTTTATTTTAAGCCTCTACAATCCTTGATAATGGATAGTCTATAAAATATCTAGAATATTGGATATTTCCTTAAGAATATGTAAAAAATTTAGTACAAAGTATATATATATATTGTGGCAGAGCCTGTATTTTTAGATAACAAAGTTCATAATTTAACGATTCATTTTTGTTTATTTTGAGAATATTGGATTTATGTAAGATATTAAAATTGTTGTTTGGTGAAGGAAAATAACAAATATAATTTATGTCAATGCAAGTTTTATGAAATTATACTATTTTGCCGTCAGCGAATAAAAACAAGCAAAAGCACATAATTAGTAGTCTGCGAATGCAGGAAATAAATTTATAAAATGCTTCAGCAATAACAATTTGTAAAATCATGAGTTGCATTTGTACAATGTTTGTGAACACGAAACACATTCACGGATATGTAGAAATTGTCTAGAATCATGAGATCAGAGCATTCCAAGTGTTGCAGTTGTTGTTCGCGAAATGAGGAAGAACCTTGTTTTTCCAAAGAAAGGAGGTCGCACGTGCCTGACGTCAGTCGACGCCACCAAATTCCTGGAGAGAATTCTCAAACAAAACCGGAGGACAGGAGGTCTCTAGAGGGAGAAGTACGGAGCCTATTGTGGGTGCAAGTACCGAGTCGTTAGACGGAGAAGTTCGAATACAACGAAGTCTTTTGAATGTGACTTGAAAGTACCAATTCAATTACGAAGTTGAAACTGGAGTCTCAATGCGCCAATTTTCAACGAACTAACTTCCAACGGTAGTTAAACTAGGACATTGGATAGAGAAGCCATTACCAATGTGGATCGTGTCTTAACCAGAGAGACACCTGTCAACTACGATATTAACTTGGCGATATCGACACCTAGTAGTCAACCCAGGAGAGCACCATCAGCGACCATCGACAGAAGACATCAATCAAGGTATGTGTGACTTCGAATTCAGTGTTCAAATGCTATGCTCAATGCTTGGTATGCGTTGCTCTTCTGGCAAAGTTTCTAGATATCCGGTTTTAACCACGGCATTTACACAGCAACACATTAGAATCAGAAATATAACTGTTAATTATCCATTGAACTTATGAGTTGTCATTTTAATTTAATCCCGTAAGAAACATGCTTAAAGTATTAACCTCTCGCATAGAAAACAGTAACGTACCCACTCATTCTAGATGGTGAGTGGAAGGTGATCTTCTCAGCTCAACGATTGCATCCCCATTTCAAGGCACGAACTGAGGAGGTTGTCAATATATATATATATATATATATATATATATATATATATATATATGTGTGTGTGTGTGTGTGTGTGTGTGTGTGACAAGTGAACTTCATGACAGTCTTCCTTAAGCTTTAACTTACGAAGGGCTGTAAGTAGAGCGACATTCAACCGAAATATGTTACTATACCGGCTCCCCTTATTTTGTTGGAATTTCAAAACAACTATCTTTTAATTCAAGTAGCATCTTAATCATCTCACAGTATTAACTCAACACGGAAAGTGTGCTTATAGAAGTAGAACTCAGAAAGACGCATGCTAACCAGTACATCATATGAATCAGCACGAATTTACTGGTAGATAGAAATAAAATTTTATTCATACAGATAGCATTCATAAAGCGTGGAAAACATGCATTTGAGTTGTCGTCATCGGATTAATAATGTAGGGATGGCCAGATCCGGATATTTTTGGGTCCGGATATCCGGTATCCGGATATCCGGACACTGGATCCGGATCCGAAAAAACGGATCTTAGATCCGGATCCGAAAAAACGGATCTTAGATCCGGATCCGAAAAAACGGATCTTGGATCCGGATCCGAAAAAACGGATCTTGGATCCGGATCCGAAAATCTGGATCTTGGATCCGGATCCGAAATTTCGGATCTTGGATCCGGATTCGAAACTCCGTGTCAGAAAATTCGGGTGTTCCGAATCAGCAAAATTTTCGAAATTATTGACAAAGTGATTTTCATTCCTATGCTTAAAATAAGATTTTAAGACACTTTTGGTATCTGATCGTGTGACAGCCTTGCGTTCCTTTCATTCTGTTGATATTTGGTTTTCGTGCCTTAATATGTCACAATTACTCCAAATTTGATTGAGTAAAACTGTCGAGTTAGGTGAGAGCAATCTCATTGTCAGATTAGATTCTAGTGGAAATACTTGACCGAAAAGGTAGTAAATCTTTTTTAAAGCTGTCGTCCTGGTGGAAATTTGTCCTTTGTTTTCTGTAACACTAGTCAAATGCAGGGATGAAACCTTAGTCTCAAGCCCAAGCTTCTTCATTAGACTCTGGCTGCTTACTTTTCTAATTCTTTCTGAGTTATTGTGGTCACTGAATGAGGCCATTTCCTAGTCGTGATGGGCTAGGCCATTGCTAATAGAACAGCCCATAAAATATAGATCAAATCAAATTAAGGAGCAACTTCCTTTTCTTGCTCTTGATGAGCATTTTTTTTCTTTCTTTAAAAATACGTTTCTCTGTGACCGTACCACTCCAGTTAGAATTAAGAATTGTAGTAGAGATGAAGTTCTAAATGGCAATTAATGTATCAAAATCAATGTATTAATGTACTGTATGTGTATACAAAATACCATATGGAGCCTCGAGCAGTAACACTTTGTAATTAGTAATCCACTACTATTAACTCTGCATAGGTTGTATAAGGAGCTATATCATTCATGTAAACACATAGGCGGATGCAGGGGGAGGGCGAAAAGTCGTTTGCCCCTACCCAGCGCCACCATTAACAGTGTACTTTAGTAGTAATTTGTGGCAATTTCAGATCATCAAAGTAATTTTTCACTGCTAGCATCCCCAACCGCCCCCTAAGAATCCATCCGCCCCCTCCAAGAGTCCGTTCTGGATTCGCCCCTGCGCAAACATAATTTTATACAACTCATTCAAGAGTACATTTTGGTAGCTTTTTAAAATTTTTATCTTAAAGGATTGTCATTTCTCGTGGCTACTTATGCAATTTTGTCCACAGGCATACATGCAATTTCCAGTCATTACGCAAATACATTTATATACTTAATAGACCTCGGCTAGTTGGGGGCTTCGCCACTAGACCCCCGTTACTAGGGCCTCGCACCACAAAAGCCTCTAATCATAATCAATTTAAAAAGAAATGTCTGGGGATTTGCCCTTAGACCCTCTGATATCTCATTTGATCGGCCTATGACCTCGTACCTCGTAAACCTACAACCATACCGAATCTCAGTTCAAATATCAAATTGTATATAATAACATTCCGGTATCCCGAGACATACCGAATTTCAGTGCGAGTACATGGGGGCTTTCCCCCCAGCCCACACATTTGTTCGGTCTACAGCCTCGCACATCATACGCCTGCAAACATAACGAATTTTTAAGGGGCCGCGGTGGCTCAGTGGTAGAGCGTTCACCTCCGGTGCTTGGGGTCCCTGTTTCGATCCCAGCTTGCACCGTGTGGACTTTGAGGTGGACAAACACCGTGCTCGTGGATTTTCTCGGGGTTTTCCCGTTTCCTCCTACTTTCTTCATTTCATTTATTTCTCATAATCACCGTCTCCTTTAGCCTAACCGGCATAAACGTGGCAGTGCACGTGAAACACAAGCATTTCATTTCACAAGATAACGAATTTTTGTTCAAATAACAAGTTTCATTTCTCTAACATTCCAGGATTCCGAGATATAAAAGTCTTTTCTCCCCGCCCCTTTACTTCCCCTCTAAGACATACATAAAAAAACGCTTAAGTACATACCTAATTATTTCAAATGTAAAGTCCAAATACCAAATTCTATGCTCCTAACCTTCAGAGGTTCCCAGATATCGACATGTTATTATAATAATTACAATCCCCACCCTCTTTCCTTTCCATCTCTTTTCTTTTCCTTTTTACTAAAACGTCAAAAAACACTGAAACACATGTCAAATTATTTTCAATGAGAAGTGCAAATACCAAATTTCAAGTCTCTAACCTTAAAGGATATAACATATTAATACAATAATTGTAATCCCCACTTAATTTTTTTCTCGCCCCTTTTCTTCCCTTCTGGGCCACACATAAAAAAAAAAAAAAAAACGTTGAAATACGTATCTAATTATTTTAAGTGAGAAGTCCAAATACCAAATTCCATGTTTCTAACCCTTTAAGTTTCCGAGATATAGGCATATTATTATACTAATTGCAATAACTGCAATTACCACCCGTTCTTTTACTTTCTACATCTTCCCTGCCCCTTCTAATTTAAATATCAAAAAGCACTTTAACAAGTATCAAATTATTTTCAATGAGAAACCCAAATACCAAATTTGAAGTATCTAACGTCAAGAATCATCAATATTTTCCACCCCATTTCCCCCCTTCCTCGTCGAATTTCCCAAAGTCCTTCCTTAGTGGTATCCTACGTCACAAACCCTATAAACTGTCCAAATTTCAAGTTTGTAGCTTAAGCGATTTGGTCTGTACGGTGATCTGTCACTCAGTCACTCAGGACTTTGCTCTTTTTATATAGAGATATTTAAGATTTTATGGGAAAGCCATGGATTTTGTCCTAAGGCCGCCAGTGTCTTAGAAATGTAATAGCTTTGCTACAAACTTTAAGCAATTAACTGACTGATCTGCGTCTATATGTATTATGTAAAATACCGCTTATGATATTTATTTTGCTCGTAATAAAAAAAAAAAAAAAAAATAGAAATGATGATGAAAATTCAAAGACATCCATGATTTTAGCGTAATGCTGCAGGAGTTCAGATCATTGAATTAATCATAAGAGCCGATTGTATAAGATAGACTACATTAAATTCCAATGTGGCACAAAGAAAATATGCAGCATTACTATGCAGTTTTTCAACGTTATAACTCATTCTGAAAATATTATCATAGGTCTCACAAACAATCGAATTTTAATCCTAACTCGATTAATATATAACAAAAGGCAGATCTATACAACTACTGACTTCAGATGAAAGTGGCATACTTGTAGTACGTTTAAAGATATACTAAAGACTAAATGATGGGGTGTGCGGATGGTCTAACCCGAAAAATGTGAAAATGAGATTTTGATGTAATCTTTTGTCATTTAAATTGAATTGTCTTCCCACTGAGTTAGATAAAATTCACCTAGTCAATTTTATACATATGGATATTTTAGTTCTGGGTCTCAATCTAAGGCCTAAAATATTCAAAACAGGAGTATGAATCTGAACTTCGAAATTTCGGGTGTGGATCCAGGAACCGGATATCCGGATCCGGATCCAATATTCAAAACTTCGGATCCGGATCCAAGATACAAAACTTCGGATCCGGGTCCAAGATCCGAAATTCCGGATCCGGATCCAAGATCCGAAATTTCGGATCCGGATCCAAGATCCGAAATTTCGGATCCGGATCCAGGAACCGGATATCCGGATTCAAGATCCGAAATTTCGAATCCGGATCCGAGATCCGGATCTTATAGGATCCGGATCCGGATCTTGTAGGATCCGGATATCCGAGATCCGGATCCGTCTGGCCATCCCTATAATAATGGCCAATTGACATGATAGTTGGATTTCGTTGTCTATATTTGTGGCTTTCAATTCAGAAGTGGTCTATTTCGTAATTCAAGGAACTTTCCAATTGCTTGACGAAGCTGGCTACAACTGCAATTTTATCGTATTACGATAAATCTAAAATGAATCCAAACGACATGTATCCAAATACCCATTTTACTTCGCTTCGTACCTACTAAGGTATTAAATTCATTAAATGTACAGTAGACTTTACTATCCCGCTTCCATGAACGATCTACTCAACTTTTAACGCCTCATAAAAACCAATTTTGCGAAGAAGCGATCATTTACAAAGTTTTTTTTTTTTTTTTTAATAAAAAAAAATCGTAAGTTTCAACTCCTTTTCTTAGACCTACCTTTTCTAATCAATAAACAGTAAACTAAGTTTAGGTTTTCTTTTTAAAATTAGACCTACGTTTTACGTTAGTCTGTTGTTTATTTTAAATTGTGTCTATGTACAGTCAGTGACAAAAGTTCTTTCCGTTTGGTAAAATTCATTTTGGAAATGACGGTGGTATGGCTGGAACGTACAGAAAATTACATTCTTTTTAATTTACTGAAAACTGTACTCGAATTGTCCTTCCATTGTAAAGTTATTTACTAAACTAATTTCATCAAACGGAAAGAACTTTTGTCGCTAACTGTACATCATTTGAGTATAAGTGAGTTAGTACATTTTATCTTAAAGTGTGTATAGCATTTTTATTTTTTGTCTTCCTTTTCCTATAATATTTTTTAAAAACAGTACGTACATAACATACTTTTAAAAAGTTTAACAAGTGTTTATAAAGTACAGTACTAGCCTGTACTAAGGGGTCAGAAAATATGAATGAAAACGGATTTTGATATAAAAAGTGTGCTCTCTGGTATGGGTAAGACAAGCAGTTAGGATTGATTATTGAATTCCGGCCTATCCGGCTTTTTTGTTATCCGGTCTTCCTTTCCGCTATATTAGTCCGGATAGTCGGTGATCTACTGTGTTGTATATCTTATTTACGTTAGAAATTTGATTCTAGGTTATTCTACTTCTATATGATAAGTAATATAACAGCGTAAGATATATTTTTAAGACTTTTTGTATGTTCTCAGCTGAAATCCGTGGAACTTGTTCAAGCCTGCATCAATCGTATCAAAGAGATCAATCCTATTTTAAACTGTGTTGTGGATGAAAGATTTGAAGCAGCTCTACAGGAAGCTCAAGAAGCTGATGATCTTTTGGCCTCTGGAAAGTTATCTGCTGCAGAATTAGAAAATGAGAAGCCATTCTTTGGTGTGCCTTTTACAACAAAGGATAGTACATGTGTTAAGGGTATGTGCAGGATTTTTTCCATGATTTTGTGAACAAAGTTTTTTTTTTTTTTTAATCGAATTTTTGTGTCGTGTATTCATGTAGCAAAAGAATCTTAAAAGATATTTTCGTTAGATTTGTAATAGTAAATAATATTAAAAAATGCAGCAATATGTAACCACACCAATACTAAAATATCATTAATAATTATGACTGTGAAAAGTTGCTAAGATCGTTGGTATTTACAAAATTTGATACATGCCTTCTTAGAAAGTGTGATTGATGGTTTAGAGTCTCTTAATAGCTAATAATTAATTTTTTGTGTTGAATAGCTAATAATTAATTTTTTGTGTTGCAGAGTAAGAAAATCATAAGCGAATATTTAAATCGTTAGCGCAGCGATTTCTGGCATCTATGTTGGATTCTGTGTAAAAAAGACACTAAAACATTAGATTCCGACAGTACATAGATTTGTTGTTCGCGTCAAAACGTGTAGTGTCATTTTTTGTTCATGTATAGTTAACGATCTTTCATTTAATTCACTTCACTATACAGGAAGGTTGATCAGAACATCTGTATTATTGCATATAGACTAGTTTTGAAACAGTATTTCTACCTTTTCACTAATTTAATGTAAAATATTTCTGAATATACGTATTAGAATTCTTCAAGTAATGTGTATACTAAGTTTATGACAGAAATACGTATTTAAATAGCATTTTATGCGGTTACTGTACATGTTCCTTAACTCTAGTTACCTGTTCCGTCGCAAACTCAGGTTTTAAATTCTCTTCATGTGCAGTATAATGTTGACGGAAATTGAAAATTGCAGTCGATTTAGGTTTTTTCACGTGTAGGTGGTTAGCGGGTTTTTGAACTTTAATGTTCCTTTGAGCACCGAGATTACATGAGACGACGTACAGCTTAACGTGGAATCCAAACCACATAGACTTCCACCGGAAATCGAACTCGGCTCTCGCACATGGAAAGCATATTTGTACTATGGTGCTAATCTTATTTGATAACGAACTTAACACAATAATATATAAAGAAATAGGTTTGTTGGAGAAAAGCTGTCACAATGTAAGCCATTTTTCTTTTCACTACTCCTCCGACTGTATATCACTATAAAGTAACATAATATGAATAACACAAAGAAATGTTTCACCTACCTACCATAAACAATTGACTTGTCAAGCCTTCATTCTTGATTGCAGATGATGTCTTCCTTGGGTCAGATTCGCACACAGCAAAGCTGAAATCTTAAGAATGTTCTGAGTACTGGGCTGACAGAATGACAATTACTTGATTTAATCTAACTCACATTGTCAAGTTTTTATTAAAAATAACACGACTATTGAAATTTAGTATTATACTTGGATCGTTCAAAAATGATGGGCATTACAATGATTTTGTGTTCACAGGCACCATTTACTGAAAAAAAAAAAAAAAAAAAAACGAATACAGATTATATTACAGGTATTCCCCGCCAGTGGCTATGCGCTTTTGCCATCGTTTTGGCAGCTTCCGTATTTGCATAGTAAACCATTCTTTGGGGGTATCCCGGAGTTATTCATTGGTGGTGAACTTCTTATCCCGCATGACCTCTTTCATTGCGTTAAATAGTGCATAGTCGCTCGGAGCCAGATCGGCGAATTTGGAGGATGTGTAAACACAGTAAACCCAAGTTCACGCACGGTGGCAATGGTCTTATGATTGGCCATGTGGCCGCACATTGCCGTGTTGGAACAGAACGCCACAGCCCCATTTTCCGTGGAGGCGTTGTTGAATGCGTCGGCAGAGTTGGTGCAATGACCTGGAGTACCGATCACTGTTGACGGTTGTATTGGGAAAGAGCCAGTCTACCTGCAGTATCCCTTCCTGGTCCCAAAACACAATCCATTTGTTTCTGCACGAATAGTCCCGGCCGTGACTTCTTGGGACTAGGCTCCCAGTATGCTTCCACTCGTAGACTGGCGTTTCTTTTCTGGAGTCTCGTTTAAGAGCCATGACTCATCGACGGTGGCCTGACGCTAAAAGAACTCCGCTGGATCTGTATTGTACTATTGCACTAACTGTTGGCATATTTCTAGACGCTTCTGCTTTTGCTTAATGGTGAGGGAATGGGTCATCCATTGTGCATACACCTTCATCTTCAAATCCTCTTTGATGATGGTGTGGAGGGTTTTCCGTGATAGACCTGTTACCTTCTCTAGTTCATCAATCATGATTCGCCTGTTAGTCTGTCAGATTCAGCAAAATTTAACATCACTTAAAGGGAGTAGCTGCAACATACTTTAAGTTGTTCCATATAGTGCCAACAGTGGAAAAAGGCATGTTGCCCATTCTGGAAGAGTAGCTTTCTTAAAATGGCGGCCAAAAACGAAATGGTGGCTTAAATTCTTAAAACCGTCATAAGTGTCCCAATTAACACCCATTTTATTATTTTTTTTTGTTTCTATTCCATGTTTTTTTGATCGAGGAATCTATTAGTCTATTGTAAAACATGGTTCAAATATGTTTTATGATCATTACATAATAATTTGAAAGCGGAAAATAAAATTTGGTGTTATATTAACTGATTTCGATAATTAAATTCCATGATATTAACAGATTTTTCTCCCCAGATTTAAGATGGAAGCATGAGGGAGGTGCATTATCTGTGTAGCATCTGCTACTGACCTCACTGAAACAAAGGATGTGAAAGCTGCCTGGGACATGGGCGCCCGGAAAGGGGGGCAGGGTGGGACCCAAGCCAACTTCTGGCTCACGAAAATGTATTAAATTTCTTAAAATTTTCTTAATACAAATAAAAAATACCATACGTAATATACCAACTAGAGATTTGAGCCTCTCCTAGAAAATTATCTTAAGGTGCTAATGCTGGGAGAGAGTGAAATATGCTGCAAAAACCCGAGTAAATCATCATATAGAATAAATGAGCTCAGTGATGACTGTACCAGTATTGCAGACATTAGATACCACCGAGAATTCCAGCAGGACTTGCCACATAAACAAAAGCTTCAGAAAATACAAGAAAAAGTATCCAATCACAAGATGTGAGACCACGTCGCAAGACAAGTTGGTATCATCAAATATTCTGCCAAAAGTATTTGTATCCTGTGAGAGAACAAAGTATGTTAAAGGTACAAAAACACATTGACAGTTGTGATATGAGAGCTAATAACACAGTTTACTCAGCAGCCAATGAACATTGTACAGGCTGAACAAATAGAATTAACTATGAAAATATTAGGTATTGCTACTAAGGACCTAGTGTCAAGTGAAGCTAAGTATCATTTCACATGTTACAGAAATTTTGTTAGGATAATACACAAACAGAATGACTCACAGCCAAGCATTGACAATTTGGAAATGAACTGTGAAAATGTTTCATTTGTTGAAGTTTTTAAAAGTTAGTAGAACACAGTCAAGAATCCTCGAGTTATTCTTTTTAAACAATTTGTTAAAGTTATGGAAGAAGAAGAAGAAAACTTAGGAGGAAAATAAAGTTTCTTGAGAAGAAGTAATTTTATGAGGCAAATATCATTACACAACAAGAACTTAGTATATGTTAGTACTGAACGTAGAAGAACACCAGTGTACCAAGTTTCGTTAAACATTGAAGTTAAAGTTAGCTATAGAAAATGATAAACTGCCACAGAAATTGCACCAACAGAAGACGACTTGCATCCTGAATGTATTTCTCTATACAGGGTTTGTATGATAAGTAATGAGACCAGGTCTGGAAACATTGTTTTATTGATCTGATCTGTACAGGGACTTAAAAGCTTTCGAAGTACTCTCCTCTTGCGTCGATGCACTTCTGCAATCGATGTTTCCACGCTGCAAACGCCCCCTGGAAGTCAGCAGCCGGCATGTCCTTTAGAAATGTGGTCACGGCTGCTTGGATGGCTGTGACGTCTGCAAAACGGGTTCCTTTCAAGCGTGGCTTCAGCTTCGGGAAGAGGAAGAAGTCGGCCGGGCTCACATCTGGGCTGTAGGGTGGTTGTGGAAGGACTTCCACCCCAATCCGGGTCAAAAAGGAGGTCACTAAGAAGGCGGTGTGGGCAGGGGCATTGTCGTGATGCAACTTCCACCGGCTAGCGATCGCCGGTCTTTTCCGCTTGACGCTCCTGTGCAGTCTCTCAAGGACTTGTTTGTAGAAGGCGGCGTTGACGGCTTGTCCTTGGGGTACAAACTCCTTGTGGACCACCCCCACATTGTCAAAAAAAACAATCAACATTGTTTTCACCTTTGACTTCGACATTCTGGCCTTCTTGGGGCGCGGGGACGCAGGAGTGTGCCACTCCGCGCTTTGACGTTTCGTTTCAGGGTCGTACTGGAACACCCACGACTCGTCACCTGTTATGACGTCATCTTCAAAGTTAGGGTCACTGTTCATGAGGTTCAACAGTTCCTGACAACAATCAACACGTCGTTGCTTTTGTTCGTCAGTCAACACTCGCGGCACCAGTTTCGCACAGATTTTTCTCATTCCCAATTGTTCCGTCACAATCTTGTGCACTGTTGTGTGGTTCATATCGAGTTCATCAGCAATCAATCTCAACGATAATCGACGGTCTGAGTTCAGGAGATCCCTCACTTTTGCCACAGTTTCGTCCGTAGTCACTGTTGTCGGGCGTCCAGCCCTCTCCAGATCCTCAACGCTTTCCCGGCCGTTCCGGAACGCACTGTGCCAACGAAACACCTGGGCTTTGGATAGGGCTTCCTCTTTGTAGGCCTCCGTGATGAGAGAAAGCGTCTGAGTAGCCGTTTTCCCCAGGCGAACGCAAAATTTGATCGCATAACGCTGTTCGATGGAACCCTCCATGTTTGTTGATTTTCCGCCGTGACAAGAATGTTCACAAGGGCTTTGTCCAAGGCTTGTCCGCGCTCCACTAAGGCTCGGAGCCAACTGACGCGCGGTGCGTTGCTTTGCTCGGACCCCCCCCCCCTACATCCTCCATCACCGACAAACCCGCTCCAGCGACACGCGCGCCGCGGCGCGGCGAGTCTCATTACTTATCATACAGACCTTGTATGTACTACCAAGATTAGATACGTCTGTTACAATTGTAATCAGTAGCACATCTAATTCCACACAATGCAGTGCAATGGTTTTGAGTTTAAAGAATTCTCTTTATTTTCTTTTTCAATGGGTATATAATGTTTCTCGAGGTGAAATTAAACCTCCCTAAAAATGTTTTACTCTCATCTGTAGTGATAACTCTGTGTAACAACACTGTTGTACGGCTCCTGAATAGTCATGGTCATGGTATCAGCTATGATATCATTGAAAAACTAGAAACAGAATATGTACTAAATGTTATATCTAAACAAAAACAAGGACATGTGGCACTTCCTGATAAATTTCTAGTGTCAATGAATCCAGAGAGAGATGTTACCCTACTGACTGAAGATAACATTGACAATTTAGAACAAACATTAACATGTGGTGGCACATCATGGGTGATATCAATAAAAATAAGTAACTACTCCTGAGAAGTCCTGCTCGAGAATCGGAGTAACTACGCCTGGAGTAATCTCCTCCCTCAATTTCGTATCAATAAAAGAAGCCACTACTCAGGTCTAGTCTGCTCCAGATTTGTGAACGTTTACTCGCGCTTCCTCTGCACGTAGCACTGAATCGTATCAATAAAAGAAGTGATTACTCATTTCTCCCATTCATCGCGCAGTCATTTCGTTGTTTTTAACCTATGACGTAGTATCTTAAAAGCCATGAAACGGGCAAGTAGCAACGATAGCTTCAACCAAAGTGCATTTGTGGATATTTTAAAAGAGTTTCCAGTGGTACTTTCAAAGTCACAGCTACCAGAAAGTAAACGGAGGAAAGCCGAAACTTTGAAGGTAATTACAGTGAAATGCAACGAAATATCAAATACATCTACGACTGAGAGACGAATTCAAAAGAGAATCTTTAATATTCGAGCGAGAATAAAACAAAAATAAAAAAGAAGAAAAAATAAAAAAAGAAAAGAAGAAAGTAATACTGAAACCATGGAAATGAACCTATTTGAGCTGATGGATGTTGATTGGAATCCAGCAATATCAAGATTAACACGACAAGCACATATCCAGCAATATCAAGATTAACACGACAAGCACATATCACGTGTTGTCCAAGGTCTTTGTAGATTGTTTGGCTTTAAGAACGAAATCAGACACTTGGCTCCTTTGTTTTCTTTTTAAAAAAAGTCCAGCCACCCACGTCATAAATCACGTCCATCTGATTGCATTTTCCACACCATACGTGTCCCCTTTCGCCTTGACATAAACAAAATACATTCTCATGTATACACCCTTTCTATCAACGTTGAGTTGAGTTGATTATTAGTTTAACGTCCTTTTCAGTAGCGAGCCTATATGAGACAGAACCCACTGATTAACGTGGAATCCAAACTACATGAGCTCCTGCCGGGAATCGAACGCGGGTCTCCTATGCCAAAGGCATGTACGCTAACCGCTTAGCCACGAAATAGCTCTTCCTATTAACGTATTACTCTCCAAAATACTAGGTTTCTTTAATGCCACTTGTATATAGTCAAGTGCTCCGATAGCACCCGGAAATGTATATTGTTCTTGCCACTCTGCCTTTGCTGTTTGTATATTACGCACACTTCCGGAAACAATCCATTTTCAGGTAGTCATAGACAGTACTTTGAGCCACACCAGAATCCCCTGACATTCCGACCTGGAATCCCGGATCACTCACGTAACGCAAGAAAACCAAGGGCACCGATTTCTCTGTAAATTTGGGGGGAGAGGTTATTCAGATGCAGAAGGTATATATATCGGGATTTTAAGACAAATTGCACTCTAATTATGCCAAATATTGTATATTCATAAATACAATAGGGGGCCCACATGTGCTTTGGGGGCCCGGGCCCCCACAGGATCGGCGCCTTTGAAGAAAACCCGCATCTTTTCATCATTACGTAGTCCACCACCCCGAATTTCGGTTGATTCTCCTTAAAAGATGTTGTGCTAATCACTACATTTTCTTTCATAAACTTATAATGCTTTTTGTAATCTCCATTTCCAACATTTCTATGCAGTTTATAAATTTTTCTACTTAGTAAAACAATCATACTCTGCCATATTTCGCACGGAGTCACCTATTTAGCTTGCTCCACAAATTTGGAGAAGTTACTAGCATCACAGAGGAGTCTTTGATTTTTATTGATATCAAACGCGTAGTAGTTACTCGGCTCGAGAATAGAGGTGTGGTTACTTCAAAAGGGCGGGGCTTCTCCGAGGTCAGCCGAGACGACTAGTGCTCAGTTCTCTTTTTATTGATACCAATGCGAGTAACTACTTCAAAATTGGGCGTAATGAGTAACTTCTCCGTTTTATTGATATCACCCCATATCGTGTAAATTCAATAATCGCTGTGCGACAAACTGGCGAATCACTGCTGAAGTCAAAAATAATAGTCTTGTCTTCAGAATCTGGCACTTTATTTAGTACTGCCAGAGAACTACACAGCTATCTAATACTCCAATAGAACCCCCTCAAAAACGGCCAAAGAAATCATTACCTGAAGATTTGACAACGAAAAAAATCCTAGAATACTACCGTGGACAGCGGCTTCCACCTGGTGAATTGACACATATTCAAAATTTAGAGAATTCTACCAGCTACAAAGCAGTTTCAGCTCTGCAGAGGGTACAGTACATGTTATGGTTTAAAAGCCTTGCCTCAAGACTAATTCAAGTCTCCTGGTACCAGGCTGGACATGGTTCTTCATCACATTACGGGATGTTGTATTTGTCATAAAAACAAACATTGGTTTTCTAGGTACTGTTGATTTGCCAGCCACTGACATAAAACAGCCTGTGATGTTTTGATATTGCAGAGGATGTGCAATAAAAGACCAGATGAGGTTCTGTTGTGATTTGTATTTTCGATCCATTATTTTATTGCAAAAGCATGTGATGTGTACTGGAAGCACAAGGACCAGTTCAGGAATATATTGCTGATGATGGGAGGATTCCACCTACTGATGATGCTGTTAGGAATAGTTGGTCGTAGGTTTGGAGCTGCTGGTTTAAAAGATCCAATTGTCAACAGTGGAATTGTAGTGGAAGGGTCAATTGACAATGCACTAAGCGGAAAAAGATACAATCGAGGTATTCGAATGCATAAAGCAGTTTATGAGGTATTAGGTTTGTTGCTGATACAGGAATACTAGGACTTAGCAGTCATTTCACAACACCCCTTATTACAGGAACAATTTATGACACTTCTTGAAAAATTTCAAACGAACATCTGCCAGACTACATATGAATTGCTGTAGCATAACAGAATCACAGTAGATTGGAAGAAAACCATACTGGAGTTCATTAGGAACTTAGAAACAGGCGATAGTGGTTAAGCCAAGTTTTGGATGAGTTACCTCAATCTTGTGGATTTGGCATTTAACCTTATAAATTATTCATTGTAGCTTTGGAAGATTCAAGATCGCTAATAACATTCCAACTGAGCGAGCAGTATATATATTTTAAGAGTATACATCTAAGTTATATAGGCCGAACCTGTAACACAGATATACAGGATGTTTCAAAACAACTCCGACAACGTTTGGGAGGTGATTCCTGACACCAAGACAGAAAATATAAACCAACCTGGGTGCTCAAATGCTTCCTTTCGGAGTTATAGGCTGCCGAAAAGATGAAAAAATGAACTTTAAAGATCCATAGCTCCAAAACTATGGGACCTACCGTAGTCAGATCAAGACTTCATTTAGAAACTAGTATGTGCCCTATCCAAATATTCATGTTTCAGAATGCTGTGGTATTTCCGCATCAATTTTTATAGAGGTAGTTGGTGGGTACTTCAATTATATGCCCCTAGCCAAACTCCCTCTATACAAATTGTTGTGTGACTTCTAGAACATGTATTTTTGGATAGTGCACATATTATTTCCTAATTGAAGTCTTGACCCGATTATGGTATGTCTCATAGTTTTGGAGCTATTGATATTTAAAGTTCATTTTTTCATGCTTACGGTAGCCTGTAACTCTGAAAGGAGGCATTTGTTCACCAAGGTTGGTGTATACTTTTTGTCTTATCTTCGTGTCAGGAATTACCTCCCAAACGTTGTCTGTGTTGTTTTGAAACACCCTGTATATACTCTTAAAATATATATATACTGCTTTGGTCAGTTGAAATTTTATTAACGTTATATTTGCAAGTGAAACTGGAGATTGGGATTTATATTGGAAGATTAAGAGACATTTACACCAGATATAGCTCAAAGCGTTAAAACTACACTTAATATGTTATTTTGCAGTTCTGATTATACAAAAATAAAGGTGCTACTAATGTCGTATTTATAAAATACTATATTCGGAGATTCAAGACTATACATCAAGCATATTAGCTATGTTAAGAACGTTATCTAATTTACACAGAATTCCGCAATATGCAAGAGAATTAAATAAACGTAGAGTTTTAGAGTCAATTTATTGTTTTACCCATTGTGTTTTGGTAAATTTTATGTACTTTACATGCAATAAAGCCAGTTAATGCATTTTGTAATTAAAATTCATATTCCTTAAACCCGAAAACCATGTAATTGAACCTCAAAACGTTTAAAAAACATGTTATTTGAGAGAATTATGAGTGGTTTTAAGAATTTGATGCCACCATTTTGTTTTTGGCCGCCATATTGGGAAAGCTACCAATTCAGGTTGGGCAACATGCATTTTTTCACTGTTGGGACTATGTTGAACGATTTTATACTGGCTGCAGCTTCTCCCTCTTTGTGATGTTATTTTCTCATTTTTGGTGGTCTAACTGACGGACTATGTAGCCCATTATCAAGTTATTGACATTCTGGGCATTGTTTGGTTTGCGAGCAGTTGCTGGACGCTCAGTGCTTTTGGGTTTTTCAGCGCAATCCCTACCGTGTCTGAACTCTGATATCCAACAAAACACGCATCTGTGACTTGCTGCTGTGGTTACTAACCTCTTGTGGATGTCTGAAGCAGTCTTTCCTTCCCTACAGAGAAACCACACTGTCCACCGTTGTGCATGCTTGTCTGCTTCCATGTTGTTTTACCGCTGTCCACTGGCGTACACGCAAGCCGAAACAAGTGCTTCTGCAGTGCAGCATCCATGGGAAGCACCAACACCATCTGGTGGCAGTAGACGGTACTATAGTCCATCTTCACCAAACTTCGACACATTTCAAAGTGATGCTTTGCAGGAGTTATAGAGGAAGTGCCAATTAATATTGAATGAACTAAATATTTATTATTATTATTATTATTATTATTATTATTATTATTATTATTATTATTATTATTATTATTATTATTATTATTATTATTATTTACAGTTGATGAGAAACTAATTTTTGCTTCCGGTTCCGTGCATTTTCGCTACGCTATTGTATAACAACGAACTTCGAAAAAAAGAAAGAGGTAAAAGGAAAGGAAAATTAAAATGTTTATATTTATTTTATGTTGTTTACTGTGTATATGAAAAGAAAATATTTTATTTTTTAAAGGTCTTCATCATACAATGGGTTTAGCTGCACGACAGTCGTATATAGCCAACAAGGATGCAGAAGTTATTACACTTGTGAAAAAAGCAGGTGGTATTGTATTAGCTGTAACCAATATACCAGAACTGTGCATGTGGTATGAAACCCGCAATACGATACATGGACAAACACAGAATCCATATGACACGACTAGAATGGTTGGAGGATCATCTGGAGGAGAGGTATTACTGTGTTAATTCTTTCTTTCCCAAATGAATAAATGAATATATATATATATATATATATATATATATATATATATATATATATATATATGTATGTATGTATATATTAGGCTGGTTCAAATTTTTTTTTTGCGAATTTAATTGCGCATAGTTGCTAATATTGTTCCTTTCCTACAAGTATATTTCGCTGCAAAAAATCAACTCAATTGGATAATGTTTAGCGGTCGCTCAAGCGACACGAAGTTGTGCCATAGGATGCATATAATTATGTCGTATGGAGAAAACCGAAACCTGTTTCGGTGTAAGCCGAACCGGCTTTGAAGAAAACCGAAACCGGTTTCGGTTGTCCTACCCCAGTGCCCATAATACCTGTCACGCAACCGCTGGCTCCGATGTCCAGGTCTGCAGCTCCGAAACATCCTTACCGTTGACAGACGTGTGACATAACATCAGACTGGAGGTGGCAGTTGTTGCGCAACGGTGATTTTCTGTTCGACGCTCTTTGTCCGCAATTGTTGAAACTAGGAACATCAAACACGGCCCATAGATGGCCACTGGACTGTTGTCCAGAAAGTTTATAATGAGTCCGTCGGATGGTGAATGACCGAGATATGAGCTTTAAAAGTCATGTACGACTCATCAGAATTGAAATACAGCTTATCAAATGAAAAAAAAAAAAAAAAAAAAAAACACAAAAGTTTTATTAGAGGCATGTATTATCTAATTAGGAATATTCAGAATTTCACAATATAAATTTTGTAAGGTTACTTTATCGAAATTGCGTTATCGATGTAATAATTACACCACAATACATATGTAACATGGATTACGAAATTATTGCTGAAATAAAACGTATTAGCAGACATCACTCGAAATCAAATTTAACACATATATTACATAAAATACTTTGACACATAAATACAAGACATGCCATCATAATAGATTATATCAGAAAATACAAGATAAATATTTTATATATACATATATCTGGTGTAATTACAGGTAAACATACTAGTACAGCCCCATGCAAACAAGTTGAGGTGGTAATCTATTAGGTAGAGGTTTAATAGTTAGTGGAACTAAAATTATCATAACCAAAGGTGCTGTCATAGCTTATAATATGGACATCGTCTCATCAAATTATTTAATCGCTATTTATTTATTAATAAATGAGTAGCTCCCTTTTATTTATTTATTTATTTATTTATTTATTCATTATATATATATATATATATATATATACATATATTTTTCTTCATATACTTCTTCCATAATTACTTATTATTATATATAATCAATTATCCTTAGCATTCCATAACAACTCATCAATATCTTGTTGCTTTATTTATTATTCATTTCGTAGTATTTTATTTTATTTTTTAGATAGTAGTTACTTATGCATATTATAGATGATGAGACTTCATATGATTATTTGCTGTTGTTTCTCTTATTTTAAAATACGGCAATTAGTTCTATAGCTCCATAGCATTGAAAATACAGTAAAATATATCATATTAGTAATGAATTATTTGTATCTACCTAAATTGCTGTATCATCCTTCGATACTGAATATGATATTGAATGAAAACATGTTTTGTCGAAAGAACTGTTGATTTAGTTGTTAGGCCTGAAGCTGAGGATTCCAATTATTATTATTATTCGATTAAATTTTAGTGTAGCTTCATTTTAGGGGAAAGATTATGTATTCAGGAGGCATCACCTACTGGACAAGATTCAATTTCTTAGCTGGACATCATTTTTGTAGTGGATCCTCCTTCAAATAATAATAAATCTAATATGAAAAAATACAAATTACCGTTGGTATTGCTCCGTAGTTGTAATTCCGTTTTTGGTACTCTCAAATCCCATTAAATTTCCTGCTAACTTGAATTTTACTATATTTTTCGGATTATATTTCTCGTTCCAATAATTAAACCGCAGAATGTACGAAGTTTCTTCAAAATTGACGTTTAATTAAGAAGACTCAAGCTTTATACATTTTAAAAAAACATTTGTGTATATTATTTAACTTTAACTTGCTTTCTCTTTTTCGTATTCAGGTGCAGAATTTATACACATGTCACCTAATGCTTGAATACACCGTTATAACTTGAAAACAAATTACAAGTTCATTGCTATAAACTGGATTAATACCGAAACAAAACATGAAACAACTAAAACATGAACCTAATAAATAAAATAAATATCAACATAAATACGAAATGGTACTGACATAATAACTGCAGATTTATAATGGTGATGACAACTATACAGGTTCAATTTAGTGGAGCAGTACACGGTGGAAACAGGACCCGTTTTTGAAGAAAACCGGTTTACGAAATTTTTCAGAAACCTGTTTCGTTTTTTCTAAATAGCGAAAAACCGGTTTTTGTGCCCACCACTAGTTATTTTATATTGTAGTTAGGACATAGCCTGTACAAAATTCTTCTGTTATCTTCACAGGTATTCACGCATATGTTGAACATTTTATGCATTGCATGCGACTACTCTGAAATTTAAGAATAAGATAGATGAAAAACAGACAATGCCATATCCTTTTTGAGTTAAGCATTTGGTTCAGTTTTCTTTTGCTTAGGAACTGACTTGTCTTATTTTTCTTCTTCTTTTTAGTTTGTAACCAGAAATTGTGTTCTTTAGGTAAAAATACATAAATATATATATTGCAGTGGTAGTATAGTAGAATATGCTACTATACTACAGGGAGAATGTTACATGTCATTTTTTAAAATTGTTTTATTGAAAAAATTGGGCTACTAGTCTTACTTGACATCTTCCAATATCAAACACTTGCATATGTGTTATGAAATCTTTACTGTAGAGTAATATATGGCCCTGGACGCTTGGGTTGTTAAGCAACAACTAACAATCCTAAATATGCACTTATATTTTGATTATAGTTGAAGTTATGGTAGTACAGTTGTGCTGTTGTTAATTTGACATCAGAGCAAAAGAATGCAGTTACAGTAAAAATTTTCATACCATACGCAACAATCAGAACAGAAAAATATTCAAGATTGTTATATTTTACCAAACAACGGAAATTGATTCTTGTTAAAATTCAGTATACCATAGTAATCGACTGTCTTATGTGTAGAGTGTAACGATGACATTGTGCAAAGTACTAATTTAGGTGATCACGTAAGTTAGGAAAAAGTAGCAGTGTCAATGTAGAACACGTGAAGGAGTTTGATTGAAAGTAATTTAGTTTCACTTTAGCGTTGTACGCCATGGACAGATTAGTGTTAAGTATGGTCAATTCTGGAATTTTTACTTTGCTGAATCCGGAAATAATCCGGAATTCAAAACACATTTCAATTTCGAAAAAAAGATCTGAGAACTGAAATTTCCAATTCCGGAAAATAAAATTTCTGAAATGCGAATAATGTTGGCCATCCCTAATTAGTATATTTTATGCTGGACATTGTACTAACACACTCATCTCAACATCGGTAGGTAATGTATCGGGCAAGGAATATCCGTAATTACTCCAGAAAAGTACATGGGGAACCGATCTTTTATTTTCCATATCTTGGAATCAGATGTATGGATCACCTCCTATCAACGAACTTTCGTAACTTATAACGCTATACATTCTGGCCAAAATTGATGGTGATTCATTAAGTAGTTCTTGATATTTTAAATCTCCCAGACAGACAGTAAATAATGTAAAGGAGCTTTTGGTAAACAAACCAAAGTAACTAACTTTTAACACTGAAATATGTTATAGCATTGTTAGGCATTAATTTTATGTGTATTCATTTAATCTGTGTTCTGTTGTATGGTGTCTTTTTTGTGTTAAATACTAAGAATTATTTACCATAATCAAATCCATAATAATAAAAAAATGAATACAGTTAAGTAATGTGCTGTCGGGAACGTCCTCTAGTTGAAAAGTTGAAAATCCAGGTGTTTAATTCTTAATTTTAACATTGTAACGAAATTCCGCATATATTTAATTTTTTAAATGTATATATAAAAGTAAGCAAGAAAATTCTGTCGCTTTTTTAGCCATCACCTTCGAATATCGATATGTCAATTAAGACGTACCTGAAAGATCACAGTCCCCATCAGCATCGACGACCTTCTACCAACGTTCTGGAAGGCCATCGCGATAGAACATGGTGGGCCGTGAAGTGAAGATATCAAGTGCATTTTGCACCTCTACTAGGGATTTGAATAGCGTCCACTAAGGTGATTGTCCAAGGAATGGAACAGGTGATAATCGGACGGTGCAATGTCCGAAGAGCATAGCGAATGCAATAGTGTTTCCCATGTAAGGCGTAGGGAACGTTTCCCGGGTTTTAGGGTTAGGTATTTCCCGGGGGTTAGGAATTTTCCCGGGTCATCCTAGCCACGTAGTTCTTAGCGTTGTCCAGTAACAGGAGAACCCCTTTGCGATTCAGAAGTGCTGGCTCCAGAGTTGTGGGTTTTTCTTGACCATGACTCAAATGCTGACAGTACACAATTGCATTGATGCTCTCACCAGTTTGTAGCAGTTCCCGATGCACGATACCGCGAGCACTCCAGCACACGCACAGGAGGACCTTCTGATGCAGTGCTGGTTTCGGCTATTTTGGAACCGGTTCATGGGATGCTAACCAATGACGACGGGGCCGTGAAGCATCGTACAGGACCCACTTCTCATCACATATCAATACCCTGTTCAGAAATTGCGCATTCCTCAGACGAGACAGCAAAGAAACAGGTGTCTGCTCACGTTGCCTTCTGACCCAGAGTCAAATCATGTGGGAGACATTGACCCAACTTGCAGTGCCTACCAAGTTGATGGAGGTGCTGTCGAATGGTTTCTCCACTTACACTGAATCTTACAATGAATTGTCGTCACAGTTTCTCACATGTCTGGCCACTGTTCGCCTTAATTGATATCTGAAGATCTTCAATTTGTACGTGTATTGGTCGTCGGATACGTGTTGTGTCTTCGAGTGTTTCGTCACCGTCCTTAAACTTGTTAAACTACCGTTGCACTATCCGCGTAGTCACGACACCCTCATCAAAGGCGTGGCTTATCTTCCACCCCGTTGCAGTGGCGTTTGACCCAAGTTTGAACTCGTACAGTATAACGCCCTTATGACGCTCTGTGGAGGTCCCATGTTCACTTTGTCCTTACGCAAGTTCACGGTGTAATTGAACTGCCACAACCAGGTTATGTGTTATATATATACCCACATCAACAACTGACCTTCGCCTTACTTCCATTCGCATTCAACTCACGGTGTGAGGGCCAATGGAACACAGACCTCCACCAAAAGCGACAGAAATTTCTTGATTACCTTATATATATATATATATATATATATATATATATATATATATACACTGAACCTTCATATTTATTGGATACACTAGCAGTCTACAGAGTTGCATGAACATTTGAAAACTGTAGAAGTACGTTATAAAAATATTAATTCAATTTTTATTTATGTTTTTTTTTTTTTTTTTTTTTTTTTTTTTTTTTTTTTTTTTTAAATAGGCATGTGTTCTGACATCTTGTGGTTCCCCGATTGGAATTGGTACAGATATTGGTGGATCTATTAGGATGCCAGCTTTCTTTTGCGGAATATATGGTCACAAACCTACTACAGGTAATAGTATCAGTTAATAGAAATCCATAATTCAATGAGATGAGGGAAGATTCTTAGCGAAGAATTCATATGGATTTTTTTAAATGAATATACTACTCAATGGTTTTTTGTCGCTTTGGTGGCGTAAGGGTGAGTTGCGTCTGCTTTTTAAATTGTTCTCTTTTGTTTTGGGGAGGGAAGAGGATGTGTTGGTCGTGGATAATTTTTTTCTCGTATACTTGAGTATTTGCCTTTACGTTCAGTCAAAATGACCAGTGTAAAAAATCTTAAGCCAAATACATTATCGCCTGGTTTTGCTTCGTAAGCATCGTGTGAACGTATCTTACTTTTATTATCAGCACTTTTTATATTTTTACTACTAAAAAAAAAAGTGAAAGAAAAAGCTTGTCTCAAATATCATTGCTCTTCTAAAAATTACATTCGAATCTGTACTAGTGCTGTACATTGTAGAACCGAGCGAAAGTTATTATTATTATTCGGGATTTTCATTGCCTTACCCTTTACCACTTTCACAACGCTGTATAAAAGTCGACGACTTTTTCTTATATTTTAGCGGAACACATTTTTAGAGTAGAAAGTGGGTGTAAAGTAAAATGCACTCCCTCATTCTTGACTGATTTCAACTCAAATATTAATGATTGTGAGAAAGCCTCATAAAACGTATTATTTTAAACTGTATATGTTGTTCATAAGTTTACGATGTTTGATCATTGAATTATCATTTATTATATAATAAATAAATTATTACTTAATAGTGCATAAAGTTTTTTTTATTAACATAAAACAAAATGGACAATTAAAATAATATTTTTTAGTGTGAATATTTGGTACGTGGAAAGTGAGAGAATAGTTAAAGCATTTAAAAATAAAAACAACATGAGGCCAAGGTTGTGTAAAGTAAAAAATAAACTTTTCCACAACAAGCTATAACGTAACACCTAGCTAACCTCAATATGTACATTTGTAATCTAATTTATTGTTTGCAAAAAAAGTTAAAAACAAAATATTTGGTAATGTTTTAGTAAACAAATACACGGATTTTCCAAAACTAAAAAAAAAAAAAAAAAAAAAACTTTTATATTTGTATACATAATAATAATATTTATTTATTAAAAAACTATAATTTAAACATTTTAAAATTTAAAAATATAATGCCAACTAGTTGTAACAAACAAAAACATTTACAAGTATAAAAAAACAAATTTTATAAACCAAAATCGTTCTTTTAAAATCATTTAACAATCATTTATTTGGCTTCCACCATTTTGAATTTACTTCGTTCCGTTCAAAGCTTTAACATGAAGTTTCTAAGTAGCTGTTGTTAGGACATTAAGTATAAACTATTAAAAAAAAAAAAAAAAGTATAACTAACGTATGGTATAGTAAAACAAATTAAAATTATTTATTAGCAGTTTACATGCTTTTGTAGTTATTGTATGCTTTTTTCTTTTAATATCGTAATTTATTTGTGTATTTAACCTATGTGTAATTGTTTCTTTTATTCTAAATATTAATTAATTACATTATGCATTCTTATTATTATGTTTATTTAATCTCTCCTATTTTACTCTCTGTCACATCTAAATAAAATGTCATAAATCATTTGGGTAATGGTCTCCATATAACAGACAATACACTATAACTCTAATCCCACTATACTACCCGTTCCATTATTATGGTATACTTTACCCTTTACGAAAATCAATTTTATATTTATTTTTTTATATATGTTATGGCTCCTCAATTTTATATTTATTTTTTTTTATAGATGTTACATTACATCATTACATACATTACGATTTCTAACTTCTAGGGGCCGCGGTGGCTCAGTGGTAGAATGTTCGTCTCTGGTGCTTGGTGTCCCGGGTTTGATCCCAGCCCCCGCCAAGTGAACTTTGTGGAGGACAAACACCGTGTGCGTTGGTTTTCTCGGGGTTCTCCCGTTTCCTTCCACTTTCTTCATTTCACTATTTCATTCATTACTCATCATCACCGCCTCCTTTAGCCTAACCGACATAACCGCGGGACATAAAAGTTAAAGATTTCTACCTTCAGCCTCCCTTCCCCTTTAACCTGAGCAAATTAACGAGTTATCCCTTCATTCTGCTTACCTGTTCTTTGACTCGTTCTCCCAGCTATCTATATATATTTTCCCATTCCTGAGCGTTAACGATAAACCACTGGCAGTTCGTCACAATAGAATTGGAATATTGACGAAGATTCAATCAGCACTTTTCTGTGATTTTCTATTCCATATTCCAGTGTTCAACAGGAAATAACTTAAAATGAAACACACACTCTTCTTTCAGAAAATTGAAGAAGCAGAAAATCATCGTAATAATAATTTTAATTCTGTGATATTGCTAACTCAGATTAATGAGCACTAAAACGTCGGAACGACAAGAAATCTTGAGCATAGTCTATGGGAGGGAGAAACAGGGAAATCGTTGTAACGTTTCACCAATCACCAGTAAACAGTTGGAGGTGAGAGCAGGAAAAGAACAAGCAAGAACATATTTCTGTTCCTGTCAATAAAAGCAATGGAAGAAAGAAAATGGTTGTTTGGGGACACTCACTAACACTATTTGAATAATCTCCAATATACTGGGTGTATCAAAAGTCCTGGAGCACAGGCCAACTTCGTTATACGAAAAAAGGAAAGGGAGAAAGATACGAAAAAATGAAAGAGAGGAAACTTGTTGGAAATAGGTGGTTTTAAATCTAAAATGGTGGAACTTTTCCAATGGCACCAATGGGCGTCACGCTGTAAGGCGCCCTATGTTAAATGGAAAAAGTTACCAGTTTAGCGTACAGTTCCCTTGAGTCGTCATCGTACCAACAATACAACATTGTTGGGGAACGGATGTGAAGTGTTCTAGATTCCCTCACACAAGAATGTGTACGTTCATCATGCCATTTTAGCATGCTCTTACGTTCCGTTGGAACAACCTGTTGAACTGGAATAGTGACTTTTTTTATTTAACATAGGGCACCTTACTAGTGTGTATCCCAAACTGCTAGTGCGATTGGAAAAATTCTGCCATTTTAGATTAAACACCACCTATTTCCAACAAGTTTCCTCTCTTTCCATTTTTCATATTTTTACACAACGGAGGCGGCCTTTTGGTACACCCGGTATAATTGCCAGGTAAGTAGTACCTTTTAAAACTTAGTCAAAAAATCGTTTTATAGAAATAAGAACACGAAACTGACACTGAAACAACGAGGGAGCTCAGCTTCTTAACGACAATATTGGGAAGTGAAGGGGTCTGAGATCCCAGATTTTGGCGCTCATGCGCCCTTGAAACCTTTGTAGATGCATATTTAACTTCTTAAGGACCCCCCGATTTTGACTGTTTCGAGTTTACATAAATATCACAGGAATGTCACTAATATTAACGTCTTTAGAATGAACATTGGATCATTAGTCTTATCCTAGATAATATAGTTAGTACCAACGATATACTCTGAAACTAGGCGAAGAAGTGGTAATGACGAAGAAATTCAAGTACTTGGGATCATCCCTACAGGAAAATGTAGGAGTAGAGGAAGACATAAAAAGCAGAATTAGCAGGGTCTGGATAAAATGGACAGAAATATCGGGAGTATCGTCATTGTCTGACCGTAGGGTACAGATGCACTTTAAAGAAAAGGTTTGCAAAAGAATATGTGACCTGCTATGTTCTACGGAGTGAAATATTGGACGACGAAGAAGAGAGAGAAACAGAAGTTGCACGTTACAGTGAATGTGTGGAGTGATGCGGAAGGACAAAACTAAGAATGAAGTGATCTAAAGGATAGTAAAAGTAAGACTAATAGAATTAAATTTTGCAAGAAAGTGGACTTCTATTATCTGCATATACATATTTACGTATAAGAAGAAGAAATTTGGAATACGTGGCTCACCGATTGAGTGCTATAGAACTAAGTGGGAAACGGGTGCGAGGCTAACCAAAGAAAAAGTGTGTGAAGAACTATAGGTGCAGTGTAGTGTCACAGTGGATATGAGTGATTAAAAACAAATAAGAGGACAGCAATCCGAAACTGACCGGGAAAAAGGTTTAGAAGAAGAAGAACGATATACTCTGAAACAACTTGCTCGTGTAATGTCCCATGTACATGTTATGTCTACTTACTTTCGGTTTAACCTTCATCAACGTGACTTAGCTTTCGTCTGGAAATGTCTCCATCGGGATAAACATAACTTTCGCTTTAAAAGTTTATCTATAGTTGGCATTTATGTGATCGTGGTCCCCACTTCATCGCCAGAAGTAATATGCCATATGTAAATTTGCAACTGACAGTATTTCCAATCGAAGAAAATACATTAAACTAATTTTTGCCGAAAATACAAATGTCTTCGTAATTGTAAACAACAAAAATAGGCATGGTACCATTAATGCTTTACAAACGTACAAAAATTTAAATATATACGAGTGTGTTGCATTGAAGATGCAACTACTGTACACAGATTAACTGGATTTGACTTTAAGGCCATTTCAGGAGTATTATTGATATTTAGCCAAGAAGATAGCAGTAAATGCCATCTCCATGCTCACTTCGGACAACAGATGTGTTCTGTTTTACAGAACTGTAATTTTAAATACATTCTGTTTATCGTGAAGCACTATATTTGAAGAAAGAAAAAGTAAAAAATGACTTGTCTTTGCTATCTCTTAGCAGATCAAAGTAACAAATAATTACCCATATGGTATGTCAGGTGTAGATTCGACTACTCATTTATGTATGGATTAGCGATCTCAATTTCTTTCGGTTTGAATGCAGAATTTAGCGAAGTGGTTTAGTTGTCCGTAGGAAATATATTTTACGCCACTCATTGCCACCTTACTCATTGTCTACGATTCATGGTAAGATGTATATTCACATGAATCACACTTTCAACTTGCAGTAGATATTCTATCGACCTGTCTAGGTTTCCCGGCGATCGGCGCCTTGCTCCTCCAAGTACTCCACTTAGTGCTTTCTTGAACAGAAGTTATCATGTTATGCATCCATTTGATATACTCCCTCATCCTTCTTGTAACAACGCACTGATATCTCTTTCTGAGAGTTATACTAGCTTGATAATTTCTGCAACTTTTTCTAATATTAGGCCAGTTTTTCCTACCGACTTCATTACAAACTCTACGCAAATCAATTGATCTCGAATGGTATCATTTAAGAAAAATCCATAAATTCATTCGTTATCTTGACGTTTTAGTTCGGTACTTGTTTCATGGTGTGAAAGCGGTCTGTATAGTTGCAAGAACATTGTACTGTTTCAGAAAATTATTTTTAATTTCCACATAATGGACTTCAGTAAATTTCTAAGTGCTGCAAATTCTTGGAGAGTTTTATATCGCTTGGATTCATAACAAGGATGAATATATTGACTTGTTTAGCTTGTAATATTTCGTTCACAACAATATTTTTGTCCGGATCATCTAATAGAAGCGCCGTTTTCTTTTTCGTGCGGTGCAAAAGGTTCGATAATTTGAATATACACTCTTCATTTTGCCATCATGTTGGTGATTTCAGTTACTCATCGGCAAGTGTGCCCTAACACTAATTGTATCGAAATTACGCTAGCCAATCTCCAGTCAAATTGTAATTGTACCGTGTACTATAAGTTGTACTTGATAGCAATAACTAGGATCACGTGTATTATACATAAATTCTATACAATATACATAAACAGTTCATTGTCAAAGGCAATTAAGCTAGTTAAATTACTCAGCTGATGACGCTTTACGATTATTTTATTTGGTGAGTACTGGGTACGACGATAGATCACCGTAGACCCTATAGCTGTGATATAAGAAATTACTTTTCTTTATCATTTAGAATATCTTGTAAAACACTGTAAAACATTCTTCAAACCTTCACTTCAAACCTGCAACATTACCAACTGAATCAATAACATTATATAAAAATATTGTTTGTATTTTTTTTCCTTTCAGTGGTACTGCATTTACAGAACATTTTCTACCCAAGTTCATTTCTTGGGTTTCATTCTACCCTTTCATAGTCTAGTCCCCGACGATGAACAATATCAAGTGTTTGAAATCTGAAAAAGTATATAGAAGCAACGTGAAAGGCTAATAGTGGTTAAATTCTATGAAAAAAAGAGTTTGAACTCATATTTTACTCATATTTTATATTTACAAAAATTTAATACACATTAACGAAGTTTTATTTCATTTTATAATCGGTATATTCATGATCACAATACACAGTTTTTTAAAAATAAAATTACATAATGATTTCTCTTGCATTATAATGTTCAGTAAAGAGGTTTGTCCGTCATTAATGTGCAAACTTTGTGATCTAAATGCTGTATGAAATGTTCCTGTTAATATGAAAAATTTAAAGAGATAAAAAAATATATTTCAGCAATAAAAAATATTTATAAAATAATTGTGCATGCATAGATTTACAGTGTATGTATTTCTTTAGGCGATTTGATCTTGTTAAGTTCAGCTCGGGAGATTACATATCTGAAAATTTGGCTGTTGCGTGCTTCTCTTATAGAAGGTTTTTCATTATGATATTATAGTAGGCGTTGGTTGTTTTTTCGGAATTTGGCCACCTTTTCAGTACCGAGGCTATGTGAGATGGATACCTACAGCTATACATGAGCTCTCACTGGGATTCGGACCCAGATCTCTCATGCCAAAGGTACATGCACTAACAATATAGCCACAAGGATACTCATTATACCATGCATATTTTGAGATACTTCGTACGTCAGCATGTAGTCTGAGGCGATAGCTGCGAAGAACTACTCTGCGTAAAAGAAGCAACTTGTTAATGTTAGTCTGTAACGCAAGATATGAAATTCAAAATGATGAAGATCAATCATAAATCGTCTTCAGATGGCAATCGTAAAATAAAGACGACTTCATTCTATCATGTGTAGAGGAGGATCTATAGAGATGAATTTGTAATTATGAGTTCTCCGTGCTCTTTTTTTTTTTTTTTTTTTTTTTGGTCCTTTTTTAAAACTGTGTTTAGTTCTTATTTTTGTTTTAATTATGCATCTTCATTGAAGGAAACTGAAATTCTTGAACTACCGCTTTTTTTTAAAAAAATTATTGTTTGAAGAGTCCAAGAAGAACAAAACTAAAATGCAGTACTTTTATTCTGTAGAGACTTCAAATTGATGTAAGCTGACATAAACTTATATATAATGACAGATTTGAATATTGTTAGTATTATATGTTATCAATGTTGGTAGAAATCGTAGCATCTAAACAGTGTAGATATTATTTATGACGGTTTTTTTTTTTTTTTTTTTTTTTTGTATATGATATCAACTAGTCGTGGAAGAAAAGTAATTAAATTTCATTCAGCATGAACTCATTACTACGAAGTGACGTTTTACCCGAGGAAGGTAATGAGTTTTAGCAGTGATATGATACGGTCAAAAGATATGAGGTATCTGAGAGGGAAACTATAATTAATAATTTCCATGAAGATCATTAGAGATAATGTAACTTACTAACAGAATCATTCAGACATTTTCCATTACACTTGGGATAAAATTCTCGTAGTAGTGTACTACCAGTAATGATACTGAAGTTATATGAACTCTTTATTTGGCATAAATGTGCTGATGTTATTGGCAGAGTTATTACTTAGAATTACAGAAAAATTTAAATTATCTATTTAAAATCATTAGAAAGATCTGTTAGTTTTATAGGTTTTAATTTATGCTATTAATTACAGGATTGACACCATTGAAGGGATTAAGCAGACGAACTGGCGAAGAAGAACATACCATGGTAGCAGCGGGTCCTATGGCAAAACGTGCAGAAGATTTAGCTCCTTTTCTTCGTATTCTTTGTGGACCAAATGCAAATAAGCTTCATCTGGACCAGTTGGTTAGTTATTCTTAAATTTATGTTGGCAATTAATGGGTCGGGAATACCCGAAGACACTATTTAATATGTTAAATGAAATAGAACTCGGCTTCATACACTTTTAACGTATGTTCCTTGCAGAAGGTAGGTTCTTCCAGTAGTCTTGCTGCCGAATATCTTAGTGATTGGTTTAGCAAATTTTACACCAATTCGAGACGTTGACAGAGTGATATTAATGAATGAGACACTGCTGTGTGGGAATCAGCAGGAAACTTTCTCAAATTTGTCACGCAAAGAAAGAAAAATGTAACGGTCTTTCATTAGCAGAATAGTCCGTACATGGAACTAATGGGATCTTCAGAAAGTTCGGTGAATTTGTGTATATTTCGAATGAATTGTTGTCTTACCTAAAACAGCAGTTACTGTCTTTCGAAGTAATCTCCATTGATGGTAGTGCACTTCTGGAAACCGCTGTACAAGTCGTGGGAACTCCTGGCGTAGTTGTGTTTAGGGATGGCCTTCAGCTGAGTCGTAACATTACGTTGGAAGTCCGAAATGTCCGAAAGCCTCTGGATCTTCAGGGATGATTTCAATTTGGGGAACACGAAAGAGTTCGGGGGAGACAAGTCTGGGAATTAGGGTGGGTGATTGAGTGATACAACGCTCCTGTTGGCCAGGAACTGCTGCACCAGAAAGGCAATGTATGCCGGGCATTGTCCTGGACCAGAGTCCAGTCGCCTTACTTCCATACCCACTTGATCTGTTGCAGCAGATGTTTCAGTATATCTGCGTAGGTAGCGACATTTAACGTGGTGGGGGGCGCAGTGGCTCAGTGGTAGAGCGTTCACATCTGGTGCTTGGGGTCCCTGGTTCGATCCCAGCTCGCGCCATGTGGACTTTGTGGTGGACAACCACCGTGCTCGTGGGTTTTCTCGGGGTTCTCCCGTTTCCTCCCACTTTCTTCATTCTACCGTTTCACTCATTTCTCATTATCACCGTCTCCTTTAGCCTAACCGGCATAACCGTGGGACGTTAAACTTCAAGATTTCATTTCATTTTTTTCATTTAACGTGGTGCTCTCGTAGAGGAATTCATTATGGATGAGACCCTAAGAGTCGAACACCACGAGGTTTGACTTGATGCGGAATCTTATTTCCCACCTTCTTGCTTTTCGCCGACAGGGTGTCTACTGGTCATGTAAGTCATGAAAGTCATGAAAAAGTCATATATTTTGCTTAGTGGTCATGAAAGCCATGAAAAAGTCCTTTATTTACCCAACTGGTCATGAAAATCCGATATCTCAGAGTATATTTTTATACTTCATACTTTTATACCTCATACTGCATGTACTGAAACAGTTGTATCAGGTCAGTAATTGTGAGAATTTCCCCCACCAGGTGAGAGTAAAGTGCTGGCTAACTGGTACTTTACTGTCTTCCTAGCTGCTCCCATTTCATCTTCTAGTCTCTGTAATATAGTAACAACTTTTTACTATCGAACTTTCTGATCTGCTATTTCTTTACTTCTAAGAAATGTACGTTGTGTATTTTTGGGCCTTTAGACTTATGCAAATAATATTATTCGTTTGAGTTTGCAGATTTTAAATTTGATTATCTATTTTTTTTTAAACGAATTTCTTTTATAATTTGTTTTGTCTTTGGGCAGTTCTCTGAGTGCTTAATTTCAGACAAATTTCTGCTAAATGGATAATTATACTCAGAGTTAAAACTTCAAATACAGTACAGAGTGATTCACTGGTAAGAGCAGGCCCGCATTTAGGTAAGTGCTATTCTGTGCTCGAGCAGAAGGCGGCAGAATTTTAGATTCTTTCTTTAAGATTCACAATAAGTGATATTTAAGACTAGCAACCCGCATAGTTCCGATGCACCACTGATGGTAGGGGTTTATTATTACTAATGGTAAATATTTATCGCCATGGTCATGAAAATTTGAACAAAAAAGTCATGAAAAGTCATGAAAAAGACGTGAATTTACTTTCTGGTATTCCAGTAGACACCCTGGCCGACCTTGGACCCCACCACTCCATACTTTGATACTTGCCCTCGGGGTCGCATCTCAAGAACTAGGTCTTGTCGCCCGTGACGATGGTTATAAGAAACTTTGGATCTCGATCCGCCATGTCGATGAGGTCTCCACAGGCTTCAGGCCAAAGTTACATTTGTTCCAGTGTCAAAGTGTGGGACATGAGTTGGGAGCAAAACTTGTGTTTACCCAAATTCTGGATCACTATGAAATGGACCGTCTCACTACCAATTCTCACTTCCTTCGCTATCATTCACACTATCACACGACGATCCTGGGCCAGAAGTTCCTGCACTTTCTGTACGTTGTCTGGGGTGCGTGCAGTACTAGGCCGGCCAGTTCTGTGGGCGTCTTCCACGGTATCTCGCTCTTCTCGGAAACGTTTAAACCACTCATAAACACACTTCAGGGGTGACAGCACGTTCTTCGTAAACTGTTGTCAGCATTTCGTAAGTCTCTTTCGCGCAGTTTCAAAGTTTGAAACAAAACAGCATATTCGTTCACTACTCCAGTTTGATATCCATTTTTGGTTTCGACCGCGTGTACTACACCTTCACACAGTGTGCTGTTTATACACAATAATCACACACTCAGCGCCTCTGCTCGGGAGCTTTTTCAAACATGTTTTGACCTGTGAAGCATGGGATGCGGCTGTGGCGCACTTTTACGACCGTGAGCAATAAAACGTCGATTACCGAACTTTTTGGACAGAGGTTGTATGTTGGTATATACTTAAACTTCTTTCGGCGCTACCTTTTCGTACCTTGCTCATCGTGTCTTTGCATTGCCGATCCCTGTTGTTGCTTAGTACTAGGTGAAACGCTTGACTGCTTGCGAGGGAACGAGAAGAAAAGAAACATTGCGTTTCTAGATCACCATTGAGAAAGTGCACACTAAAGAAGCACACTCTACAGATGCTTCTTTCTTTCTCCCCTTTCAACGCCACTGGCGTCTTGCACCAAGTAGGTTTCAGGTTCGGGAAACGCGTATTTCTGCTCTGTTCATCTGATAAGTAACTATTGGGTAAATAATCATGTGCTCCATTTTTTCAAGCTTCAAGCATGTTGAAGCCTCTTGACGCTTATTACGTTTGTTGGAATAATTTTACTTACTTGCTAGTACTACGGAGTTTATTCCTGTTTTAAGCCCACTTTTTTTTTCGTTTGTTTTTTGTTTACCACTAATAAATTCATGGATCTATGTTGTCCTTGCCTTCTCCTGTCTACGCAACCTTGGAAATCCTAATCGTTTAGCATTTATAGTTAACTTCTTACATGTCACATTACAAACTTTCGTTTTCCTTTATTCCTAATTTTTATGCTATTTCTCGAGTTCATACAACATTTTTTTCCCGCCAAAAATAGTTTTGTGGACATCACGATGGTTTTTCAACGTTTTTGATACTTCTGTATATTTAAGAAATCACTTGTTTCTAACTGTACTCGTCTACCATGTACACAATATACACAGTATTCACGACTTTATCTGTTGTAATAAACTGGTAAGTAACGGTTTGCATTTTTTGCTCACTATGCAACAAATAATAATAATAAAAAATAATTTTAAAAAATTGTTAAATTAAATTAAACTCAGAATTGCGCAAGGAGCTCTTGTGTTTTTTCAACTTCCTTTCACAGTCTTGTAGGGCTTCAGACAAATGCAAACTAATATCTAATTGCTCTAACATGTGTCTTTAAAAAAGCGTCTTAAAAAGAACCTTTTAAGGTCATTTTTTTAAAAGTAGGCTTGTTATTTATTTGTAAGAATTTTGTTTCAGCCAGTGGTTCCAGTATATTATTAGGCGTAAAATTCCTGTTCAGAAATTGAACATTCTGGGCAATCTAAATTAAAGAAAATTTTGAAGAAAATTATTTTAAAAATATGTACATATAAAACAGAGCCTCCTTAACTTACGAAAATCCGCCGTGTTAGTTTTGTATTTTCAGACATCAGTGTTAGCCAATTTCCGTAGTAACTGAAATCTTATTCTGGTTGAATAGTGATTTTTGTTGGATGTTTCAATGAAATTTCAAAAGTTTCTGAAGTTTCAAAATTGACTAGTAATGGCAATAAAGAGGATCACACGAAACTTACATTATCCATGTATGGGATATAGATATCCACCGTTAAAGTCACCATTGTCTGTGAAGATGTTAACGGATTGATTATTGACGAGCTTAGCCGAGAAACTCTAGCTGTCTGTCAAAAAGAAAAGTTAATAATCCTATTGTCCTATTGTTTGTTCAAATTATCCGTGACTGCAGTTTATTAGATACAACTTATCTTTTCTGATAGTTGCTTTCCTCTTTCTCTCTTTTTTTCTTTTCTTTCTTCCTGCACGTGGTGATAACAAGCAGACAAGAACTGTTTCTATGGCAACAAACACCACGTTCAGCCAATTATAGTGGCTCATTTCTCTCGCTCTGCAATGGTAAACATTTCACAAATGTTGCAAATTTGAATTGTCAACTTGAGCAGTGGACCTGCTAGTTATTGGGAGAATTCTTTTTAGTTCTCTTTTGTGTCATTTAAATTTATAAAACTGAAATTTACTTGCAGTGAATAATTTCGTTTTTCAACCCGACCCAAAAGCTGGCCAGACAGAATTGAGCACCGCTTGCACGCAGCGAGCTGTCAGAAAGGACAAGTAGTATCAATTACAGTATAAATTCAAAGTTCGATCCTTCGTCCAAATGTAATACGATTCAAACATGTATCAGTTTTATGTTGACTATGATTCATTTAATATTATTACTTTCGAGCGACGATAGCGGAGGAGAAAGTATGGTGATCATGAAAAAAGTTGAATTTGAGATTTCAATGGATTTACACATTTTATAGTTCCTAGTATCGAAAAAGTCATTTTGAATATCTGTCCGTCTGTTCGTTCTATGTAAACCGTACTGTTAAACGTATCCACACTAAATTTTAAACTTAAGTTGTTTCGTAATTTTCTCAAAGGTGAGGGGAGGGGGTCTAATTGTCTTCTTATCCCCCAAAATAAGGGTAGTTTACTGAACAGTTAAAATAAAAAAACGCGATCTTTTCGAAAACGGCTCTAGCGATTTTGTGTATATTTCACATGTCAATATTTCATTGACAGTGGTATATTGTAGTATAATTTATTTTTTGGGGGGGAGAAATATGCGAAGGTTTGTTTTTTCTTGGGGGTCAGTTCTTTTCGGACAATTTTCTCAAAAATCGGCTCAGGTGATTTTATATTTATGTTTCATAAATAAATATTTCATTAATAACCAAACAATATGACGTAAGTTATTTGTCCTGGAAATATATATATTATCACAGATATTGTGATAAATTATGTTGATGATTAAGGTTCTTCAGTACCAATTTACCCATATCTATCACTTATTCGTGCTTACCTCAGTCATATAGTGTTTATTTACTATGTGAATACTAATACTCACTCAACCTGACGTAGGAGAATGGGGTTATAGTTATTTATGAGAAACAATGACTACTCAGTAATCTACCTTGGCTATCTCATTTTATTATGTGATCTTATCTACACAAGATGTGGGTGTGACTCTTACAGGGCTATTCTAGACCCGATAAAGATAACGGATTAGTATGTGAGTCACCCACTTGTAAATAGATTATTAGCATTATCTCAATGTTCTAAATAACAGACGTGATTAATACATGGATTGATAAACAAATCAAGAATGCATAGCATTACAAGAGAATACTGCTATTATTATTATTATTGTTACTGTTATTATACTACTCGGGTTTATCATAACCTACGGTTACGAGAACTGTGAGAATTGCATTGCCTGACCATACTGATGTGCAAAATTAAGAAAAACCATAAAATACACAACTTACATGTTCTGGTCCATCAATACTGTAGACTTAACCAAGAAGCGTTAAGACGAGACGCTCGCGTATGCTCGAGACGAGACTAGACCGCGATTGCAGATGCGAGTCAAGACCGACCGAGACTCGATCTAAGACTGAACCAGGCTGAACGAGACTGAACGAGCCTGCATCCAAGACTGAACACCCTGGTTTAGAAACCAGGAGTTTTTATATTTGCCTCGTTTGTTATTTTTCTTTTTCATGTCCTTCCGGGCCAGTACATACTAGACTATGATATAATAGTTTTGTGACGTATGCATGGAAAACACAGCTTTTACACTTTTACTGAAGAAATTGTTTTGTCGTATGGGTATTATTCAGTTTCCTGGTGTCCTTCTTCCTGTTTTTAACCAAACCAATAATAACTTATTTTTCCGGGTGACATTCATTTTTAATAATAAAATGTATAATCTTCGAAATTATAAAAATTTCGATCAATCTCGATGTCCTTGTGATAATATATATATATATAAATATATATATATATATATATATATATATATACGAGGTATAGTTTATTCTTCAGGGTAAGTTTTTCCGGAAATTTGCTCTAAACTGACTCAGGCGATTTTGTCCATATCTCACAAATAAATATTATATGATCTGACAATATGGCATAATTAATTTGTCCTGAAAAAAAAATCCATAAAGGTAGTTCACTCTAAAAGGTTAGCACTTTCGAACATTATTATTCGAAATGTCGCTGGCGATTTTGTTCATATTTTTTTTATAAACAAACATTTCATTATTCTTCCATAATGTTAGGTATATTACTTTTTACAAAAATATTCAGAAGGGGTATTTCTTTTCAGAAGCTTTTCTTCGGGCGAATTTTCTTTATGCGAAAATTTCCGAAAGCTTCTGTAACCTGATTTGGTTTAAGGAGTTGGGGCGAGAAAATGCAGTGGTCCTTACCTGTTATTTTTAGTTTGTTACCAATGTTTCATTAGAGGTGCGAGGAACGTTGAGTTTTTTTTTTTATTATTTTTATTTTTTTTTATTTATTCTCTGACAGTTCATCTTTCTGTGAAGCTAGAGGGCCTGAGCGGTATTCTACACACCCCAGTTAGAAGAATTACAAATAGTAGATCATATAGAAAATAAGCTTAAACATTGTTGCATACTTGTCAGGGAATCAGTTTGTAGACAGAGTTCTAACATGTAATCAAAAGTAAGTTTTGTATAATATTCCACCATCACTATTAATTGGCACTACATGAACCCGTTTTCCAACAACCAAAACCACCATTGCATCAATAGAAGATTATGTGTATTTAGTGGACAGCTCAGGATATCATGTGTTGCATGTTGCTGTCCCCCTGCCAGACGATCAATGTTATACTACTCGCAACAAATGGAACGTGTGCATGAGAAGTTAAAAATTCTTGACATTGGAAGTCGAGGAGTGTTACATACTGATCTTGAAAATCAAGAAAATTAAAGTGAATCAGGAAAAATTAGGGAAATGCTTCAAAATGTGCCGAGATTAAGGAAATTTGTTGTATTTCATGAAAGTCACTTTTTCTTTTTCTTTTCTTTTTTTCCTGCCACAAGAAATAAAGAAAACTTCAAGGAATCCAGGCAGATTTAAAAAAAGATAATGATAGGAAATAGGCTGGAGAAAAAAGCTATATTTAGAAATAAAGAAGGTCGTGAGACACCGAAACGTGTTAAAATTTCGAAATTAGAAAATAATTAGTTTGTTGGTTGCAGATAATCAGAGATATTCTAAATTATGATATATATATGTTTACTTGTTTATGTGTATAAGTGTTTTTAGAATGCCGGGATACAAAGATATTATTGTTTGTACTGGTGTTTTATTATATTTCAAATTCAGGAAGATTTACTCAAAATAAGTACGCATTTACAGTAAGAAAGCTTATATTGTTATTTCAAAAATAAAAACAATAATGCTGGCGCTATGGGAATAGTGAAGACTGATTAAAAAATGTATTTTTTAAACCCAACAATAAATGACAGTGTTCGCAGTGTCACAGGTAAGGGAAAATTAATTTAGTCATGGAAATTCAGTGAAAATGAAGGAAACAATACTAGAATTTCGGCGTGAAACCAGCATCAATAACCAAAACCATCTTTGCATGGTGACTTCTCTGGATATTGTGTGTCGTGAACTGCTATGATCTTGGCAGGCGATCAATATGACTGTAAACTCGAGCAACTGAAACATGTGCGTGAAAAATTGAAAATCCGTGAGATTGGAAGTCGCAGAGGTATTACTCCCCCCCCCTTTTTTTTAGACCTCTGATCTCTGAATGAGGTGACTTCATACTGGACGTCTCCTTTGGGTTGCGTTCTCTTAAGTTCCACCGAGTTTCACAGTGGGATTCATAGCCTACCAGAATGTTGGAAAAAAGTTACGGACATATTACAAGCTACCAATAGAAGAGTAAAAATGAAAATAATAAAATGATAGTAATATTGTAGTATGTAATATTATATGTAGTATTGTTGTTATGTATTGTATTATGTATTAATTTCACATTTTAAGTAATATCGAAATAAATCTATATCTGTGCTTTGTACAAATGTTGATTTTTGATGTGTAAATGGTGTCTATAATTTTATACAAATGTTAAGTTTTGACATGTAAATGGTGTCTACAGTCAATCTTTACAGGTTTTCGGGTCAGCAAGTGCTGCAAGATTGAGGTTGACTGAAAGTGAGGTTTTAAGATAATATTCATTGTTTAAGAGAGGCTTCTTGGTTGAAATATATAAAGTATTACTAAACACTAAAGTACTGTTTTCTTAAGATATGTTTGTGTTCTGTAAAAGCAGTGTGGACACACGTGTAAGCATTCAGTACAGGAATCTAGTATATTGATGTTCCTTGTTGTGGGTATTATTCGACGAAAGAAAAGTACTTTGCTATATGAAATATGTTATTTTCTGTTGTCGCAGCTTGTGATTTGCTTCTATACACTGATTGTATATTTCAGACGCTGCCGGAAGACTTACATATCTACTTTATGGAACATGATGGAGGTGACTTGCGTGTGAGCAGAGTGTCCAAAGACATGAAAGCAGCTCTTTATAATGCTGTGAGTCACTTCCAGGAGAACAAGTATCCGATACAAAAGGTAAATAATTCTAAATTTGGTCACAATACGCATAAGAATCACTTTTAACTTATATATATATGGAGAGGGCTTTAATTTAGAAGACAGGAGCATGTTAAAATATAACCGAGATGGAAAAGCTTAAGCGTTTCTAAGTAAAAACTGGCAAAAGGTGAGACATCTAAATCATTAAAACTTACTATATATTTAAAAGATTCATTCAATAAATAACCGGAAAAGTTGTATAAAAAATACAAAAGTTCGACAGAGTTTGTGCTTTTGTGTTATTTTTTGGTGGTGTCCTAGAACTATTATCAAATGGGCCTGGCACGCTGCCACGCAAAGTGGATGCTGGGAATCAGTGAAACGGGACGGTGGCACCCTTGCATTTTTGCACCAACATGGAGGCATCATTAGATTTCTGTTAGCTGAAGGGTTGAAAATAATCGAAATCCAATGTCGGATGGCAGTGCAATTTGGTGAAAGTTGGTCGAGTCGAACACAAATGTACGAATGGGCAGATAAGTTCAAACCGGGTAAAACAAGTGTTGAAGATTTGTCACGCCGAGGATGCTCTGTCTATGCAGTCACGGGGAACAACATTGCAAGAGTTGATGAGTTGGTACGGAAAAACAGGGTATTACGGTGAGTTATATTGCAGCAAAAGTGAACATTAGTATCGGATTAGTCCAGTCATATTGTTCATGACGTACTGAGGTTCAAGAAAGTGTGTGCGAGGTGCTTTTCAAAGTATTTGGCATCAGAAATAAAAGAAAGGCGCATGGATATGTGCAGGGAGCTTTTGCGACATTACGAGGCTGAAAGGGAGGCATTTTTTGACCGTGAGAAATGGCCGCCCACTCGTACCCTTCTGTTCAACTCAAAGAATTTTTCCATCGTATTGCACTGCCATCCGACGGTGAACTTTGATTGGTTTCAACCCTTCACCTAACAGCAATCTAATGACACTGTGCTACTTCACGTTGGTGGAAACCTGCAGGAGTGTTGCCATATTCTTTCACTGATTCCCAGCATCCCGTTTTTCAGGCAGGTGTGCCAGGCCTGTCTGGTAATAGTTTTAGGACACCGCGAAAAAATAACAAAGAAGCACAAAATTTGTCGAAGTTTTGTATTTTTTATACAACTTTTTCAGTTATTTATTGAATGGACCTTGTATAATCTGAAAGAATTCTCAAAATGAATTGTATTATATGTAAATTTAATATTACTTAAATTTATATTAATTATTAAACATTAAAATCACATATACTACAGAACTTAATTTTTACAAAGGTAAAGGACATTTAAATAGATTTAAAGAAATCATTAGTAAAAACAAACCATTAAAGTTCTGCATTAGTGTATGGATTTTAATGCCCTAATGTATTTAAAAGAAACACACCACACGGGTGGCAGTATTTGCATTAAAGTTCCAGTTAACTTAAAAGAAAACACAAAAATAATGTCTCATATAACTCAATGAACTAAGAAAAAAGGTGGCGCAGGTATTTTAACGTTGCTCATTGTCGAAGGAATAAATAATTGAATCAGTTATCCTTGATAGAACTTGGGACTGAATTAAGTTGCCTATTACAGTGTGCGTAATTATCAGTTAACGACCAAAATTAGACTAATTAATACATTTGTTTTCTAGTGTAATAAAAAAATGTTACATTTCTATTGACTTTTGAATCCAGTGCATATATGTGATCACTAAGGCAGTTGTGCATATACTTCAATAAAAATATGACGAAAAAAATATCAAAATTGTTCTCGATAGTCTTATCCTTAAGTTACGATTGACTTTTCTTTCTATAGCGAAAAATTAAAACTATTTGGTCTAGGAATTAATTCGTGCGGTTGGTACGCACACATTGAAGGTGTAGTACAAACACAAAATACATAAATACCTTAAGAAAAATATTGTCCATCGCTAGCCACCACTTTCGCCCATCTGTCAGGCAATGTACGGATTCCGTGGCGAAAGAAGTCCTCATCCTTGGAAGCGATCCAGTCAGAGACCAATGTTTCGATATCTTCTGAAGAAGTAAACCGCTGTCCAATCAAATCGTTGTTCATGCAATCGAACAAGTAGTAGTCCGAAGGAGCAACGTCTGGTGAATACGGCGGGTGGGGTAAAACTTCCCATCCGACATTTTCTAAATAGGTTTTGACCGGTTTTGCGACATGTGGGCGAACGTTATCATGTTGAACAATAAGTTTATCATGTCTGTTCTCCCATTCTGGTCGTGTTCTGGCCAGAGCTTGCTTCAAACGCATTAATTGTCGTCGATAACGTTCTCCATTCATAGTTTCACCCGGTTGCAGCAGCTCATAGTACACCACACCTTTCATATCCCACCATATGCACAGCATAACCTTTGCACAGTGAATATCTCGTTTTGGTTGTGATGGACCTGGTTCACCTGGTTTCACCCAGGCCTTTTTTCGTTTAGGGTTCTCGTAATGGATCCACTTCTTATCACCCGTAATAATTCGATGCAGAAACCCCTTTCTGCTCTGTCGTTGAAGCAGCAATTCGCAAATGGTTTTCCGTCTTTCAACGTCTCTGTCTTTCAATTCATGTGGAACCCAATGTGACATCTTTTGAATCATTCCCATGGCTTTCAAGCGTTTGGAGACTGTTGTTTGATCAACGCCTAATGCTGCTGCAAGTTGTTCCTGCGTTTGACACGAATCCTGCTCGAGCAATGCTGTCAATTCTTCGTCTTGAAATTTTTTTGGCTGTCCAGCTCGCTCTTGATCTGCCAAGCCGAAATCACCACTTCTAAACCGTGCAAACCACTTCTGACACGTTCGCTCAGCTAGAGCATGGTCACCATACACTTCCACCAAAATACGATGACTTTCAGTCGCACTTTTCTGCATGTTAAAGTAATGCAGCAGGACACCCCGCAAAAACACTTTATCAGGCACAAATTGCGCCATGTTCACTTAACTACAAACTGGTGTTGTTGACGCTTTAATCCACTGCCCTATACTACGAACGATACGCGATGACAGGGGTTTGCAACACATGTGTGGATACACGGAACTGTGGGACGCTCCGTTCGTTGCGCCATCTCTTGTCCACCCGCACGAATTAATTCCTAGACCAAATATATCTTCGTGTGGTTGCAAGAAAGTCGTTAAGTTGTAGCAAGGCTAGATGTTTTAGAAATAAAATAAAAGCAGTAGTTGAGTGCTAAGGAATAAATTAATCAACATATCAATTACTCAATAATACCCGTATTTAGTTTAAAATTTATATAAAATAATACTGGACAACAACAACAACAAATACTTTTTGAATGTTTCCCAAAATAGTTGACCAAATCTAACCTCACATTTCTTTTATTAGCTACTGTTTCCAGAAATAGCTATTGTAATGTAGCATTGGATGTCAATACCTTATATTATGTATTACATATTTTCTTGGTATTTAATACATTTCTCCAGTGTAGTAATAGAATGTACTACTAAATGATTATGTTGAACTCATTCGTGGCTAAGCGGTTAGCGTACGCGCCTTTGGCGTGGGAGGCCCGGGCTCGATTCCCGGCGGGAGCTCATGTGGTACGGATTCCACGTTAATCGGTAGGTTCACGTCTCATATAGCCTCGCTGCTGAACGAGACGTTAAACTCAAAGTCAACTCGACTCAAATGATTATGTTGCAGTAAAATATTACCTAACTTTTACAAATGCATATATTGTGAGCAAAAACTGAAAAATGTTTACAACAAAGTGCTATGTCGTATCAACTTCGTTTCATCCACGTGAGAGAATTCTTTCAATGTAGTTTACCGCTTTTCGACTACCCAAGGAAACTGCTAATACACCTTTTCATGCAACCTTTTCTTTACCACGAAGGACTTGATCAAAGGTTTCGTTTCGTCATACAATAGTTTACGAATTTGTGGATCTAGGAATATCCCCTTCTTTAATTTAGTCTCGCTTAACGAAGGAAGCAGTTCACAGAGGTACTTGTACGGATCACCATCTTTATCCAATGCGTTAACCCCAGTTTGATATGTAACGGGTTCAAAAAGATGTTCCTCGTAGGAATTAAAGGGAGATGTCCTCACTAGGCCGGAAATTCCTTCTTGGAGGCCACATCTTTCTCATGTAATGAAATAACCTGTCCTGACTGTCCCAATTACACAAAAAAGTAGCAGTATTTCGTGAAACCCAGTTGCAACCGTAATACAACAGCGACCACTTTTAGTCGTGACATAACTGCCATTGATGAACATTTTACTGAACTGCTTCGAGTATTTGTTTCATGTTTTGATATGTTTTCTTCATGTGGACAGCACATAACCAATAGGCGCTGATGGAAGAGAATTGGAATTGTGTAGCACTACTGCTTTCATATTAAACTTAGATCTCTCTATGAACAATCTCCACTCCTGTGTTTTGTATTTGAAATGCAATTTGTTCATCAAACCTATTACATCATGACAAAATACTAGGGTATCGTGATGTGTTAAACTTCAAACTGCTTTTGACGATTCATGTGTATTAACAGTTTCACATCATCTTGTAATAAGTTCCACTCTGTAAATCTTGATGCAGCAAGCTCATCTTTATTCTTGGGTACCTCAAGATATCGAGCGAAATCATTAAGTTCGGTTTGTGAAGGTAGGTGTGACTCCTTTACTGTTGCACTGGTGGCACAAATTCCGTATCAGTTGATGAGGGACCAGGCTCTGCTTCCATGTCATCAGTGTCCTCTTCATCTTCTTTGTCTTGAACACTATATTCGTTATATTCGTTTGGAGGACTAGGTATAGGAAGATCTTTGCCATGAGGGGTTGGTCTGATGGCTGACGGGACGTTGGATTGTTGTGCAGAAGATTCTCTTTTTTCTCTTTCTTTTTTATTTTTTTGGACATCCCATGCTAATTGGTGGTACCAAACAAACATAACAGTCGTTAAAATGATTGATTGGTTTCCTCTACACCATCGGAATGCCAAACATCATTGAACGTCCCTTGTTTTCTAACCATGCATGTAGATTCACGCAACATCCATTGGAGCATACATGAGTTGTCTGTGGCTTGTCCTGCTAAAATAATGAAAATATGCTATCTTCACAAGCGGCATCAATGGACGTTTCTGCTTTGCAAATGTGACTTTACCACATATAACAGAAATTGTTTGAACTGTTGACACATTGACAAGGCATGTTGCTGTTTATAATTACTCTGCATCCTTTAATACCAAGCAAGGAATAAAGAACGAAGCAAGAAAACCACCATTATAAATGCAATTTGTGTGGTTTCCACTTTAGTATACTTTGTTACATTTTAGTATACTTAAAACCTTACTTCTTTTACTTGCAAACAGGACTAAGAATAATGAAATCATCATATGCGCTGTTGGAATGGTATTTGGCAGGAACATTCCCAATATCCCAATATATTTTCTAAGATATATTAGTGTTTCATACTCTCATCCATAGTCGCTCTAGAGGACCCCAAGCGTTCAGAAGGGGATTTTTTTTTCAAAGAAAGTTCCTGATTTTGCTAAATTTTCCTTTTCTCGTACGTCATAGTGGCATGGCCTATATAGAATATGAAAGCCTATATCATTCTTCCAGAGAATGAGTATTAACCGTGATATTCTGATGAGCAGTGTTGTAGCAGTAGCTATTTAATAACAAGGTCTCCACAATTGCTTGTAAACAATCCATTACACACTATAATTGACTGTTTCTTGAAAATAAGAGCTAATGGTACTATTTCATTGTCCATTTCGTGTTTGTGGGACACAATTTAAGAATTTGGGACTAAATTAATTTCAGAAACATTTTTACTGTTGACCGGTGTAATCAATAAAGGCATGTTTTGTCAGACCTCAGTGAATATTTGACATTTTTCCGAGCATATTGAAGTTATTTGCCCAAAATATTATGTCTCTCCATTATCCATGCTCGATGTGATAGCCAGCCGTATGATTTTGCTTTCCAGAGGCTATTTACGCTCGAACCCGACGTAATAAACGACGCCGTTTGAGAAGTCCAAATATACAGTCATCTATGCGACTAGTGTTTGGACTATTAAAAGAAATACTCATGAACGGAGTAGCATGAATACCAATTGTATCTTCGTAGGAAAAAGGCCAGGCCGTATGACGTGATTGGTATTGTCGCTATACAATGTAGGTATTTCGTCTGTGTACAATAGAAATATGACATGTTCTTGGTAATAAGCAACATTGATTTTGACAGTTTTTTAACGTTAGCAAAAGGCAGTGAGTACCATAAAACTTTTCGAGAAACTTCTGTAGCATTGGCCAAAAGTTACGTGGCCCGAATTTTTCCACCTTACGTAGGTAGATCCAACAAATTTCCAATCGTCATCAAGGTGACGCTCGTACAGTTTTCTGCCCTAGATCTGTCGCTTCGCGATATGTCGTGGTGTTAATACGTGCATGCTGACCTTGCAGCTTCAGTTTGTGATGGATTACACGATAGATTGTTGATTGGGTCATGTGTAATCGTTTCATCATACACACTCTAGTAATGGATTTTCAGTCTGCCATATCCCGGATCATCAATGGTCTTGCGAGTTTCACTAAGTTAGAATGTGATTTCGTTGGATATGGGTTGTGTACGAGGCTACTATGCATAACGTTTAATTGTAACCCTAACAGTGGCTCGTACTACCCCAGAGTCATTGATCCGACACTGTTGTACTATGCAGGAATGCTAAAGTTTGCTGGAAAAGGAGTCATGTCTATCCTATCCAAAAGCAAATGTATCTATCCTTTTACCAGCGGCATTTTCCCTACTCAGTACCTTCACTGCTACACAACAGATGAGAATTTATGCATGTGTGCATATATTTTGGTTTCTGTGAAGCTAGATTTGGTAGAGTCGCTGTCCGCAGGTTGTTCGGATGGGAACAGATGAGCCTTTTATAGATCAACTTCTTAATGAACTCTGTGCTAAAACTCTGAGATTATTCTGTTTAGTATCGTAAAATCGCAGAAATTTTGAACCCCCGAAAAAAAGTTTCTTTTGTGTGTGTGTTTTACCAGAAAGGTGGGAAAATAAAGAAAATGTTTTATTTGTTTATAAGTTTTCTTATCATACATTATTTAATGAACTTTAAAATTTAATACTGTGTGCTTCAAACACAATAATTATAATGGATGCAGTTTTTCTAGCTAATAAGCGGTTAGCATACGCGCCTTTGGCGTGGGAGATCCGGGTTTGACTCCCAGTGGGAGCTCATGTGGTTCGGATTCTACGTTAATCAGTTGGTCCACGTCTCATATAGCCTCGCTGCTGAACGGGACGTTAAACTCAACTCAACAATGCTATCGTTTGATGAAGGAGGTCGTGTGAATTCGCCTTGCACTTACAGTCTACGTTAATCATAAAGTAAAACTTTCCCAATCATCTCCGTCAGGATGCATAAACATGCTTTGCCAACCTTCATTCAAGCTTGGGAGAACTTGAATGACAAGATTGGTCGCAACGTGGTCGGCTGCGTATGAACTATCCTAATTGAAGATTAAAAAAAAAAAAAAAAAAAAATGAATACTAAATTTTACCTTCTTTCCGTGCTTATTACTGTATGCTGCGAGGGATAGTTCACTACTTATAAATTAAAATGAAGTACATGCCGCAACCTAACTCTCGCGTTAAAATTAAGCTTTACGCTCAAAGAAAACTAAGTAATAACTCAAACAATGGAAGTTCGCTTCAAATACTCATATTTAACTATGAAAATAATCTGCCTTACATGAAACAAATATTAAGCATGAACACCATGAAAATGAAGCTTGTACTGTTAATATCAAATATACAGTTTAAAAAAAATCACATATATAAAATTGCAAATTACTTTTTTTTTTTTTAATAATTTCCCTATCTAGCTAAACATATATATATAAATAGATAATTGTCTACATGAAGTAACCTTTCGTGCACGATATTATTAGTAGTGGCTAATTTTCGTTGCTTTTCTTTTCTTTTATTGCTATTATTATGACGGTAGAACTGGCGCACTAATTAAAGAAAAATCACTGTATTTTGTCCCAACGGTATGCTCCTATTAATAATTTTCTTGGGAACGTTCCTAGCGTTGACTCCTTGTAACTGCATCCAACATATATTCAATATTACTTACAAGATGTCTCTTCAAAAGCGGGATCTTCCCTTTGGTCTCGTCCTACGACCACTGAGTGTAGATGGAATCAGTGTAACATCACTAGTAATAAATCCTTTTAACACTAATTTTAGCAGGTATCGGGCCTAGGAATAAGCGTGGAGAATCCTTCTAATTTCTGCTAAAAGTATAGTTGTGATCAAACCATGATTTTACAATGACGCAATTCTTCGCACGGTTTCCTCTCTAGTTGTCCATGCCCGATTGCTTGGCGCACTTTTTGGTCACCACAAAACACGTGATGAGTAAGCAAGTACTGGACATAACACTATTCCCTATTGGTTAATAATTGAAAAGTTGTTCAATCACGAGTGAACTTAGAAGTGGTTGGATACGTGGCATGACATAGCAACTTTAGAATGTTGCATGCAACTTCGCAGAAAGAAATTTCAGTGCCTTCGAAACAAAAGGCTATTGTTCTCTACACACACATACACAAGAAAGGTCAGTTTTCGGCGTCGAAGAGATGACGTGTACTGTAAAAGCACCCACATGGTTGCCAACTGATAGATTTATCACTAAGAATTAATTATGAATTCAATAAAATATGCGCATTAAATTTTCTTGCTTCGAGAGTCAATAGCAACAACAACAACTAATAATGTTGGAATTGAATGAAGAAAGAAAGATTTTGATTCAGCATTCAGATCTATGTGAGAGTAAATCTATTGGTTCACTCGTCATTAGTTCTCTAGAACTATTAGGAGCAGAACATTGGAATTTTGTAGGAACAATATCCTTATGTCTTAGGATGTAGAGAAGTAGAGATTTTGCAAAATGTAACCCGTAAAGGGATAAAAGGGAGTCGTAAAGTTATATTGCTGTTCAGATTTCCGAAACTATTAGATGTAGAATTTTGAAGTTTGGTTTGAATAATCCCCATTCATCCTAGGCTGACAATATGATCGAGCTTTACGTAAAATGACTCCTAAGGGAGGAAACAGGACTGAGTGGTTACGTAACTCCTGTAAAATCAAACTTACATCAACGATTATTATGAAAACTACAAAAAATTGTATGTCTTTCAAATATTTTCCATAAACCTTATTCTTCCGATGCGAAGAAGGGTCATTTTGCTAGTTATTTTATAAATTGGACTAGATGTGAAGACCATTACGAAACGCACAGATTGTTCATTCTAAATCGGAGTATTTTGATAATTTACCATTCTATATTATGAATACTGTGTATTTTACAACTTTCTGAATTATAACTTTTACTCATTTAGTCCTTTGTTTGATTCCTTTTAAAAACCAAAAAGCCAGCAAATAATCAATTTATGGCTTGTCAAGTAAGTTATTACGTGTACTTAAAATATGTTAAATACAAACTTCAATTCATTACTTCTAGTGCCACCAGAGGCATACTAAAGAGAACAGAGGAGTCAATTTGCACCTAGCTCGGGGGCACGGTGGCTCAGTGGTAGAGCGTTCACCTCCAGTGCTTGGGGTCCCTGGTTTGATCCCAGCCCGTGTGGACTTTGTGGTGGACAAACACCGTGCTCGTGTTTTTGGGGTTCTCCCGTTTCCTCCCACTTTCTTCATTCCACCATTTTATTCATTTCTCATCACCGTCTCTTCTAGCCTAACCGGCATAACCATGGGACGTAAAATTAAAGATTTCATTTCGTTTGCATTTGCACCTAGCTCCATCAGATAGAAGGAAAGATTTTGTTAGTCTACATGTTTTTCGGATAAATACAAAGAATATCATATATAAACTTCTTCAAATTGAAATTGCACACACAACTCTCTTTAAAAGTCTGTATTCTCAGAGGTGTATATCATGTGGTTCGGATTCCACGTTAATCAGTAGGTCCACGTCTCATATAGCCTCGCTGCTGAAAGGGACGCTAAACTAAAATCAACTCATCTCAACTCAGAGGTGTATAGAGCTATTACAGTATTTTTGTTTAAAGTAAAGATTCTATTGAAGGTTTTCTATTGAAAAATGAATGGCTAGGATTTTTTGAACAAGACTCTGCTTTTAATGTTATTATAGACCTAGTAAATGTTGTTTGCAAACCGTTACTATATGATGAACGTCCAAACGAAGCTCAGTGATTTTCGCATATATTGTAGATAATTTATTCATCTATAAGGTATATAAAAACGTTCAGTTGTGTTAAAGTACTTTAATCTAAATTGTAGATATGGTGCATATAACAGTGCATTAGCAAAAAAAAAAAAAAAAAAGTTTAAATTATACTAGGTAATTAATTTACGTTAAATGGAAATAGCAAGACCTTGTAGGTCTTCTGTTAATAAATAGCCATATGTCTTTGCTTCCAAGAACAAATTCTTCTTTTTTTTTGAGTGCAAGTGTGCATATTCGAAGGTGGAGGGGGCCAAAGCGTGAATTCCGACCCTGGCAGCAAAAAGTGCAGATACGCAACTGGGTATGACAGGAATAGGATATTGTATAAAATTTGAACTGAAATTTATGACAAAGAAGTGCTAAAAAGATCAAACACTAATATTTTCGTTTTTTCCTAAATTTTCCGAATCTTGGTATAAAACGATAAAAGACAGTTTTTGTTTTCCTTTCTTAGAAATTTCTGGTATTATCCGACTCTTTACAAAACTAATTCCGTTTGCCTAAATGAACATTGATGGAATTAAGATGAAGCAAGAAACAGAAAATCCCGTGTAAACATAAACAGTACGCTGTTGGCCATTTTAAGTTTAGCTGACTTGAATTCAAATCTGACAGTTCTCTTCATCAGAGAAGAGGCGCTTTCACTGAACCATCTTGTTCTTTAAAGCAATCGTTTTGTATTTAGAAACATGTTTTTGAATAAAACATTCCCTATATTATAATTTTGTGAATTTATATATTTAATAATTTGTTTTCAGGTACATTTAAGTGCAATGAAATATGGTTATAAGTTATGGAGATACTGGATGAGGAAGGAACCTGAAGATTTTGCTACTGAACTTGCAAATCGAGAGGTAAGCTAATGCTGACTACGACAATGTTGATTTCCTTAGTAGTTGGTGCCTTGCCTTGAACAGAGTCACCCTAGGATTTGAATTTTTGTGGTAGGCTGTGTGAAAAATTAAAACTTCCCATTTCATTACAGTATTAAATATATTGCTTGCTGTTTCTAATATTGTTGTCACTGTGATTTAAGTATATCTTATTTCGCTGTATTACATCTTTGTTGCGGTATAGTATTAAAAAAGTATAATACAGTGGAGAATGAAATTAATTAACATCTGATTCCTTACAAAAGATAGGATATGCTATTTTTAGAGTTTTAACCCGCAATCACTTAGGTGCTTAAATAAATGCAAACACATAAGTTTATATATAATTAAATAATAATAATAAATAAAATTTTATTTTTATTAATTTCTTCATCAGTTGTGTTTTTCTTCTCATGTATTATTCTTACGCTGTCGTGCACTCATACTGATCCACCCGTTTCATTACTTTTATCTTGCACTACTAGAATATTTGTACTTCCATTATGGCTACACTATCACATAACTCTGCATTTGAAGATGATGATGTTCACCCGAACGTTTCACGGCTGTTTTTTTTTTTCTGTTATTATTAGTATTGAACCGAGCGAAGCTTCTGTCATTCGACTCGATCAGCTTTTGTATGTATGTCTGTCCATCCGTCTCTTCCACGAGATATTTCGTAATATTTATCCAATTTTAATTAAATTTGGTATATGCCTTCCTCTAACTTACAGAAAAATACCAGAAATAACCCTATTGTGTGTGGTTCCAAACCGTCACAGGGTGTCTATCGGTCACGAAAGTAACGAATGTCACGAAAAAGTCATGAAATCATAAAATGGTCATGAAAGTCAAGAAAAAGTCACGAAATTTAGCTTTTCGGCCACGATTTTTTTTTTTTTTTTAAATCTGTAAGAGGAAAATTTTGTTCTACAAAACGTCAGGATTCACCGCCAAAAATGTCTATGGTCCGTTTTAGACGCTACAAGATCGCAGACAAAGCACGCTTCCATCGCATACATGAATATTCGGCCTAATTCGCACCCAAATTCGCTCTTGAGAATGTTATGAAATTTTATGGTTTGGTAAAGAAAATGTCAGGCATTAAATCTTCCTTGTCTGTGCATATGTATACCTGAAAATGGTAACTACTTGAGTGGTGATTATATTACCTCAAAAGGAAGAAAAGAGTCTAAACGACATAATGCAGAGAATGCACCCTTCCGGAGTTAACAAAATGTCGCAGATGATGGAAAATAAATTTTAAACCATTCATAGTTGAAAGCTATGGGATCTCTCACGAGTAACTGAATGAAATACTTAGGAATTTGTGTGGGCTTTATGTAAATATGTTTCTGAATACTGCGGTTCCTACACATAATTTTGTAAAAGATTCCAGGCAATGAAAAATTTATGTTAAACAAGAATCTTTGTGGGTATATTAAGATGACACTGATACTGAAGTATACCCTGACGAAGCTCTTCATTTGATACTAATAAAACGATAGTATGTTGTATGGTTAATGAGACAGCCTAAAATTATGATTTATTCGTAAACTTCAGTTCCTAATTAACTAAGATATCGTCCAAAGATACATCAGAATGATGTGCTTAAGGGTAATTTCTTATTCGTTATTTCCGAGAAAATCAAGAACAACTAACTTTCATGCCACTAAAAAGTATGTCGTTTGTTTCTAATAATAATTAGTAGTTCTTTTGTTGTATATGTTTAGGCACCGTATGAGTAAAAAGTACGTTGTTAAGTAGCAGATTGCGTCTTCTTCTAACAGCGACACACACAGTCCTAGCAGTAACACACACACTTAACAGTTACGCACCGGAGAACATTCAATAAGAACTAAGTGGCGCCCGTGAAACATGTCTCATCTAATAGTATGTTTAATCACCCTAAGCAAGTATACAGGCAGATATTCAGGTATATAGAGATGCTGAATGTCTGTCTTGGGTATAGTATTTTACATTTGCTGTACGTTTTGATACGGTTAGGCGATGATCATTGCGCAGTCCGGTTAGTAGTCAGGTGCTGTCCCACCGTGTCCCACATGTATTTAGTATCAAATGGAGCACATCGGTTTGCCGTGGCGGTAGGTATAGGGACATGTGTGATCCTTTAAGAAGGTAGGGACAAAATTGACGATTTTATGGATATACGACACATTAGTCATGCTTCCCTGAACAAATACCACTGACGAGCGGGATATGTAGGTTATTGCGACCCATACCAGAATGTTGGATGTCGGTCATGTCTGAGAATGTAAACACACACTGGATTTTTCCGCACTGACCGTCGCCCTCTTTTTCAGTTAGGACAGCCCGAAATAACTTTCTGTCTAGGCGCTGCCCTGTGTGTCACATCTTCCCTTGAAAGCTTCGTATACAGTATTCAAATATTTTAGTAGTTATGAATTCTCAGCTTAGATCAGAAAACACATGCATGCCGACGGCCATCATTTTGGCCGCCACACAGTTGTTAATGTCCTTTAGTATTATGTTACTGGTAATACACTTCTTTTGCATTAACCTTGAACCTCTCTACTTGTGTTTTTTGCAACGAAATCTTATTTCGCTTGCCATTTAGCCAGTTTCCTGTCGCCTCTTGGACAACTTGAGAAACTGTGATTTTTATTTTAAGCAAACCATTGAACATAAAATACATTAACATGTACTATTTTACTGGTTTGAGATTTTGTTCTTTCATACTAATTTAACACGTTAAATTTGGTCCTTATTCGCGAGAAAACTATTTGTCTTTACCATCTACATGCTGAGAAAAATAAAATTATTAATTTAGTGATTCACGGTTGCCTTCTGCAGGCTAAAGGAGACAGACGGTAATAGAGCACGAGTGAACATGGAAAATCTGCGGAATGAGAATGTGAAAAGAAACAGAAGAATCCTGTTGTTTAGGATCAAACTAGATCACACCAAAACTAAATGTTCCAGTGTCCCCACCACATTGATAGATATATACCTATTAAAAATCTCACAGATTTGCTCTGGATGCAATAACAATCCTGAGCGTCCTTTACATCTGTTCGAAGATATATAAAATGGTGCATCTTGCTTGTAGTTGCTATACATTAACAAGAATTGTTGAAATCTCGTAGATGAAATGTTGTTAAAAGCAACAATGGGAGTAACATTTATATCCGTAGCAACTATTCCTAATGGTGTTTTGAATATTAATAGTGTGAAACATGATGGAGTAATAGCTAAACTTGACAAAGCTGTAGTAGTGATTTATGTTGAAAAGTTTCGCCGTTTGAAACTGATATTATGAAAATATTTCGATTATGAAAATATTGAAATTCACAAATATTTTTTTCACTATTGTTATGTATGTGATAAATTTCCTGTATATGTTTTTTCTTCTTATTGCTTATTACTTCTTTTATGCCTATATATAAAATATCTCAAGAATGACTTCAATTAGTAGTAGAAACCTTTTATTAAAATAAGAACCGTAGACATGTAAGAGTAAAATTATTAATATAATATTTATATATTTGTTATTTTCTAGGGTTCTGTGTGTTTATGGACCGAATTCCCGAAGAAGATTCTCGGTAAGAGTCAATATACTCTTTCGTCCCTGTTGCGACTTATAGATGATAATGTACTGCCCCGAGAAAATGCTCAGTGGGCTGAGAAAACAACGAAAGAACTACTTAAGCAATTTCTGGTAAGTCAATAACTTCTATTAATCAAGTTTGTCAATTGTAACGGAATCGAAAATGCTATTGATTCCGGTACAGAAACTTAATAAATTTTTAATTCGATGTGTTTTGGGTCGACATTTCGATTTTAATCACGGAATCGAAACCGCAAGTCAATGTATTTTGAGAAGAAAACCGAAACACATTCTGGTATCATTTGCAAATATCGTTGCCCAAGATTGTTACAAATGACATTGAGCAAATGAAAAATGATAGCTCGAGGTGATTCTTCTCTATGTAATATTGCGTTCACTTCAATATCGATTTCGGTTGCAGTGCCAGAATCAGTTTCCTTCTAACCAATTTCGATTCCGGCCCTTGAAACGAAATAGAAAAATTGGTGGCGGTACCGAGTCCAAAAGCATTTCTCGGAAAATTTCATACGATTTCGCACCAGCAATAATTTTTTCGAGAAAATGGCTGCAGTTCCATCATGAAAATCCAGTAAAATGCATTTACATTTTTCACTTTATCGTTAACAAGCTTGATTGTAATGTATCAACTCGTGTAAAACCGTATGCATGTAATGTATTATAGCCTAAAGGAGGCATGTGCAAATTAGAACAGGAGATGGGCCAGTCACAGAGAATTTATTGACGTTGATTGCCGTACGAGAGAATGTATAACATTTTCACAGAAACTGAAGAACAAGATTTAATGAAGAAACTCATTCATCATACACTAACATTACAGGAACACAAAAACTTTTATAACTGTAACCAAAATATTTACTTACTAAAGAAAATCTATTACTTATTTTATTTTAGTGGGATACCTGACCCATCATGTTCTGAACCAGTCTAAAATGTTTGGTAGCACACTGGATGCTCCAGTGCGGAGGCTATTTTCAAGGTGAACATCAGTTGTCTTAGCTCCCTGCTTGGATTTAATTCGTTTCATGGTGAAAAGAGTTGCTCACATAGATGAGTCCTGCCAAACAATGCCGTCATACTCTTGTTGAAAGTAGTTAAGGTATTTTTGGCCTGGAAAGTATTTCGCATAAAAATCTTGTAGGCAAGTGTCCTTAAACACTTCTTTCAAAGCCACGTTCTCCTGAAATTCAATAAATTCTATTTGTGAATTGTTGGGAGCACTATTCATATCAGTGTTTAGTGGTAATGAGTAATCTCTTTAAATTAACTTCTGTTTTCTGAAGTCACTAAATCTGCCAGTAAATTCTTCAAGCAAATGTGCCAGTGATTCTACGTAGAAAACGAAGTAACAGAATGATTTACCCCGCTGCAACACTGCTGCAGAATGACAAGTGTTGTCATTTCTTATTTGATTTTCCCACAATTTAGTTTCCTCTAAAAGGATCTCACATAGTCCATAAAGTTCATGAATCTATTGATCGTGTGCTTGCATCTTCGAATTCAAATTACTGAAGTAAGAAGTAATATCCACACCACAAACAACCTCGTTTCATTGCGTAACTGTGCCATATAATTTCCTTCCATGTCCATGAAAAGCATCACTTCATTTATCAAATTATACAAACGCTTCAGCATGTTTCTCTTACCCAATCACTGATTCCTGAATAATACATGAGATCCTCCTCCCCCGCTGCAAATGCTTTAAATTGGCGACTATGATACCTTTCAACTTTATAAAGTCGACACAAAGCACCACTGTACTCATGACGTGGGCAGATTTGAGCTCGAATAATCCTAGTATTTGAATATCACACAAATAAAGTCTCTCTTTAAATTAAATTATAGAGTAATGATAAGTCATATTCTGCATTTCAATATTCCTGAAATATTGACTTCTCATTATTATACTAATTTATATAATGTCCTTATCTCAGAACTCTTTCAAAAACGAAAATAACGAAAAGACTCCCTTGGATTTAAAACATTTTTCTAGCAGGCTTAATCTAAATAAAAAAAAATAAATAAAAAAAAAACCGGAAAATTGCTGCTACTTTTAGGCTGAGTCCACTGTGGAAGCCCTGTTTTAAGCAAGATCCCTATTTCAGCAAAAGTCGTTAAAGAGCGAGTTTGAGAAAATACGTATCGAACAACAGGACCTAGCGATTTCCTAAAAGTGAAAATGAACTTCTCATTCACAGTGTATATATATATATATATATATATATATATATATATATATATATATATATATATATATATATATACACAGAAGTCACACGGATTTAGATCGGGGATCTTGCTGGCCACACATCTGGTAAACCTCGATAGATGATGCGATCAGCAGTGAAGGTTTCATGAAGCAGATCCTTCACTTGGCGGCTGATGTGCGGTGTTTCCCCGTCTTGCATAAAAACAATCGTTTCCAAACAGTTCCGTGCCTGTAACTCGGGAATCACATGTCGCACCGAAAGGTCCCTATAACATGCTGATGTTGCGGCACAGGCGACAACTCCTTGGGGTATCATCTCTTCAAAGAAGAACGGGCCAATAATGAACGTTCCTGTGAATCCACACCACAGAGTCACGTACGCAGTGTAATGGCTGTTCCTGCACAACATGCGGATTATTCGAGCCCCATACCCAGCAGTTTTGCGTGTTTACTGCCCCTTCTAGTGTAAAATGCATTCCATCCGTGACAAAAATCGAAGGGCAAACTTAAGGCGTTGCGGTAGATTTTGGGGTTTCAGTTGCTGTACTGTTCGAATCCTGTAAGAATACCAGTGTAAAATAGCCCTAAGACTTTTCCTCACGGTTGATTGTGGGCCGAATCCCGTGACACCTTCCAACCACTGGAAGTGAAATATGGAGCACGTTAATCTCCGTGCCACAGCAATCTCGTTGGAATGGGTCGTTCTTCTCTTCCTGGATCCACACGCAACTCATTTTTTGTCTCGAATTTCAGTACCATCTTCTTTAAGCCATTTCTTAATAGCGTCCTTTTCTCATTCCTTTTAGACCAATATTACCTCAGTGCTGCACTGTAGCACTGTAATTGCTCCCTTGAGGTCGCGGCGGCTCAGTGGTAGAGCGTTCACCTCTGGTGCATGCGAACCTTGGTTCGATCCCAGCTCGTGCCAAGTGAGCTTTGTGGTGGACAAACACTGTGTGTGGGATTTCCCCGGGGTTCGCCTGTTTCCTCCCACTTTCTTGATTCCCCCATTTCATTTCTCATCACCACCTCTCCTTTAGCCTAGCCGACATTGCCGTGGGAAGTAAAACTTAAAGATTTGTAATTGCGCCCTTTCTGATAGACCAATTTTACTAACAGTGCACGGCCACTCTTATCAATAGCCATACTGCTCCTGATGCGATTGTGTCTATGAAGTGTGAGCTCGCGTGTGTTACGGGCTGTACAGCGCCACAGTTTCTCCTGGTAGCGGAAAATGGAACTGATATTTTTCTAACGTAACTCGCTCTTGGATGCTCTCATTAGCTATTTACCAAATTTCAATGTAATACGTTGATTACAGCCCACGCTGGACCACCGTGAATAGCGGCACTTTAATTGTAACCACGTGTGTATATATACAGATATGTACTGAGTGAAAGCTACAGTTAATGTTCTGTTTTTATTACTTTGCAGGAAACGATTGGTGACAACGGTGTGTTCTTATATCCTAGTCATCCCTTTCCGCCAATTTATCATAATTCAGCCTTCTTTCGCCCATGGAATTTTTCGTATACAGCAGTTTTTAATGTTTTGAATGTACCTGTGACACAAGTGCCTATGGGACTTAATGGAGCTGGACTTCCTGTGGGAATCCAGGTGAGGACATAGTTCTTTGCATTAGATTTGTGTGCTCTTGAAATATAATGATAGATAGTTACGAATAAACACTTATTTTGAAATAAGGGTGTAGGAGTCGGCTGATTGAAAAACACCCAATGAGGATAAAAGACTAATTTATAAGATATGGCCTCCTTACCTTATATAAAACCCTTTTTTTCTTTTATATGTAAGAATTAATCATCATCATAGGTATTCTGCCATTATTGGCTGGTCACTTGCCGCAACTGAGAAGCTTCCATGCTCTATGGTCTTCAGCGAACCGCTCCGTCTTCACGTACGATTTTTCTGTTTTGATATTGTACTAAATAGATTGTACAAATCATTTCGTGTTATTTACTTTTATATATATTTCAGACTTGAAAACGTACCTAAAAATACACACTCAAGATGAAAGAATTAACAAAATAGTTTAACTTTCTTTTATTCAGTCAGGAAAAGCAATGAGTTCAAATGTAACTTCTTATGCGTTGAGGCAAAGATGGAAGGAAAATTAGGAATAGAAAGGGTTCGATTTCCGGGTTTCGTTTCCAGTTGAGTTGGGTGCTGTGAATTTTTTTTCAGTATGGGGGGGGGGGTACACAGCGATACACTACTGTTTTAGTGTGTAACAATGTGTTAAGAAGTTGTAATTATACTGCTATTCATTATTGTCCAGGAAATGTCCAAGGAAAGCATATTTTTTGCAAATAGATTTCCTTCGGCGGAATGACTTTTCTTAAATGCTGGAACTAATGATACGTTTCGCTTCTCCTCAAGGAGATTGCTCTATTCGAAAGAGGGAAAAATTAAATTCAATGAAAGGATGTAAATTTATATTGGAGTATTGAACATCTATAGATAATGGAAAACAGGGAAATATTATCTTTTTTCTATATTTCTATTTTTCAGGTTGTAGCTGCACCGTATCAGGATCATCTTTGTATAGCTGTTGCACGAGAACTCGAAAGGAAATTCGGAGGTTGGGTGGCACCATTCGTCGTCGAATGAATGTCTTATACTAATGATAGAAAAAAAAAAAAGGTTATGGGGTTTATATTTAATTAACGTTTTCATTCTCTTCGATTAATTTAGCCATGAGTATCTTGTTTATTCATTTTCGGTTACTAGATGAGGCAAAAGAAATACTCATGTATTTCAACAAGAGCTGCTGGATAGTTGTATGTTGGCAGTATTAAGCTCCATTACCTCTAGTTTCTTTTTTTATTTTTTTCTTTTATGTACAGAGAAACAAAAGATAAGAGGACATAAATGTTGATATATAGTTAGTGTTACTACTAACGTTACTATATTTTTTAAAAAAGTAATATTGCTGTTTGCAAATATTTAGTTTATAAAAAGGGTTTAAATAAGCTTTGAGCTTTGGTTTATGTTTTGTTTATTCTAAGGAGTAATAAACTCCGATGTTCCATCGAAACTTGAAACTAGAAAAACCTGATGAACCTCTTACTTGATTTTGAGAAATCAATCTCCCAAATTATTAGTTTCCTTTTGTCATGACATTAATTGCAAATTTATTTGAAAGTACTTAATATATCTAGCCTGTAGCTAAGTAGATTTTTTCCTTGTTTTGTATCGTTGGCTGGCAGTAATTTTTACGAATTTTTTTGATCAATATTGCCCAACGATTCATTCCTCAGTTCAAGTTATTACGTGAACTTTAAGTCCATTTTCTTAGTAGTATGTTTTATATTCTTTTCATTTGGAAAACAAAAGATAATTGAAAGAAATAAGAAAATGAATTCGAAACAAATACTAGTTATACGCACAAGTTTAAGAAGGTAGTATTTAAGATTTTATGTTGTTTATTTTCTTAAGAGTTGTGACTGTGATGTCGTGTGGGACATTTGCATTTGTTATACTACTAAATTAAATTTTACTAAGCAGCAAAAGTTAAAGAAGGAAAGAAAAATGTATATTTTTCCTGTAGTTAATTGAAAATTTCTCAGAAATGAATTGTGTAGCTTATTTTCATCTACAAAAAAAAACAATTATTGTAATGAATATAGATTAGTGCGAAATTGTTGTAACCTTAAGTAGTCGTAATAAATTTGAAATTAATATTGATTATTATTAAGACGACATATTTTCAAAAAAAATATTTTAACACCGCACCTGTATAAAGTTGAAAAACAGTAGAGAAATATTTCAATCAAATTGCTATAAGAATCTAATTATGTTTCCTGTTTCGAGTTGAAGGACTATGTGCGGAAAGTTTCATGTTTTATATATAATGATACTGTATAGATGCTTAATACAATCAAATATTTGTTGTTGTGTCAATCCGTACTTCTCAAACTTCTTGATACATTATTATGAGAGATTTTAACAGTATTACTCAATGTGCGGATATGTAGTCTTTTGTGAGAGTACGGATATGTACTCTTGCGTGCTGGAATGATTATCAGGATATAATGTCTCTCTAAGTTGAAGATATCCTGTATACTTGATGCGAGAGAGTGTTTTCTTTACTTCAGTTTCTGTGATAACATTTTCAATGATATCTGTGTTTACGCGTAGTAAGAAACATTAATAATCTATTGGGCTTATAAATTAATAATTCATTTGTATGCTTTCTAAAGCATATAGAATGTAGATAACGTCACACAGATATTCATATTCATTCATACTCAGTGATATTTTTTACCATTTTGTAGCAATATGAAACACAATTAATAAGAAATAAGTAAGTATATCTAGGAATTTTATTGTTTACGAGTTTAATTAATAATTCATTCGGTTTCTTCGCTATTGGTTCATAGCGTTAGAATGAGTATCTTTTTAAGAACTTACTTAATATATATTTGAAATTTTTACGGAATTTGTGTTTTAATGTTATGTATTATGGAAGTGCAGAATCACATGTACACTCATGTCCAAAATGATTGTTTCATATCTATACAATCATTTTCATATCTTGTCTTCTTGTAAGAATATAATTTGATAATGAATTTGCAAGGTACTTTTAATACTGATACTATGTGTATAATCGGGAAATATATATTTGTGATAAATTTCATAGAAAAAGAATTATAAATACGAAAATTAGAATGAGTAAAACAAAATTTAGCTAAATGAACAAGAAAGTTTTATTTTCGTTTTATTGTTCCTATTTACTACTCTTTTAGCATGAAATTTGCCACATACGTGTTTTTGCCGATTATACACATACTAACATTACAAGAAATACCGAGCGAAGTCGTTATCAAATTATATTCCTACAATAACATATTTGTAGACATGCGACAGTAATTTAGGACATGAGTGTACCTATCACAAATCCATGGACTATATGGTATACCCAATCAAAATTGTTCCTAGGAAGTAACACAGAACTAAAGTTGAATTTTAAAAACCACTATATTTTATATGATTTATCTGTTTCTCTGCAGTTGGGCTAATTCTTTTTATGAACAAATTTTATTTTAATAATTATTTATTTATAGGTAAAACAAAGCAATTGTATGTCAGTTCAGTAGTCAGGATTTTTTTTTCCCGCTATGTTAAGTACGGTATATATAAGTTCGTAAATAGGCATGAACTGCGTAAACAAATAGAAAGTGTTTGAACAAGTGTGTATTATTGCTTCCTGGCAATAATAGGAACATACTTCGGTCAGTTTAGATTTATGTTCAAAAGTGACTTCTTTTTTATAAAAATGTCTTACGCGATTAACTTTGTCAACATAAATAAGTTAACCTATAAAGTATAATGCTTTTTGTTTGAAATGGACACTTAATCTTAGGAAATATGTGCTGAATTCATACTATTCACGGAATTAATATATATAGGGTCCCTAGAAGATTATTCGAATCTTTAGAATGGGAAGGCGTGTCATCTAATATATCATTAAAAGACCATGGAAAACAGACAACTTTTGTGTTTCCATGTAACGAAATGTTCGCGTGGAGCATTATGTACGAAGACCAAGCAGGTGCTTACTGCTTTGGTATTGCAGAATTTCCACCTATGCTATGCTATATTGACGGCAATTGCACAAGAACATACAGTTAAATGGTGGCCATTCAGTAAATGTTGCCAGACACGAAAAAGATTTCTTTATACAAGTTCGTTTTTATAACACTTATTTTTCTTAATAGTTTGTCAGTGGCATACCTTTCCATCTGAAGCTTTCGGGTGACACTTTCAGAGTTCTATGATAGAAGACTGTGAGAAGGGATTTTCATTGTAATATGTAATACCGGTACTGTCGTGAACTTATTTAAACAAGAAATCGCATTATGTGATTTTAGTAATAATTTTTGTTATCCCAGGTACGTATGGGATAATTGCTTGTTACTCTGCAGTGAACATACATTCTTATACTAACTTTAATTTACCATTCGTTTTCATATATCCTTGCTCTCTGTGAGCTTACATAAAAATGTTATATGTTAGAGTAAAAATGTGGGTGTACTCGTTTTTATATTCGTCTTCCATACATTAGAACTTATTTTTAAAAAGTCAGAACGAATAGCTGAAAGTGGTTTTCTTTGTTCGAATTTTGATTTTATATATATATATTGATTGTTTTGGCAATTGTACTTACGCTTTATTTAAAGGCCAAATACCTTAAGCATTCCGTATTCGCAGATGTTATTGTTACTTTCTATATTTCTGGAATAAAATAAATTCTTGTTACTTTTTTGTGTATTATTATTTTTTTTAATATGTGTTATTCCAAGAGTTAATTAATGAAGAATGATAATGAATTTATAACTTATCAACATCAGGCACATGGGCGTCGATAGGAGGGAGCAAGTTACTCCTCCCTTGGTTCTGATATTCAATTTTGAATTATATTAATATTAGACTTATTTAAAAATGACTTATCAGAAGTAATTAAGAACTTGCATTAATTTTCTTTCTTTTTCTTTTCTAAAATATCCAGTCTATTTATGTTTTGCGTATCTTTAAGAAGTATGGAGAGTCAGTATGGATTTTTGGAGTAAAGAGATTTAATGCTTCTTCAAAAGTTTTAATGCAACACTGACACCAACCCTGTTTCCTTTATCGATTAGCATTAATATTACTTAGGATTGTTATATCAGGTCACTCGAAGGGCCGCGGTGACTCAGTGGTAGAGCGTTCACGTGCAGGGGTGGAGCATCTTTACAAACACTGTGTACGTAATTTTCTCGGGGATCTTCCGTTTCTTCCACTTTCTTCATTGGACCATTGCAGTTATTCTCATCATCACTATCTCGTTTTCCCACATTTATAACTGTGGGACTTAAAATTGAAAGATTTCATTTTCATCAAGTCATTCGAAAGCAGTCGTGGTAATAAGAATTTCAAGCTTTAAGTACACATGTTAAAATTATTTTTGTCAGCATCAATGAGCTGTAGGATAATACGCAAGGGTGCTGCTATTTGAGCGGGAATATTAAAAGTGAAGGTAAACAAGGGGAATAATAATATTTTCGAATTTGAAGCAGTTGTAGAATGGGTTCTTAACAGGTCAGAACTTAACCCAACGAATTTCATCTTTTTCAAAGACTGATCACTACCAGTGATTTTTTTTATTCCGTTGACATGAAATGCTTCTAATTTGAAGGAATTTATTGGGGTTATTTTCTTCATCAAATACTTGTATTGCCAGGATTTTTTGTGCATACGTGGTATCTAGTTGTGTGATATTTTTATCTATCTATATACATACAAAAGCTATACAAACATTATATATATATATATATATATATATATATATATATATATACTGCAATGAGTACTTTCAGGCTCTTTGCTATTTTATTCTTTTATTATACACAAATCTGCTAACTGGTCGTATGTTACGAGTGAGTTAAAGATTAAATTCAGCTCCATGTGGACACAGCTGAATTTGCTTTGACGGAGTTCGCTTATGTTTTGGTCAGCCAATAGTAAACGAAACCACGTTTCAAACCCTTTGGACAGTTTAGTTTGTCAAAGTTCTACGGACAGTTCTGAACGGTACGATTCGGTTCGGTTTGAGAACGGTTCGGTTCGGTTTGGAAACAGTTTGGTTCGGTTTCGGTTAACCGTTCCAAACCGGTTTAAGTGACAAACTGAAACCGCGGTTTACGTTTTCAGGAACCGTCCACTCCTAGGTAGAGTAGTTGTGTGGTTATAAACAATAGATTCGCCTCCTGACTCGTTTGGATTACTCGAAGTCGAAGAAATCAACGACTGTGAAATGCAAGCTGTTCAAACATCACTTTAGAAGCTCAACTTTTAACAGAAAATACAGTGCTAACAGAACATACACTGTGGTTGTGAATGAAGTTATAAAAATTTTCTGTAAAGCGATGGAGAAAAGGAAGCAGAAAACGTTATACAGCTATTTCATGAAGAAGACAAAACATGTAAGTACATAATACTGTATAATATATGGGGAAGGGGTTCTATTTTGGGAAGTGAAAATTAGTCTGCTTGTCCCTGCATAATCTAATGACTGTTACAAACCGCGGCGCAAATCTGTCTTCAACTTTGGGGGGCACGGGTAAGGCAGTTCCCATCAGTGGCGTATTTCAGGGGGAGCTTCCGAGCTTAAGCCCCCCGAAATTTTACTTACTGTTTGAAAGTAAATGAAATATCTTGCAGAATTTTCACATTTTCAGCAAAAAGTTAGCAAAGCCCCTCCGAAACAAAATTGTAAATACGTCACTGATTCCCATATATATATATATATATATATATATATATATATATAATATACACCTTCTGCATCTGAATGGTCCCCCCAAATTTACAGAGAAATCGGCGCCCTTGCAAGTAGTATCGATGAAGATTGGCTCATCATCATGGAGGACTGCCCATCTGGCTAGAAAATCGAAGAATTCAACAATTATTTCATTGAACAACGGATGCACAATCCAAACATTCCAAGAGAAACATAGAACTGCAATGGTCAAAGGCACAGAACAAACAACAAAGTGGGTTATTGACTAAGTTAAACCACAGCATATCTTAAGAGTACACCACATATCTTAAAGCTTGAAAGTGTACTAAAAGTAGGTGCAATGTTTAGTTTTCATGCGTTTGCAAGATAGGAATTAGATTGCAATCGGAGAAGCGTAGAAAATAAACTTACCGTACATCCATCTTCACGAACAATTGCAATAAGTCCTGAAGCAGCTAGGAAATGGTGGGGATCTTAAAAAATGCTTGAGAAGCTTGAGCTATCAAAAAAAAAAAAAAAAAAAGCTAGAATAATGAAGTATGAATTGTATGTGCAAAATGGATTAACAATGTACAGAAGTATAAATATTCCACCTTAACGACGTGCAGTTCACTCGAAAATAATAAGATGACAAGGTTCTTCTTAGAACCGCCTTGGAGTATGGAGCTAATGTTGTATGTTTCAAAAATCAGAGTTCTCCTGTGCTCTGGGGCTGGCACATTTTTCTTTGTTTTTGAACTTCCTGACTGAATTCTCTCATGTGGTGTTTATTGGGGCTAGATTTTGTATTTATTTTAATTTGTCATTGTTCTATCTTCTGTTCCTAATTATTTTAATTTTTATTGTTCTTTTTTTGTTCTTATTTATTTTCATTTGCTATTCTGTTCGCCTTTATCTACATATTTCAATTTGCAATAGTTGTTGTTCTTATTTATTTCAGTTTCCCATTGTTTATGTTATTATTTTTCTCTTCTTCTTTACTATAGCTTTTGTGTGTTCACCTTTTGTTCTGTGTCTTCTTCTTCGTTATTTTAATTTCCGGTTATTTTCTTTATTATTCTTTGTGTGAAAGTGAAATATTTTCTAAGCCTTCCTTTTCTGGTATTAATTGTATTTTTGGTATTTATTTTAACTTGTGTATGTACTTTTTCTGTTCTTATTTAGTTCACATTTGTTCTGTGTCATCCGACTCCCTATAGTGAGAGTTTTCAAGTTGAATCACGTGATTGACAGGTAGACCGTGTGAAAATGCACGACGCCTGCAAAAATGATTCGGGGCACCGTGTAAAATTGCACCGTGCGAAGATAAACTACACCGCTGATATACTTGGTTTTCAACATAATCCCACAGAAGAAGTCAGACGGGCTGACGTCTGGTGACCAGAGAAAGGAGGAAGGAAGCAGAACCTGATCTTCATGACTATAGATAAACCACATTGACTTTGACACCTAGCCTTCCGTTCTGAGCGCTTCTATCTGCTCAAGGAATTCCACTTCTACGGCTGCAAGGCTCTCTCGCTTAGCAACATCTAAACCCTTATTGACTCAATACGTGGGTGTGAGTTAAGTTTGCATGTTTGCCGCGGATTAGCTCGTCCTATCCTTTATTCTGGTAACCCTCTATTGCGTTTTCTTTTAACTTCTCGATGCCAATGTGGGGGTGTCCAGTCGTGCTGGAAAGGAACATTTTTCGTATTCTTTTCCAGTTGTAGGAAAAGCCATGTGTGCAGCGTGTGAAGGTAGGTAGATGTATAATCATTTACAGTATCCCGCTCGAAAACACATGTAGGGTCTTTTTTTTTTTTTTTTTTTTTTTTTTTTAACCGATGATTGCACAAATACATTCATCTTGGAAAAATCACGGATATGCCTTGTATAACCATAGGGACTTTCCAAAGCCCAAATCCTCATATTTCGTTTGTTTACTTCCCCAAGCCTCCTCATTAAACACAACTGACTCAATGAAACCATCTGTTTTCATAAGATTTTGCATTGCAATGCAGTTTCTTATCTTTTTCAGTAGGTTTAAGCGCCTGGAATAATTTAAATCGGTATGGATAAAATTTCGAACGTTTTCGCCGAATCTTCCACACTGTTGTCTGTTTCAAGTTCAATTCTTTGCTTGCAAGAATCGTTAATTTTTGTGGGCCTCTGGCGAAAGTTGCACACGCACGGTCAACTGTTTCCTCATCAACTCCTGCCCAGCCTGTCGATTTCTTCTTGTAGCTACACTCACTTTCTGTAAATTTTCTATACCACTTCCAAATTTTCTGTACCGCCCAATGCTTGGGATCTAACTCAAATTTCGTTCTGAAACTTCCTTAAACAGCAATCACAGACTGTTTAACACGAAATTATTATTCTTCTTGTTCACCTCAACCATAGGTTGGTGGGCAACATGGAAATTTTAAAACTTTTCTCTCGCTTGGGAGAGCTGTTTTATCTTCTAAAACAACATGGAATGAAATTCTAGAACAAAATATTCTGTCTTTGTTTCCTGTCGATTTACTGCTACTCTAGCGGTAAAAAGCGAAATTAAACCAGCTTTGCCAGTTACTAAACTTTTTGAGCTTTTCTTTCGTTTAACGTAAGTTGCATGTAATTGTTTATAAATAAACATGAGTTATTAAACAACTTTGAAAACGGGAAAATCATTCACAATAGCCATATATACCCATTTATATATATATATATATATATATATATATATATATATATATATATATATATATATATATATATATATATATATATGTATCAGGAAACATTAATCACATATTATGTTGGAAATTGAAATTGAATGTTAGGAATTGAATATAATTTTTTGATTGATTGAATAATGTCAGCTATAAAATAATTTTATTGAGTTAAATATGTATATAAAAATAACAGTTTCTAATGTATTACACAAAGTTTATTATAATTATGTTTGCACAAACTTGTACTTATTCAAAATAATTTAATCTATTGCCAATCTTCTAAAACTTCCTTCCATTCCGAACATTTCATCGAAAGTTTTTGGCCTTCCTGGTCGTTTGGATTCATTTGATTTCTTCCTTCCAATTTCCAATATGTAATCCCTATGGTCTTTAACAAACGCTAAAGAGTTCTCTGCGAAAACGGAGAAGAGTTTATTTCACAAAAATAATTTAAGAAATATTTGCTTATAATCTACAACTCACTTTTCAAACTTCGAAGTTATATATAAATTATACAAAATAATTTCTGTTTAAATTAGTTATACTGCGTAATGTCAATTTCATATACAGGTACTATCTTTTACTTCTTTAACATAATATTAAGAAAGAAGAAGGAAATTAGCATATCATGACAACAAATACCAACATGAACAAAATATGTTTAATTTTGTGTATAGTATCTATGATACTTAAGAACTTGTATGTATGGAATTACACTACAGGTGACATTATGAACTTCAGCTAATTTCACTTAATTATAATGGGAGTATATTGCTTTGTTCAGGAAATATATTGATTTATTTTGTTAGTAGCTATCCATTTTAACATTATTTAAATCTAGCCCTGAAAGGGTTAACTTTTTGTTATTAGAGTTTTAACAAAGTTATTTGATTAAACATGAAAATATGAATAGTTTTGGCGTGAATGATAACTATTAATAATCGATTCACAAGCAGTAAAATAAGTTCTAAGAGAATAGGTCGAAGAGAATATTAACGTCAGAAATAAAGCTTAAGATTGAAAATAAGTATTTTGGAAAATTTTGAAAAGATTCTATAAATTTATAAGTTGGATTTTATGGCTTTGTATTTTAAAATTATATTTATTTTCTTATTTTTTAAATTCAAATTGCTCACAGAGTTCTTATGTTACAATAACATCAATAGTAGTTTAAGGAAAATATAGAGGTTTTATCCTATTCTTAAATGATTCTGAACTTGTAAAAGACAATGGCTATGCTCTATTTAATTCACTAAATACAACATGATTGTGTAATGATAAACAAAGAAATGATCATAATTGTTTAAGGTGATACATATAGACATGAATGTAACGTGTATAACCAAGAGCTAACTGATAGGGACATAACATAAATAGATGTAAGAATGATGTGTAGTGAGAAGCTGTTATGAGCTAAATCAAGATACATTGTGTTAACAATGTGGATACTGAGCCAGAAGACGCAATCTTATATAGTGTTTTTGTGATTAGTTCCTAATTATGGAAAATCACTTGCATATAGAAACTGTGTAGAATTGGCTAGTCAAATTCGGCTTATTTAATTTGTAAGTAGCTAAGATCCACGTTAAAGATTGGATTATGGTAAGTGAAGGGTGCTGAGGTCTCAATTTGTAATAGTCTTTTACAGACCTAATCTGCAACAGATGTAGTCACTGTTTAATATTTAGATTGATAGTATTCAAGTATATTTTCCATATCAAATGTATACCAAAAGTAAGACAAATTTTAAGCTGTTTTATTACAACACATTCTCTGCATTAGTCTTTATCTTGTTGTGAAATCAACGAATGAACCCTGGTACAAATAGGAAAATAATATCTTGCTAGAAGGCAGAATTTCCAACATAAAAAAGTATTATTGTTCTGTAATTATAAAAAAAAATATCTCCCGTTCAAATTGCATTACTTATATTTAGAAACTAAGTCAAGGTTAAGGACCAAATAATAATGAAACCGCTCCAAGAAGAACGTATATATACATTCGTACTATATAAGGATAAAATTTTACTGCATAGTCATTAGAAACTGTTCGGTTGAATCTTAGTTGCTTAACTGAAAAGTGAAATGAAATCTTCGAGTTTTACGTCCCACGGTTATGCCGGTTAGGCTAAAGGAGACGGTGATGATGAATAATGAATGAAATGGTGGAGTGAAGAAAGTGGGAGGTAACAGGAGAACCACGAGGAAACCCACGCACACGGTGTTTGTCCACTACAAAGTTCACTTGGCGGGGACTGGGATCGAACCCGGGACCCCAAGCAGCAGAGGTGAACGCTCTACCACTGAGCCACCGCGGCCCAGTTGCTTAACTGAGTGCATGAAGAAGATATCATGAGCAAAACGCCACGCTATCAGTATTTTAAGAGCCTTAAACAGTTCAAAGCAGCTGGTGGTAAAGGTACTATGCTTGAACGATCTTCCGACGGCTATGCCAGTACAATTCGTACTATAGTTTGTAAAAATCGTTCTTTAGCTGTCCAACAAGTGACGTCAATAAGTATTAGGTATTTGATAATTGTCTTGTGCATAAAAGATTCTGCGAAAGAATACTTGTATGTTGCAGCAAAAAAATGCTTATGTCTTGTCTCTCCGTTCACCTACAATTATGTGGAAAGCGTAAGGTATTCGTATCTAGTATCCACCCTATTTTCAGAACTCAGTCATTGCTCCTTATTAGCTTACTCGTTTCAAAATCAGTCAGGAAAATAAGATAGGGAACTAGCATCTTACGTAAGATGGGTTCTAGGTAAAATCTCAACGATAGAAGTTGAAAAGGGGTTTCTTCAAGAGAAATTACTACTATGCAGGTGAAGATACTCATAATAATGTAAAATGAGCAATAATTATTATTCACACTAAAAGTTCATTTGAAATATTTTTCTTATATGTATTTAACTCATATTGGAAATTATCCTTGGTCCTCAATTAATATTACGGAATGTGTAATTAAATCTAGCTGAACCGGTAGAATTGAAGAACAAAACTTACGGTTCGGAAAATATGTCAAATTTCCCGTTTCCATGTAATTTTTTAAGATAAATTAACACAAAACAAGTACAATATCGCTATATATTAAAAATCACGGTTATAAACTCAATAAACATGATATAATTTCGAATAAGATGAACGTACTAACAATTTGTGGTGTATTTGAAGCTAAAATACGAGAATAATATCTTTCATAATTGTGCTAAGTTATTAACATTCGAAAGAGAAGTTCGCCTTGAACGTATTTGCTTCTTATGTTATGGTAGTTAAAATTAACTAAACTATGTATAGACATCTGAAACAGAAAGAAAAACGTGAGTATGTTGAAAATTAACATTTCAACAAATTTTAATCGTATAGAGCGTGCAAACCTGTAACATAATTTTATTCACTTTTGTGGTCCACAAGTTAAAATTTGGCGATCAAAAAGTATTCTATATTGTTAGTATAGATCCATTGGTTTATTATTTATTTTGTTGATTATATTTTGTTATTTCTTCTTACCTAAAGGCAGATCCAAATCTCGTATTAACTTATACAAAATGCATTATATATGAATGCCTCACTCTCGTTTTCACTGAATGGAAAATACGGCAATGTTTTCACTTTTCAGACAGCAAAACTAAATAAAGTACTACATGAATATTTAAAGAATAACATGAGATTTTCAGACACATAGTACTATTGTTCCAATATCAATATAACTACACACCATAGCATATCATACGTCTTCAGAAAGTAACTGACCATTCGGAAGTATTTTGATAGTATAAGACAAAGGTTTCATACCTAGGAAAATGCACCATCAAAATTATATCCAAATCCATCCCACCCCGAGCTCTCTCCTCCCCACCACGAAGATGCTTTTGAGAAAATATTACTCTTGCAGCATTACACGAATTTACTGCTTCGCTGTTCACATTGGTCTTCCTGAAGGTAAGCATTTCAGTGAGATAAGCATTGCAAGAGTGTGCAATAAGCATTGCATATTGGTAAAAAGTGTTGTTATCATGTCATTTTAAAGACCTTAAAAGAGGTTTTTTTTTCCTTTGCTGTTTGCACGGGACGATAACACAATTTAGAATCACACTCTAACAAAATTGTTCGTTTCTTTTCTCTATGATACCGAAGACCCGATCACATATGATTTCTTTGTCCTGATACAGGAAACTTACGCTATATACTTTCGAAAATGTGTTAGACCTACACAATGTAATACCAGCAGATCGGAAAATTTTATTTTTATTTTTATATCCACAGGAATCTGACCATGCTATTAATCACTTGCCATTGTTCGTACCCCTACTATCACTATTCAGTCAGTAAACAATTTTTTACAATCCCCTTGATGTATGATCCTCATACCACACATGCATGTAAGACTACCCCGTACTATCATGGACACAGAGATTATAAATCCAGAGCTGTCTACTGTAAAACACAACACTCGTATTCAAAAGAGGAGTTGGTAAAGCTTGTTACAGATAGAAACCAATAACTAACGCATTATTATCATTAGCTTCATGAATATCGTTCTTCGTATTACCCTATACACTTTTAGCTTTCCGAAGATGGAGGTTATGTTATACATTAAATTATTTAACTTCATCATCAGTTTTAGCTGCTCCAATTTTCACGGTCCATGCATCATAATATTTACACGGGTTTAAGCATGGATGCCTGAAGTTTATGTTAAACTTCATGAATATGTCGAAAAACGTTCAAAATTAAAGTGGTTTATTTGTAGATAGAGGTGGTTACGACATGGAATCGAGGAACTGGCAGAAAGGTAGTTGCAAAGAGTCCAACATGAGGGGCTATACTTTTAATATTTACCTGCTTTCTTTGTACTATAATAAATATAGGTATGTTGTGTGCTAGCATATTGATACAATTACGACTCTTCTTTGTATTGGCATCTCTTGGACTTCCCAATTAACCCTCGAACTGCCAATAGGGTACTTTGTGCCCACCTCAGTATATTTCTTGTAATTACTCTTCTAATCGTTTCTTTAAAAAAAAATGTAAGAAAATATGTTATTGCTCAACATGTTTAGCTAAAGCGTATACCTTACGGTGGTTCAAATTGAACGTTAGTGTGTCTCATAAAATTAATTATTTTAAGTTGGTGGACACAAAGTTGGTAGTAGATGTGACTGATATTTAGTAGTGTTACTCCTAGAAGGTAGTATAATAAATAACAGTATCCCGCCTTTTCTGAATTTGGCGGTTAGTCTTATCCCGTGTACTGTTAATTTTGAGAGTTTCACGTTACTGTCTCACAAATTTGCTATTTTAAGTTGGTGAGCACAAAGTACTCTCCCGTTGGTTGGAAATGTGGCTGACACTTAGAAGTGTCACTCCTAGATGGCAGCATAATAAATAGCCGTTAGTCATCCTGTGTATTGCTCACTTTAGTCCCTGTAGATTGTTGAGAGAGTTTCTAATTTGTTTCTTTTGCAAGATAAATTTAATCTTAACAGGTGGGCACAAAATACCCCCCCCCCTTGGTAGTCCTTGTTACAAAAAGTACCTAGGTAGTGCGAGGGTTAATGATTTGGCGTGTCTCGTTGTCCTTGCCAAACTTGTTTATTTGATTACTGTACTAATCTAATCCCTTCTGAATTCTTTCACGATTCTGAGCACCATCCTCAGATTCTCTCAGCATAGCAGCCTTTTATAGAATCTTATTTTAGAAGCTCTCCCCCAAATTTCAATACAACAAGGTTTCTCTAACAAATATTATTGCAATTCTAAACATTTATGAAACATAAACAAAAGTTAATCTTCAAAATGATAGAAACACAACTCCATAAATTTTCATTGTCCAAAGTTTTTAAGATTTTTAATGTTTGAAGTTTTTAATGTTTTTAACTTTTTAATATCCAGCTGGTGTTCTAAGTTTTGAATTAAAATTTACCTGTCAGGATGCGTAAACTTTCAGAATTTCCTCCTAATTCCTTGGGAAGAAGATCTTTCGGAACAATTTTGTATAAATCTTCATATTCTTTTCCATACACCTTTAGCTACAATTGAATACAATATTAAATTAAATCATCTAAATATGCATAAAACATATAAAACGTTTGGAATAAAATTATCTGTACTTATAAATCGTACTGATCTTGAATACGAAAAGTCAAGTATGTTACACAAATTTCATTGAACTTTAAATACAACAACATTAATTGAGAATATAATATTCTCATAACATTAGCCACAAAAATAGCCGAATAATTAGACTTAACGTAGAAGTCTGTAAAATAGGATAATATTTATGAAATTGCATAAAGTAATGATGCAAGATAGAAACGAAACTCGCCATCATTATTCATGAACTAAACTACACGATTTAAGACAAAATTGTTGAAATGTAGCTTTGATCAAAATAGTAAAAAAAAAAAAAAAAAAATGCTACTTTTACATTAAATGCCATATATACCACAACAATTTAAAAAAAAGAACTATGAATCATCAAACAGAATAGGAAAGATGATTAACAATTGAAATCGATGATTGGTTATTCAACTTATGAAAGATAAGAGAATTCAGACGTTTTGTATCAATTATTACTCATTATACTAAATAATAACTAGTTTTATTTAGTAAAATGAATTTTTGACCTGTGGCAAGAATAATAGTGGAATTCAGCTCTTATTCTCAGAGGCATGGGCGGCGATTAGGGGGGGCAAAGGGGGGCAGTTGCCCCCGCACTTTTTTTAAGTAACCAATTAATGTATATAGTTTCATTTGGAAATGTAACGATTTTGTGTGTTACTGATTAATAGGAAAAAATGCTGCTATATAATATTTGCTGTTGCGTGAATATGTATTGGTTGTCTTCCCGTGGAGTAAAGAAAGCTACAGTAATTGCGTTTTAATCGCCACAGAAAATAACCCCAAAAAATAACCTATTGGAGCACAATTTCAGCATACTTTCATTTCTTCTTACAAGGGCTCGATATGTTAGTGAGCCGCTTTGAAGCTAATCGAAAGAACATTATGCAAAAAAGTAGGGCCTATTTCACAAGTTATTCTTTAATTGCACAAAAATTGACAGTTCCTAAAATGTCTTTTCTTCTTTCTAAAGTAACGAATATCGATTAAAAAGAGCGTGATAAGAAACAACTTCTACCTTTTCCATTGTTTTGTAGTGTAATATACGAGTGAAGTGTTGTGTTTAAGGATGTACGAGTGTATATACAATAAAATTTAGTAAATTGAACATAATTCTAGGTTTTAAGTTTATTTTGTATAACTGAAGTGTGGATTGTAAGTATTGTTGTGTTTTGATGTGTTCCAAGAAAGTGAAATCTGCACCTAATGGCAACGAACATATTTCAAGAAGTTGCAAAAGCAAATATTTCTTTAAATGTCGTAGCATATGCTTGTAGTATTTACTGTCTTTTTTTTTCTAAGAGTAATAACATACATTTAATATCATGTTCGGAATTAAATATTAAGTTTTTCGTTAATCCTCAGTTTCAATATAACTTTTGCAAAACAAGCATCATTATTCATTACTATGATTAATATTATCCTTTCTATTTATTTGTTTTGCAAATTTATTAAATAATCTGATCACACAATTTTCCAGACAGAATTTTAAGATGTTCATGAGCAAGGAATCAAATCTCTTCTTACACTTTCGTTGTTTAAGAGTACAAAGAGCTAGTATCTACTTGCGTTGTTCTTCTCAATTTACTTAATAAACTATTATATACGATATACGGTATTTTAACTGAAAATATAGTATCCTATTAGTTATACAACCTTTCGTCAAACAAAATGTTAGAAACAACCAGGAAAACTAACATTCATATACAAATATTCAGATCATGTCTTGCCCCCTCACTTTTAACGTCCAACCGCCGCCACTGCTCAGAGGAGACGTGTATAAAGTTTCGGTGGCTTTTAAACTTTTCTGTTTCTTTGTCTCTATGTCATTTGTTCGAAGTATCATTTGAAAAATTAAAGTTTTATTAAGAACTTAACCGAGACGTGAGATATCGCAAGAGCGACAAGTCTTTAACTCCTCAGTAAGTTATCGTAATCTCAAGTTTAAGAAAACAGTATGATTCTACAAGAATTACAGCTATAATTGCTATGTGTCTTAGAATTTCCGGAGTCGTACTGGAATCGACATCTGCATCCCGTAGTCCTGATAATAAATTTCGGGATGCATATTTGTCTCGGTTTTCGCCAAACAAGTGCAAAATAGTTTTGTTAAACTTCTCTCTGAACTTCATTGACTTATTGATAGTATTAGAAACAGGAAAACTGAAAATTTTCTACCTAGAGAAACAGGATCTTTATTGCGTACATTGTAAGAAGACTATATTAGAAAAGTAACATTTCACAAACAGTATGACAAGTTCTGTGACATGTATGTTGAAAGTGGGTTTCGAAAAATCCTAGTGAAGATCTTACTTCGCTATCCTGGGTTTGTTTGACGTCAAAAGACATTTCATGAGGATGTGCTTCAGCTAAATCATTATTGAGGGTTGTTTTAAAATTTCGACCATTCATATAGATTATATCCAGTATTTTAAGTAGCATGAACTGGTCGAAAAAGTATAATGCAAGACATCAATATGAAATTCCAGTTCAAATGATTTGTCTATGGAAGACGTTTCATAAGGAAGGAATCGATACTTCAACACTTTCTTTTGTGGTAGAATTCTCCTTTACTCTCCCGAAACCAATACTTTCGTGAAGTGTATGTTTTCAATTACAGATTAATTATGAATAGACGAAAGGAATGAACTGGACATCGACACCATTGAAGCATGTGTGATATTGAAGACCAATTTTATTGACTTTTAATTTATGTACAGTTTCACCATAAAATACTTAAAAGAGAAGAAACTACTTCAATAACTGGATGATTCAAGCAAGTAACCACACACATTCACCGAAAGCGATGAAAATAGATAAGGAAGCGAAACATTTCAATGATTATTTATTTATATAAATGCATCAAGTGTTTTATTAAATACTTTGTTTTAGATTTCATATTTACTGCATTAGTGCTAGCAAGGAATGCGACTTTTATTTTGTACATTTTAAAGATGAAAATATAGTGCCCCGAATTTTTAATTTTGAAATACAGCATTTCTAGATTACAATAGAGCTATAATAAGATTCATGCGTTAAATCCAGGTCAAGTTTCACGTTAGCCCTCTATAGCAGAATTTTTTGGGAGTTTCGTTACATGGATTTCCAATTAATTAATTAATTAATGAAGTATTCTCAATTGCAATTTCGAAGAGTATAATCATGATCTTTAAACTTCATATTGCGTTTTATCCAGAAATGAAGCAAATTAGGTAGTCGTATTTATTAATATTATTGAATCTTACAAAATGAAAATAATAAAACAAGAATAAAATAGAAGATAATAAATAATAGAATAAATGCAGCAAGTAGAATTGTAAATTTTAACTTTACTGTTCTTTTAAACTAAAATGATGAACAGAGTACGCATCCTCAGGAAAAACTTACTTCTAAAAGGTCATCAATATGTTGGCAGTCTTAAGAACTATCAATCGTAATAATATTTTTGTTGAAATTCAAGTAAAATTTGTTTTCATCTTTTACTGCTATATATGTTTTATGTTAAATTAACCATACGCGTTAGATACAAGTGGATAATGGTGAACAAGATAGTTAATGAAGATTAAAGGAGAAAGATAGAATATCTAGAAAAACAGTGAGCAATCCTGTCCACTACAAGCTCACGTTTGCAATAAAGCCCGAGAAGTAAGTAATCTACCATTTAATTAGTGCTTTCGCATTATGATGAATATATTAATCAGCTACAATAACGTACCCGCGATGATCGCGTAACATCAGTCACAAGACGCACAATATCTTCACCTACACACTTGTGTTTGTAACGTGCGTTATTTAGCTTTAGAGTCGGATCCAGACAGGAACTAGAAACAAACAACGTCTTTATTTAACTGTTTTACGTATGAATTAGATAATATTTTATATATATATATATATACGGAGTGATGAATGACTAGGTTCGTTTTAGTGATAGGGCACATTCGTTTGAACAGTCCCTTTCTACCAGAAAGGTTATATGAAATATGAACCTGTATTTTAATATGAGGTTCACACTGCCAATAGAATCAAATTCAGGTCTTACGCAAAAATATGTTAGTAAATAAATGAGCAATACTCTTGCTAAGAAAACGGGCTGTTCAATCATTTCTAGATCTTCCACGAACTTTTTTCTGTAGTATCATCTTTCCTTTTTGCTTGTAATGAAAATTAAATTCATTATTTTATTATTTTCTAGTGTTACAAATCCTTACCCTTTGTATAACCTTCTTCGTCAAAAGAGGAGTAATTAAATTTATTAATGAAGCTCCAATAGAATTGACGTTTAGTGCTATCAAATATTTAAATTGATCCGGGTAAGCCTGCTGCAATAAATAAATTCAAATTATTTTCGAAACATCCTATTATTAGATATAAAACAATACAAGTTACCGTACAATGATAATATTTGCTATATTGCATTTTCTTCATTGTAACATATCTAAATGAACCAAATGTTGCAAAACAGTCTATCAGAAAGTGTACTTAATAAACTTGATAAAATATTTGATTCATTTAGATATTTCTCAATACTCATAGTACAAAACATAAATTCACGATAGCAGATACAAGGGTATAGCTTAGTTGAATGCTGTCTGTATAAATACCATATATTAAAAGAAAATGAATAAAATATTTATTGACTGTTAGTAAAATTTAAAAAAATAGTTTATGTTACAAGTATCCTGTTTGATTTATTTACACTAACATTTTAAATTTAATTGCATTGCTCTACTTGCTTTACTGACTATGCAGCTATTTTAACATCTATACAATATAAAATGAAAAATTTTGATGTTTTAATTTTAATTTCAGGTTTTGATGAAACAGTATTTAAGAAATTCCAAAGTTTATCATTATAACCATATGACTATGTACGAGGAAATAAAAGAAAATAATAAGGTTTACATTGAATATTCTAATCCTTAAGCATTTTTGTTCGTTCCTCTCCTTGGTTTCAATTCATTGCAATGGAAAATAATTCTATACCTCATAGTTTTATTCTGGTTTTCAGATCCTAATATTAATTTTACTATGATCATTATGAGAGTTAATAACAGCTTCTAAGCGTACGATTTCTTTAAGTCGAAAATCTTTAAACAGTATAAACACAATAATGTTCTTCACTCTATCTTTCCATGTATCGTATCATCTTCATATGGGGAGACCAGGGGAAAACCAAGGGCTAGGCAACTCGGCGACTACCCGGGGCGCCACAATCAGGGGGCGGCAAAATGAGCATTAAAAAGTAAATTTTATAACGTGTTTTCTACTGACATTTTTGGTTTATATTCTTGTAAAGTAGCGTAAATTACATAATTTTTTCCATTCCACCATGGAAGAAGAGAGTTTCGTAGTACAAGGGGCCTGTAACACTGTTTATATTGCTGTGAGTAAAACACGTCTACTATGTGAAATGTATTTACTGATATTTCACGTTATTAGAATAGATTGTTATATAGTCGGATATATGGTAGAATGACTCTATATGTTATTGATATAACAAAATTTACAATGTATTAATAATCATATCACCACTAATAGTATTCAATAAATGCTGTTTGATTTTGTTTTTCTTTATACATATCGGTACATAAATAATAATAATAATGATAATAATAAAACACAATGTAACTGATACTGTATGTATATTTTAAGTATAAATATACCTATATTATGCATTTCAGTATTAATTTTTACTTTGAAAAAAAAGGTTTAAAATATTAAAACCACTGTAACAAAATGTAAAACATAGGCTAGGACTAGGGGGGCACAAAAGTCAGTTTGCCCAGGTAAAAATTTTGCCTTGATTATCCCTGGAGGAGACGGGTAGTTTCATTTCCACACTTTCATGAGTGCTTGTAATAAAAATAATTTGTTTAATTTTCTAATGAAAGAAAAATTTGCATCTAATATTAAAATGCAATACGCATTTTATGTAATATTCTTTATCAGGCAAGAGTAGCTAAATTTATTCGAGAAATTCAATAGGGTTGACGATTAATCATATTAAATATTTAAATTGCATGGAACTTGCTCCTATGAAACTTGCAACACGTGTTTAACGATATTTAATAAAGGGAATCGATCAGGCCAAGCGGTGTTGATATTCATCACTAGGGTAACCCAAAAGCATAAAAAGCATAATGGCATTTTACACATATGGTTGGTACTTTGAACATGGTTATGGTTGTCTAAGGGTCCAGAAGAAGCTAATTTTAAAAGCATAGTAAAGCATAATTTTAGGAAATAAAGCATAAAGTATAATTTAAAATTCTGTTTAACTGCAAGTTTCACATACTGTATTTTAATATTTTTTAAAACCAGTATTTACAATGCAAAATCTTTGAGAATATAACAATGCAACAATGAAAAGTTTGTTTTTATTTCTGTATACTTTCGGTGTAATCCTTTGAAATGGAGGAAAAGAAAGGAAAGAAGAAGAAAACTTCCCGCCAATAAGGAATAAACAATATTTTTTCTCTAAGTATAACTGCGCAGTTATGAATGATGATTTCAAATGTATAAAAAGTGCACAAGAACTTCACACTATATTGTTATGTATACCTCTTGAACTTGAACACTTTCTGTATTTTTATGGTATCATCTTTTACTTTCCATTTCTGTGTATATACATTTCTAAAGTACACACAAGTGATAAAAAAAAACTTACTCGAGTAAAGCATGTCTCTTTACTGTGCATTAAGTAGGAAGTTCATTAAATATGAAAGAAACTGGTTGCATAAAATATTAATAAATAGATCAAGATATTTAGAATATTTAATATATAGTAAATATTATACATTATACACAATTAATGTAAAACAATGATTGAAATTAACAATAAAGCATAATTTGGAAAAAATAAAGCATAATGAGGGTTGCTCTATTCATCACGATATTACTGACACTACATGATAACAGCAATAGCTGTATCTATTGGTGCATTTTAGTTTCGGAAGAATGTGGTATTAATAAGGAATAAATTTGTGCCATTGGATTGATCGGAACTCAATTCAGGTAAGGTTGAAGAGAAATTCAATGTTCAGAAGGTACGGTGCATTATTATACTGCACTGTATGAAGACCAAAGGCGAGCAGAATGTGTATTGTGCATGAAAATTGTGACATTGTGCTTGGAAACTTAGAGTCTTAATACTACAGCTCTAGTTGTAAGGCTTGAAAAAGGAGAAGCGAGGTGGCATTATTTTACAAATCTAACGTTTCGAAAGAGTAGTCCGAATTTCTTCCAAGTAATATTACGGTCTCAATTCTGTCCCTGGTAATAATGTTTATTACTTTTAGAATTTTAACATGTAAATAGTACGAAATAAATATTTAACAAAAACTGAGCAGTAACGAACGTAATATTAACAAATATCAACATAATACTAATATTAACAAAAATCTTATTAAAAATTCTTTTAGTTCTTGCTTCTTATGGAAAATTAGAAGATGATAAAGTGTGAAAATATATCTGAAATATTGGAGAACTAAACTATAGGTTCGTTAGCATCATAACAAACTACTGAAGTAAAGAAAAAAGAAAAAGAAAATAGAAAACCAGAATGTTGTACAGAAGCAAGAAAATTGAATGGAAAATACTGCATATATTAGAAGAATTATAATCCCTTGCACCAGAACGTAAGAGCTGAGGTAATGTATACATTTGCATGCTCTTGAGATTCAGAGGTTATTTCACTGCAATTGAGTCTGGAATTAGAAAGATATTTCAGTCGTTATATTGAAATTTACGTTGTAATTTCCTTGCCTCAAGATCATTTATCAAAATCGACAAAAGTGTTTTAATTTGTACGATACCAGTTACCTTTCCCTGGTGTTAGTACGTGAAATCAAAACATTTTGGGGTGCCTACTTTTGGTTTAGTGTCTAATATAACAACATTATTCCAAATTTTGAGTTCAACTCTTTGAAGATAGGGATTATAGTTGTCCAACCGTTTCTGATAAACCTTGGCCAAATTTTTCTGAACACTTTCTCTTACTTGGCGTAGGGTTTCTGGACGCTTTCGAAAATCATTGTTGGGCTCAAAAGGTCCAATACTGTCTGAGGCTGGTATTGTCTGTTCACTCTAGAATGAAAAAAAAATGTTTATAAACAACAATTGTAGTGCGAGCGTCAAGACCTTGCTTCTCAAACTTACATGGTTAATTCATAGTTGCCAGGAACATGAGTCGTCAAACTGAATGCACCTACTTCTGCACAACCGCAGACCAATTATTATTACTGCATAAATTTGCTACTTTTGAGATGACTGAGACATTAACGTTATGACAAATCAAATTAGTTATTATGTACTACATTCTTACATATAATGTCCACTCAATTTTGTACAAGTATTGTTGTTCGAAAGTGTTTGAAAGCCTTGTACGCCTGGCAATATTGGGAAGTTGCAGATTGTGTTGCAAATAATAAACAGAGATAGCAAAGATCGTTAGGTTCGGTGGACAGCGTTGTTTTCAAAATAAGGCGACAGAAACGTATTTTACTGATTGTAAACAGGGGCTGGGAATTTCGATGCGAGTGTGGGTGGAAATACTCTCGCCACATATTGCCTGTTGGTGAAGGTTTGCAATGTTGCAAACTGCCAAGTCTAGAATTTCATAATAATTGATCGAATTTTGAGAAGGGGGATTATGATGCAATAATTATAACTGACAATCATAGACTTAACCTATTAAGAAATAAAGTATGCTTTTGCAAGAACAATAGAATACACATTGAATTAGTGTTCAAAGTACAGTATAAAGCGAATTTTAACATGTAAACATTTTCAAGCAGTACAGATTTGCCCTCACTCTCTGGGCGCCCTTACCGGACACTGCTCAACACAAAAAAAGGCATTGAAATAGATAGATCGAGCGTGGGCATTAACCCGGCTCCGGCCGGTCTTCCTAATTAACGTTTTCTTCAGTCCTACGAGGTAAATGTTTAGATGGTAGCTTCTGTAAGGCCAGAATTGGGCCGAACACTCAGGCTCCAGAATATTATGTTGCCAACACTTTCGCAAATATAGTGGCGGTTGGCTCCGATATCCCTTTTTCGTTTTCTGACTGCTTAAATTCGTTATGAAGTAAATGCAGAAGTGTTTCTTTCATTCTCTTTCTTCCTTTCTTCTCATCTTTCTCATCTTCGCTCTCTTTTCCCCACCTTCTTAAAATTCGAATACTATCTTCCTGTAAGTCTGGTTTCTCTCCATGGCGCGAGGTTTAAAGAGACCAACCTGATATAGTTAACTATTAGAACTGTAACAATAAATTCACATTAGAGAAGAAGTAAACTGTTAGTTTCGAAATTTCCACAATCTGCAAAACCAAACCCTATTAGTGCTAAAATTGATGAGTTAGTGCCACTGTTACCATTGCAATAAGGAGAAAGGAGGGAAAGGACTGCTAAGATTCGCTAGTCAGGTTTTGTGTCAAAGCACAGCGCCAAGCTATAGTAAACGGACAATACAATGCGACCAAGCGCTGGCTCTCTTTTCCTGAGGCCGCTAGCATCGCTGTTTATATGGTAGCAGACGGTGTTTTTACAGAGTTGCCAACGGCTGAAAGCGTTAGGATACTAAATGTGCTAGAGCAAAACTAAAAAGTAATCGAGAGGGAGAGGCTGTATCGATAGCAGATAATACATGTTAGTGTTCGGTATCTTATCTTTCTTAAACAATCAGCATACGAACAACATAAAGAATGATTAAGAATTGAAGGTTTCCTGGTGGCGAATATTGTAGAGATGTTCTCGGGATATCAGCCAGACGAAGTCCGACGATAGAACCGACATTTCAAGAAGAGACATTGTTCTCGTCTTCAGGCCGATTATACTGAGACCAGTTCGTGTCTACTATATATAGGAGAGGAAAGTGGGCGGGGTTAATGTCTCTGATTGGATTCTATAGCTTAATGCTGATTGGTCGTATTCATACATGCTTTCTTTAGGACTGGTGTCCATGTCTGGCTGAGTTGAAATCCTGTATCCTTGTTGATATTGTTGGGTTCTTGTTGTATGGTAAGAGATTCTTTAATTATCCTTTCCCAGTGGTTTGAGCTCTTTGAAATAATTTTAGTTTCTGAAAATAAAATTCTATGTCCTTCCGTTATACTGTGTTCTACCAGGGCTGATTTCGCCGGATAAAACAGCTTGATATTTCTCTCATGCTCCTTACATCGATGTTCTATTGTTCGTCCTGTTTGTCCTATGTACATTTTCCCGCATTCGCAGGGAATGCAGTATACTCCTGGTGTTTTAAGACCTAAATCGTCTTTAACTGGACGAAGTAGTTTTCTGATATTTGATGGCGGTCTGTGTATCGTTTTGACGTTGTGTCTCTTCATGATTCTTGCAATGTTTCCTGATAGTTTCCCAGCGTAGGACAGGACTCCGATGTTGCCTGGATCTTCAGATTCTGTGGTGATCTTTTTACTGGAAAAGGTCCGTTTTAGGACCAATCGAATGTCATCTTCCTTGTATCCATTCTGCAGTAAGGTCTTCTTGAAATGTGCAAGTTCACTAGAGAAGCTTTCTTCGTCCAAGATTGCTTTTGCTCTAAGTGCAAGCGTGCTAATAACTGTATTGCGCTGTGATTTATGGTGAAAACTGTTTCCATTAAGATAAAGATCAGTGTGGGTAGGTTTTCTGTAAACACTGTGGCCCAGACTTCCATTAGGTTTGCGACGAATGAGGATGTCTAGAAACGGTATACAGCTTTCTGTTTCTATTTCCATTGTAAACTTGACGTTGCTGTGTTGATTGTTGAGAAATTCAAAGAACGATTGCAGTGCAATTCTCCCATGAGGTCAGATGAAAAAGGTATAATCAACATACCTATAGAAACATAATGACTTTAATGGTACTGTTTCTAGTGCTTTCTGCTCGAAGCTTACCATGAAAAAGTTTGTCACTGCTGGTGAGAGAAGTGACCCCATGGCAACGCCGTCCGTTTGTTCATAGTACTGTCCGTCGAAGAGAAAATATGTGGAAGTTAATGTGATCTTGAATAAATCAACAATCTCTGGCGGGAAGTGCTTACTGACAAGTAAACCTTACGTTTGGGTGAATCGAGTTGCTGACTGAGACACATATGAGAAAGTAGTACTAAATGTGGTCAGTATTTCAATGAAGTTTTAGGTGCGAAGCTCCAGGGGTTTAGGAGATACAGCTACCAGAACATCACATGGAAGTACAGAATAGTCTTCATACAGCTGGAGGTAAAAGCTCTGTAAGACCTCTTGTAACGACAAAAGGTGAATAACAAATATATGGATATATATTAGAACTAGGAGGAAGTCATATAGTAAGGGTATACCTGACGGCGGCCATCTTGAAATCCGCCATTTTGAATTAAGGTTAAGTTTTTAAAATAGGAATAGGGTCATGTGATACATGATTTAAGGCGCAAATTTAATCAGAACAACAATGGTGACGTTAATTTTGATTTACGCGCAATTGGTAAAAAGTTACAGGGAAATTAAATATTGTTGCTGCATATGTATTAGTCCTTTACCCCACCTTGTAAATTTTGTGTTAATGATAATAATTAAATAAAAAGCAGATGGATAAATATTAGGTCTATGGTAAGAGTTGCCTTGATGGCGGCCATGTTCAAATCCGCCATTTTGAATCAGACAAAAGAGTTTTGTATCAAGTTTTAAACAAAACACATAACAGTGACACCTTATTAATAGCAAATTTTACCATAAATCCAACGGTATAACCATTTTTGCTTTATCATTAACCAGCATTTGTTATCGCATAAACAAGTTGCTAATTTAAGGAAAAATGACCAAAGTGGAATTGAGTCATAATTGAACTTGGGTCTTTCTTCCAGAAAAGTCCTCAATTAGTACAATCAATATGTAGTTCAGAAAAGAGTGCATGACTTGCACAAATGCTCTGCTCACAGTGAGCACACCTGACAAAGGCAATCGAGTTACACTTGACACATTTGTCGTTAACAATTCCGTCAAAGCAGTAATCGTAAGGAGCGATCCATTAGTTTTGTGCTGGTTAATGATAAAGCAAAAATGGTTATACCGTTGGATGTATGGTAAAATTTGCTATTAATAAGGTGCCACTGTTATGCGTTTTGTTTAAAACTTTTGTCTGATTCAAAATGGCGGATTTGAACATGGCCACCATCAAGGCAACTCTTACCATAGACCTAATATTTATCCATCTGCTTTTTATTTAATTATTATCATTAACACAAAATTTACAAGGTGGGGTAAAGGACTAATACATATGCAGCAACAATATTTAATTTCCCTGTAACTTTTTACCAATTGCGCGTAAATCAAAATTAACGTCACCATTGTTGTTCTGATTAAATTTGCGCCTTAAATCATGTATCACATGACCCTATTCCTATTTTAAAAACTTAACCTTAATTCAAAATGGCGGATTTCAAGATGGCCGCCGTCACGTATACCCTTACTATATGACTTCCCTCTAGCCCTAATATGTACCCATATATTTGTTATTCACCTTTTGTCGTTACAAGAGGTCTTACAGAGCTTTTACCTCCAGCTGTATGAAGACTATTCTGTACTTCCATGTGATGTTCTGGTAGCTGTATCTCCTAAACCCCTGGAGCTTCGCACCTAAAACTTCACTGAAATACTGACCACATTTAGTACTACTTTCTCATATGTGTCTCAGTCAGCAACTCGATTCACCCAAACGTAAGGTTTACTTGTGAGTAAATTTAACGTGTCTTGTACTGGAACTCTGGCAAACAGAGAGATCACATCAAAACTGACCAGGATGTCGTCTGGAGAAATGCGTGTCGTCTTTAATATTTCCACAAATTCATTTGAGTTCTTGACGTGGTGTTCACACTGTCCTACTAGCGGTTGAAGAAGAGAGGTGAGATACTTAGCCAAACTCAAATCAGGAAGATTCTACAGAGGACCAGTTTCGCCCTTGTACGGGAACGCATCAATTTCACTCGCCAGAAACTCGACAGCGTAGACCGACAGCTTCTATCAACATACCTTTTCCTGACTGCACGGTTGGCTCCCTCTGATTGGGATTGGGTGAATAAAAGCTCCGCAGCACAAGCAGAATTATTTCTCCACAAGACCACAATCAAGCAAACCAGGAAGTTTTCACTCTACACAGACAGTACCAGAAATACCGGACCAGTCTCAAAATAAAGTCATTATCAATCTCACTGACATGCCATTAGACGAAACCACTTCCTCGTTGTTAAGGAAAGGGCTGAACTTTGCTCCAGTTCCCAGGACCATGCCAACAGGAGATATAATCTCTAGCATTGAACAAGCAGTACAGCCACTACCAGCAGAAGAAGCAGAAGAAATCTGCCAAGATGTATGCCTGGTCCTGAAAAGGGCCAGATTGCCAAAACCCAACATCACAAAAGAAAAAAGAACAGCACTTAAGAAACTTCGTCAGGACGCCAGCAACACTGTACTGCTAGTGGATAAAGGCAACGCCACCATACTCATACCCACTGAAGTCTACAAAAAGAAGATGTCGGATTTACTCAACGACTCTGCCTATAGACAACCCAAAAAGAATTCCACCTCCAGTATTAAACGTAGAATTACTACACTTCTGAATAAACCAACGTACCAGAAGAAACACGCAAGAAAATCACGCCACATAATTGCCAACCACCGAGAGTGTATGGACTGCCGAAAGTACACAAGATTGATATTCCAATGAGACCCATTATTAGTGCGATTGGAAGCCCAACTTACAGCCTGGCTAAGTACCTCACCTCTCTTCTTCAATCGCTAGTAGGACAGTGTGAACACCACGTCAAGAACTCAAATGAATTTGTGGAAATATTGAAGACGATACACATTTCTCCAGACGACATCCTAGTCAGTTTTGATGTGGTCTCTCTCTTTACCAGAGTTCCAGTACAAGACACGTTAAATTTACTCAGTAAGCACTTCCCGCCGGAGATTGTTGATTTATTCAAGATCACAAGAAGATTCAACTTCCACATATTTCCTCTTCGACGGACAGTCGGACGGCGTCGCCATGGGGTCACTTCTCTCACCAGCAGTGGAAAACTTTCTCATGGTAAGCTTCGAGCAGAAAGCACTAGAAACAGTACCATTAAAGTCATTATGTTTCTATAGGTATGTTGATTATACCTTTTTCATCTGGCCTCATGGGAGAATTGCACTGCAATCGTTCTTTGAATTTCTCAACAATCAACACAGCAACATCAATTTTACAATGGAAATAGAAACAGAAAGCTGCATACCGTTTCTAGACATTCTCATTCGTTGCAAACCTGATGGAAGTCTGGGCCATAGTGTTTACAGAAAACCTACCCACACTGATCTTTATCTTAATGGAAACAGTTTTCACCATAAATCACAGCGCAATACAGTTATTAGCACGCTTGCACTTAGAGCAAAACCAATCTCGGACCAAGAAAGCTTCTCCAGTGAACTTGCACATTTCAAGAAGACCTTACTGCAGAATGGATACAAGGAAGATGACATTTGATTGGTCCTAAAACGGACCTTTTCCAGTAAAAAGATCACCACAGAATCTGAAGATCCAGTCAACATCGCAGTCCTGTCCTACGCTGGGAAACTATCAGGAAACATTGCAAGAATCATGAAGAAACACAATATCAAAACCATACACAGACCGCCATCAGATATCAGAAAACTACTCCGTCCAGTTAAAGACGATTTAGGTCTTAAAACACCAGGAGTATACTGCATTCGAGAACGAGAACGATGCATCGAAGACGAGAACGATGTCAGTTCTTGAAACGTCGGCTCTATCGTCGGATTTCACATGGCTGATATCCCGAGAACATCTCTATAATAAAGAATGATTATTTCGGAAATGGTAAAAACTTGTGGTTTCTTCTAATATTAAACCAAAGGGCGTAACCATTTTAAATAATTTATAATAATAATAATTATTATTATTATTATTTAATAATTATGATGCATTTGTTGTGTCAATGGCATCGCAAGCGGTGGGCATGATCTAGGGCCTCACGCTTTCATTGACTTCACACAACCAAAGAGTTTAAATACAATTTGACACTGATTTTATAAAGACACATCAATTCAATGTAAGTACAAACAATGATGAATTCGGATTTGTTTACGTAAAACATAACACAATCAGTTGTTCTTTCAGAAAAAGTGATCCGGGAGGCACACGTAGTATATTGGGAGGGCACTGCTGGTACTATTGTATTTATTGTTATACTATAGACGTATTAGTTTGGTCTCGTCCGGGGGGCACTCTCAGAGCTGCGGGGGGAGTACCCACAGAAACATGTCTGGAAGAAACACTGAACGCAATGGTGGCTTCAACAAACTTATCATTACTCTTGTAATATTAGGCCACAAACATAGGCGACTTGAAACAGACTTATCATCTATTCTTGTAACATTAGGCCACTAGTATAGGCGACAGGCAGTGAGGGTACTTTAACATTGCAATAAAGAAAGCAAACATATTTCATTTCTTTAGCGCTAATAACTTCGTTGAGATTAATTGAGTTCGAGAATGTATTATTATTATTATTATTATTATTGTTATTATTATTATTATTATTATTATTATTATTATTATTATTATTATTATTATTATTATTATCTATTTGAAAAAGGTTGGCGTTACAAAATTTGTTGCCCAGGGATCAGCGAGCATTTCTCGCTATATATATATATATATATATATATATATATATATATATATATATATATATATCATTATCATTAGTGTCCGTAATCGGTATCGAGTTGTTTTGTGTACTCGGTAGAACAAGTTAGCATTTAGCATTCTGGTTCTAAAATGGCTGAAATCTCGGGTTCAAATCTAGGATCGTCTATTTGTAGTAAGAACTATTGTTTTGCGAACCAAGGATTATAAATCAATGTTAAAGGCAAAAAATCAAATTGTCCAATTGTCTATCAATTACCAGTCATCGGACTAAATTTATCAAATTACTTCTAAACACAATATTAAATAATATTACACAACATTATTAAATTAATAATGTACTGAATAGTATTTCAAAATTCTCGTACATTTCACATGACATTCAATTAAACAAATATGGGTGGTCACTATTTTTCTTGGGACGCAGATTACTGAAACATATTCTGTAGTTGGTAACCCTGTTCGCAAGGGATGTTTTGATGTTAGTTTCACTTGTGGCCACGGCCTGCTCACCGCTATGTTGAGCTATAGCTATAAAAGAATTCGTAAGCGGAGTACTATGTATTGACGGAAAATGTGATAGAAGGGAGAAACAAAATTATCTTTGGAATTTTTGTTGACAGTGACGTAAAGATTTTTGGATTCACAAATTTTCTTTGTAAATTCTGTACTACGTAGAATATAGGCTTGTTGTTGTGTATTACATTTTGATCAAAGACGCTTGAGCAAAGACGGGGAGCAAAAATGAGGCATGAGACGGTAAGCGATCTAAGTTTATACAATACGGAAAATCATAAACAAGAAACACTAGAGTGTAAAGTGCCTCAATCAATTTTTCACTTGTATATCTTTCCACAGGATCATAAATAAGTATGTCGTAGAGATCCGCAACTATTAATATATATATATATATATATATATATATATATATATATATATATATATATATATATATATATACTGTATATATATTACTTGCCAGATTATAGGAGATCCCTACGTTCCATTGGGGAATCCCTCACACACATCTTGCAGATGTTTGAAACATACATTTTTTAATCGAGCAGGTATGATTTCGAGTGTCATGTTCTAAACCACACTCTCTACGTATCGTTGTTTTAGAATTACAGTCCTCTGAAATTCATTTTTCCACGCTTTCGGCACCTTATATCGCCGAAACTATCCCTCACTAACCAAAGTTCAAGAGGACTTTTTTGATTGTTTCGGTGTCAGGAATCAGCTCCCGAAGTTTGTTCAAATAGTTTCTTATTACCATATATATATATATATATATATATATCGTTTTCTATTGGCAGTGTGGAGGAGAGTCCAATTTGATCAAGAATCAAGCAAGAGAAGGGCACCTTTGGAAGATAGCAAGTCAAGTTTAAAAAAACGCATTTTTTAATTATACTTGTTTAGGAAAGCAAGATTGGCAGTTTGGAATTTTCTTTCTAAGAAAATTCCACATGTTTAGTAGTTAGACTATTTGCAAAGCAGCAAGTCGAATCTTGGTCACTATAATTTCTTAGCATGGGGAACAATGAAGCACTTGAAGAGCTTCATCTTGAAACGACTGAGATATTCAAAGAAGACTTTTGGTGATCCTAAACCAATACACAGGGTACAATTTGTTTTCGACAGTTTTCAAGCTTTACAATACTCTGATTATTCTTTTTTTCATATGGTGAACCTGTACCTTCAGATATGATAGAGAGGTCCATGGGATCATTTTTCTGTGCCGTTATGATGTCTACAGCTATCAAGATTTAAAATTGGATAGCTCAGATTGAGATGTTGGTTGGTGGAAAAAGCAACTATACCTTGAAATGTTACATCGTTCTTGTCTATTGTTGTACTCGTGAACCTATAAAGGGCATCGGCCATGGTCTCTGATCTCTTAACATGTTTGAAAGTGTACTCATATTCAACACGAAGTAAGGTAACTTCTCAGAAATTTACCTGAAAGGGGGTTGGTGCTTTGTAGAAAAGGCTATAAATAATCGTCGCATAATAGTACAAAATGTTGTCTCAATAATGTAATCCCTGTCCCTTACTCTCTTTATGATCGAGTGATCGGTTTGTATAACTTCGAAGATTCTTCACATTATTAGATGTGTGATGTCTTGTTCCTCAATTTGATTCCCTCCTCTGCCAATTTTGTGAGGATCAGTCAAGAATAATGTTAAAAGTTCAATGTTAAAAGAGCTTGTGTCTACACCCTTCATGACCAGAAAAAAAACTCAGATTTGTGAATAACTGTATTTGTCTATATATTTATATGCTCTACAGAACTAATCTGTTTCCTTATCAAAAATAATATTAAGAATCTGTGAAAACTAATTAACCCTTTCACTGTGGAAGGCGACGGACAAAAAATTTCCCTAACCTGCGAATGTCGATTATAGTCGACGTGTTAAAATTTGCCTGTATCTTGGGTTTGTCGATTGTAGTCGCCAAAGGTTTTCTGTGTGATTTCTATTGTTTATCGAAAACAATAGAACACAAACAAAAATGAACGGTACAACTTTGGCGACTACTCTCGACAAAGCCAAGATACGGACAAACAAATTTTAACACGTCGACTATAGTCGACATTCGCATGTTAAGGAAATTTGGTTCTGTCGACAAAAGTCGACTTCCTCTGTGAAAGGGTTAAAGAAGTCAATATATAGTGTTGAAGTAAATTAACACTTGGAGTAACCTTATATTGCATAAACACTTTTCGTACTATTTTGGAAAGTGATTTACAGTGTTATTATATGTATATGGAGAAACCATTTCCACTGAAAACGTTAGATATGTCCTTTAGCCTTAACAATTAGTAATTGAATGAGTGAGTTGGAAAAGGGACTCATTCCAAAATGCTCAATGTATCGAAATTGGATAGTATTTATGATCACTATTCCATTTTTCACTAATACGTTCCTACCTAGGTACAGACATAAGGATAGCAGACCTAAAATTGTGGCTGTAGGCAAAGAATTAAATAAGTATCTTAGTTTAGTTTGCCTACTTATGGAATATGTACCTTCCTAACCAACTCGTTCAATTAATATAAACTCTTTCTCTGAACTACAATTATTTTCTCTATCAAGATTGCAGTGTACTTATTGGTTTTCATTGCATTCATACTGTGATACTACGTTGTTGCATATTATTCAATATTTACGTAGGCTAACCTGCTTACTAACAATTAATAGTGCTACAAGATAGAGTACCTCAATAGAAGTGACAAGACCTTTTTGGTGATAGTGTTGTTGCGAATTACAGAAGATCTTAACTTTCTCGTTTTATTGCATAGCGATGAGTCACAGTATTAATAAGTCAAATTCTTATTGTACGCATCGTTCTATTACTTTCAACGGTAATCGGAAATAATATTAACCCTACAATCACACCGTGGGGTCACCGGCGACCCCAGTGCATATAAAATGCGTTCTGCGCCAGCGTCGCTGTGAGACGGAAACACAACACTTTGTCTAGCTTCAGTTCGGAGCATGCTGTTGACACTGCAAGTTGCATTGTTGTGTTGGTGCGGAAAGTTCTGTGTTATTTTGAGTGCTCGGGTCATATATGACCCCACGGTGTGATTAATGAAACGTAGTTTGTTTTGAATAGCCATATAACAAATCATTTTCTAGTGGGCGATTTTTTTTACGAATGGCGGCATCAAGGAAGTTTTCTAACCAGGAAGATATTGTTCGTATTTTAGAAGAATCAGATGATGATCTGTCCGATGCTGATGAACTGTTAAGTGAAAATGAGGATAATGAGGAGCAGGATGATCAATCGGAAGATGAATTTGAAGCTGATGTTGATAACGATGATATTTTGTTGACTTGTTACAACGTCATTTATGGGAAGAATGACAGTAAGTGGTACACTAAACCCTTAAAAAAAATCCACTAGAACGTTAAAAAAATAACATTGTTATTCATCTCCCAGGGCTCAAGAAGGAAGCGAAACAAAGAACCGATGCAAAGGACATTTGGCTACTGTTTTTTTTTTCAGATGACATTTTGAACACAATTGTGATTTTTACCAATGAAGAAATAGAAAGACAAAAGTGTGTCTTCAAATCAGATCAGAGTTATCTATCCCCCACTGACAAAATTGAATTGTGTGCCTTATTTGGTTTGCTTTATCTAGCCGGTGTTCTAAAAAATTCTCACCTGACAGTAAGTGATATGTGGTCTGAAGCGTTTGGTCCACCTGCATTTAGGAGCACTATGTCAAGAAATAGATTTGAATTTCTCATAAACTGCTTGCGTTTTCACGATAAAGCTACAAGGCACCAAAGGAAATCTATCTAGTCGAATAAAACGACTCTCCAGACTGGGGTCGTATATGACCCCACGGTGTGATACATGTCCTAATAAAAGCACGGTGTGGTTGTAGGGTTAAGCGTTACTTGAAACCATGCTTTGCTTATACTAGCTTTGAATTATGCTTGCTTTTTCATTTGATAATGGAACTCATAGTCTAATAGATAAACTTACAAACAAAAGCGTGAAGTATTTCTTTAGGGGGGCACTTAAAAGCTTTGCTGCATGCTCAGCTCCAAAATAATACAGGTCCATTATTACAATCAATCCTCTTCTCAGAGTGTCTACTTTATATGATACATCTAATGCCATTGTAGCTATCCAAAACAACTTTTCCACATCTAAATTGGCACCAATTTCCGGATACTTGAATATTACTACTCGATAACCTTCTGCAGTCAAGTTCGGGAGAAAACAAATGTCACTGAAATACAAAAATTAAAATAAAATAGCATGGTTCACTTAAAATATCCTTTGAGTATTTTGCAAATATTATTTACAAACATCTATCTTGTAAAAGTCAGAACGAAATTTTCTGGGATCATGCATTGCGATGAGAAATATGAAACTTCATTTCACTACAAGTTATCATTCAAAATAGGGGAAGAATACTTTTCAGCATAATTTCAGTATTAATTGAAGGGGTAATTTGGATAAGGGCGTATCGACCTGTTTCCGGTAAAACGAAATATACATATTTTCTGCAAGTTTGAGCATGTCCGCTTGTGTCTAAGTGGTGTTAAGGTAATATCTCTGCTGCGTAGCCAACGCCTGTCTCCAAAAATATTGTGTGAATACGTTGATTAATTGAATAAGGGCGTTTGTTTTTCTGCTTTCCTGAAAAATTGAAGAATTGCTAGTTACACCATTATTCAAATTAACCCATCATTTCAGGTATAATGTCTTACATAATAACCATAGCGCTTTGAAGAGAAAGTGTGGATTCTCCCGCTCTAGTCCATATAAACTGTCAACCCTCTGTTGTCCCCAAGGCTAGGGTGGCGCTGCGATCGTTTTCAGATTTCACCAGAGCGTAGTTTCCTCCCTGACATGAATGACTGCCGATGCTTTGAACACTAAGATCCCTTCCTCTGGACTTTTTAAAAATTGCTCACACCATAAAACTCTGTAGAACATGTATTTAATCAACAACACAAAGATCACTTTCGCATCTGAAAGAACACTTGAATAAGAACATGTATTTAATCAACAACACAAAGATCACTTTCGCATCTGAAAGAACACTTGAATATCTTCGTGTCACCATTCAAAGTACATTGGAAATAGCCGAATATTTGTGGAATAATAGTTTTCCTACATATTAACATCAACATTTAATCAGGATCCACTGGAATGACATTTCGGAATTATAAGATCATTGTCATGTGATGATTACCCTTCTACCCTTGACTTTCTTCATTTACATATGTTGCAGTCTATGTATGTTCCTGAAAAAAAAAAAAAAACTTGCTTTCTTCGAGTTCACACTGTGAACCTCAAATATTTCTCTCACGACTTCAGTTAAATGAGAAAATTGGCCAAAAAAAAAAAAAAATCACTGAAGAAAAAATAAATAAATTGAAGAAAAAGGCGTTACACAATATCATTTTCAAGTTGATTTTGGTTGAAAAGAATACAGATGCATGTGACTGGATAAGTAATTCTCCACCACTTCCAAAATGCAGTACTGCAAAAGAAGGTCTCGTTTATCATTTGTCAGGTTACATAGAAAAAAGTCAAAATTCACTAAATGTACATGCTGTATAAGTAAATTACGAAGAATATCTTCAAAAGAAAATAACGGCGCTGTCTTCACCAAATTAAGACTGGAAATTCATCTCTAATGTACTCAACTCAAGAAGTGTTTAGAGTGTTATTACAGGCAGAAAAGTAGTGACCGCTAACATTGCATCTAATAAAAGCATGTAAGGTGACATATTTTTATGATACTTTGGACAGTTTGAATGAAATCAAAGTTGAGGCCATAGTGCTGGGATGTAGGAAGGAACATTCATTCCATGGAACTAATTCCCAAATTGATTTTTACATTATATCAAATGCCGTTTCTCTTTTCGCTCAAAGAAAATTCGGAAGGAGTTAGCGTCGTCAAAAATCGCAAAATCATCACTCAAGTTTTCAAAAATTGCTAGTGTCTAATTACTGACCCAGGGCTCAACGAAGAAATCTTGCAGTATAGTTATAGGTAGGCCTATATTTCCTACTTATAATATTATCTATGTTATCAATTTATTTTTATAATGAAACTTGCATAAAGCACGGAAAGCAATGGGTCCGACATTTTCGTCCGTTTTGAACAGATTTCCGTTTTATACAAATTTGAAGAGCAATATAAAGACACACCGGGACTTTGAAAAGTTTCCGTTAATGACAGATTTCCACTTGAAGTTCTGGTTTATACAAGTTCCATTATATTTTAAAATGTAACTTGGGTTTTGTCTCAATGCCATGTATAAAATATACAAAGAATTTATTAATAGATGGAAAAATATTATAACAAATTTGAGAGTTTGGAAATTTGTGGGTGCAGAAATTCTTTTTTAATTATTTTTTAAAATTTTATGTTTATCTACAAATTACTGCTACATATGTATTAAGTATACAATTTAATACTGAAATCAACTAAGTACACGCTACGTTTCTGTAACTGAATTAATAAACTGTTAAAAAAAGAAGAAACATATATGAGATTTACATTTGTTTCTGTAGCGTTTCATACGAAGTGGGATCGTAAAACTACAACAGCGCCTCTCTGTGGTTAACCACTCCAACTAACGCAGAGTATTCACACTTTCTCTTCAAAGCGCTATGTAATAACTTTGAACAATATTACTGAAACCTGTTCGATGAAAATGGCATGGCTAAATATAATTAAACCAAAGTTCAACAGATATCTGTTATGTATTTACATTTATAAATTAAAGAACTTATTTTGAAAAATATTACGTACTAATGAGGAAATATAACTTGAAATAATACTTTTATAGCTATAGCGTATATGTAGATACATCTACACTGCATTATTGGTGTACTGTAAGATAATATATACTCATATACATATATTCTAATTGCTAAAAGTAACAATTGAAAGTCAAAGCAAGCTCTATTAATATTAAATTAATGCTGTGTGTCTATAAAGTTCTCTCACTATATTTTGAATTGCTCTCATATAACTTGATATTGAAAGTGAGAGATGAATACGAGTTGCCTACCAAATATATTTTGATCCTTAGACATACTTTCTCGACGAACTGAAATACTCAACATCTGTAAAGTCAGACTTGAGGAGCTGAGAATTGTGAAGTGGGAAAGCAAAATTGTTATAAACACTTAGCAAATCGGTGCTGGAGTTATGTGATGTACTTCTTATGGTGATAATTTTATTAAAATGATTAGGCCTTGCTTAGATATCATTTTCAGCAATTTGACACGTCGTTTCCAAATGAATCAAGCTAAAGATTTGAATGGCATTCGTAGTCTAAATGACAAAGCGAGTTCCAGTAATATTCTCCTATGGATTTAATAAAACTATTGTACGATTTAAAACGCATATACTTATAACACTAGGGGCAGTTCTGATATTGCAAAGGCACTACTAGTTGCCAAACAGTATTGTGGATTAAGTAAAAAAATGATGACGTTTTGGTGAAAGATATCGAAAGCAATAACTTCCTCAAAATGGACAACGTTAATGGTTGTGGTATGAAAGAATAACGACGGTTTGTGACTACGTATTTACGACGAAGTTACCTTAATAAAGCATTACTGAAAATTACGCACCCTCTACCTCAACCTGAAGATATCTCCAAATAGCTATTTGGAATGTCAGTACTTATTGTTCTAGATTTACACACAGCAGAAATTATTTGATAAGAAATTTAAATTGTTTTTGATTGTTACTGGGCCATAGATAGTATGTCAACAACAAAGATTACCCTCTTGCCTAACCTGCAGCTCTCATTTTACAAAATGTAATAGAGCAAATATTGACGGGTTTAATACAAATATTCTTGAGGATGTATTGATAGCAGCTCACGTAGGAATTTTTGACACATACGCACAAGGTCTTACAACGTCTTTGTGAATACAACATAGAAGTACGTCTATATATGTATAATTTCTATAACGGATTATTCAATGCTTAAGCCACACAATATCACAAAAACGTTATTTTTTTCCTTAGTAGAACATCCGGATGCCACTATGGATTGCGCAGCATTCCAAAGATGTCATTCAATTGAAATCCTATCTCGATATGTTACAGCTTATAAATAGTTGTCCTCCTTACCCAATAGTCTCTTTCTCCCCTTTAGTATTGTCAATCGTTCAGGAGGTACATGAAACACACCCGAGTCAACATATTGTGCTATTAATGTTGTAGAACCAGTGATGCAGGTCTAGAGTTTAATGAAAGACCTAGTCCCCAAGCAATCCAGAGAAAACAAATAATAAAAAATGATACTATACTAAAATAAAAATAAATTAAATATAGAAGGATTTAACATTTTTATCTCTTACGTTGGTAATTTCTTCTATACCCACCGTTTATTTAAACGATTCGTATGAATAATCCAGCTATATGAGACAACCCCTCCCTCAATATCTCCACCTTGCCGTGGTGGTGGAGGCTTGCGTGCTCAAATGATCGCAACAGATGTGCCGGAAATAGTTTCGCTATCAGAGGGCTTTCCATGCCGGACAGGTCTTTAGAGGTAGGAGACAGACGAAGAGAGATATTATGGTAGTGTTCAGCAGCTTTACCATTACCACACTGAGGCTGAAGATGATTGACATCGGCAAGCCTCAGATTGAGATCGGCAGGGACAGGATGTCCTCTATGGCTGTTTCACTGCGAGGTGGAAGGACCTGGGACACCACCACTTTACTCAGTCTCTAGAAAACAACATTGAAAGAGAAATAAGAGAATGTTATATTAGGGAATACGACACTACTGTTTCACTGAGGGTCGTCCCCGGCAGTAGAGGGAAACACAGTAGGACCTCCTCGATCGTCATCAAACGAAACCCCTGCAAGATAGGACCCTTGAATGTACGATCGCTGTTAGAGTGTGGAAAACTGGAAAACCTAAATAAAGAAATGGAACGCATGAAGATAGATATCTTGGGAATCAGCGAAGTTAGGTGGTCTGATGGAGGAGACAGGAGTGCGAGAGGTGCACGATTAATTGAATTCTGCAAAAGCCATAATTTGACTGTAACAAATACGCTCTTCGATCAACTACTAAGAAGAAGATACAAATGGACAAGACCAGTAGACAAAGAAAGATATCAAATAGACTATATACTGGTCCAACAAGCATTTAGAAATCAAGTGAAGAACAGTAAGAGTTACCCAGGAGCAGACGTTGATTTAGACCTAATTTAGTTTTAATGAAGAGCGAACTCCGAATAAAGAGGCAGAGAGTGGTAGCACCAAACAAAAGATGGAACATAATCAAGCTAAGAAGAGATAAAAACATGAAAAGGGAATTTGCAAATGCAACAGACGAAGAGACGCCTAAGGTAGCCTTAGCAGGTGATGACAAAAGGGAATCGGAAGCAATGAGAGCAGGGATTACAAAGGCTGCCGAGAACACATAGCAAGAGAAACGAGAACCCAATATAAACCCTATATAACAGTAGAAATATTGTAACTGATGGAGCAAAGAAGACAGTTCAAGATAAGAAACAAAGAAGAGAAATACAGAAGGTGCAGAAATCACAACAGAGAAGTAAAGAAGGCCAGAGAAAACTGGATATAAAACTTGAGGAAAAGAAATTGAAGAAAATATAGCCAAAGGCAATACTATGGTAGTGGGCAGCATATAGTTGGGTGAGAAAACAGTTGGGTGAGAAAAAGAAACGCACAGACACTATCATAGACAAGGACGGGACAATGCTAATAGAAGAGGAGCAGAAAAGAAGATGGAAGGAATACATTGCAAAATTCTACAAAGGAGACACAGTGATCGAAGAAGAGAGAGAGAAGGAAGAAGACATCGATGAAAATGAATTAGGACCATCAATTTTACAGTGCGAGTTTGACAATGCTTTGGAGAAAATGCAACATGATAAAGCTCCAGGAATAGACCAAATACCAACCGAAGTGATTAAGAATCTCGGAATAGTAACAAAGAAGAAATTATTTTATCATATTAATGAAATGTACATCTGTAATATCATCTTGACCGCTAGAGAGTTCGATATTCTAGCGGTTACCGAGAAACACCACAGAGCATTTCCAAAACTGACCACTGAAGCTTAGTAACGACTCCAGAACCATTTTTACGCAAAATTAACTGGGTATCCCCAAATAATTTGGGGCTACCAGGGGTCGCCAAAAATTAAGTTATAAGATCTTTTGAAAATATGTCTCACCACTCGTTACTCTTATGTTTACGGATGTGTCATATTTTTTTTCTGCCTGAAACCCAAAAGTCCATACCCAACTCATGGTGCATAATGCACATTATTTCCCGTCTTTATGTTTGTTGACCACCGATGATTCATCTCAGACTAAACGCTTTCCCATTGACTCTCACACCCTTCCAATTTAATGATAAAATATTTTTATACAAATAAATGATTACTCTGGAAGCAGAGAAATATATGTAAAACTACTATTCTATCATTTTGATATACCAATGTGTTTTATACTGTAGGTATGTGGATTGGCGTTGATAGGTGCCAAACATTGATGGATCATAAAACCTATTATATCCAACCCCTCTCTTCTCCTTAGCAATGATGTGTTTATCCTATGATTAAGATATTCGAAGAGTGCTTATTGATTTCTACATACGTATCGTATTTTTATTTGAGTGAATCTTTGTATTATATGTAACTTTCGATTCATCTTACTTAGCCTCTTAGCACATATGGGCATTGGCATTGGAAAAGCACGTTCTTGTGGCCTTAACCGCGTATAGTGAATTATCGATGCCGCAGCTATTTTACTATGTATACACTTAAATTATTTTATGTGGTACTGTCACACAGCCATCAAAGAAGAAGTATACATCTTGAAAATGTTGCATTTTATGTATATGGTTCGAACTTTTGTTTATCTTCATACTTACCTCTCCTTTGAGTTGCAAATCCACTGTCGGACTTAAGAGTGGTTTGCTGAAGTCAGTCATTTTCCTTGCTCTTAGGTGGAAATACAACCATCCTCACCTGGTTGTGTCTGTGCCCATTGTTTTGTTTATTGTGATATGTATTGAATATTGTAAAACCTTTTAAAATCCACACCATTTTAGTTTACTTTTATTTGTTTTGTGATTATATTTTTATTTATTCAGCTTCTTTATTTGTTTTTCGTTTTCTTTTCTTATTTTCTGGAGTTATGTGTTTTAATCGACGGGAATGATGCTTTGATAGAATTTCTATTCCCCTTGACCGCGCTGACCTCACACTTATTCTGCGGTGACAGTGCACCTACTGCATTGGTAAAGGAGTACCATTACTTCTAGCTATGAACACTCCGATGTGGTATCTTCGGACCCTTGCAATTGTAATTTTCACTTCTTCACATGTTCACTTTACGTGTTTTAAATACAGACAATTTCGTTACTTAAAAAATTCTTAACTTCGAATCCGAGTACAATCTGCTGTAAGAAACCCAAATCAGACATCAATGAGACCGAAGGTCAGTCTACTGAAGAATGTGTGGAAAGAATAAATATCGTGATTTCTGTAGTCCTAATTTTGCAATTAAAGAAAAAAAGATGCTGATAGGGATAGTGAAGAATCAAACCGTTTCAATGTTATTAAGAGGTCTTTTTTATACTGCTGAACAAATGAAGGACATCAGCAAACTTAGAAATGGCACTGTAATAGTGGAAGTGCTTTATGAGAACCAGTCTGAGAAGCTACTAAATTCGGAGAGCATTGGCCATCTTCGCGTCACAGTAGAATCCCACTGTCTATTGAATGTTGGTTGGAGGAAATTTCACATCTGTATTTCCTGAATGCGACCGAGGAGGAAATTAAATCAAGCTGAGCATGTAGTAGAATTATCCCGAGTCTAAAATAAGAAGTCAGGCGAAGTGCTTATGTAACTGATTCTTTTTTTTCAGTTTGTTTACTATTCCGAAATTCGTCATGGCTGGATAGTGCCCATTAAATTGGGTCACTAATTTTCCAATCCTCTTCGGTGCTTTAAGTGTTTTTAATGTTAACTTTTATGGCGCACAAGGAGGATGTGTAAAACAAAGACTACTATTTATCTGAAGTGGCCTGGGAAATCATGGAGCGGAAACCTGTACAGCGAGCAAGTCATATTACGTTAATTGTAAAGGTGATCATAATGTATGACATAAGGAGTCCAGCCTTTCACGGAAAGAAACGGATTCGAGAGCTCATGATAGCTCAAAAGATTTCCTACTGGTGTAAAACATCATATCAAGGGAAGCGTTCCAACCCCGGTACATGTACTGTTTGGATCTGTAATATCATCTTGTTGGAAATATGTTTCAACCGGGTCAAATGACGTTTCCACTCAAAGAGCATTCACAGGAAACATGGTTATATAACCAAGATCCCAAAACACTGTCCCATTCAACACATGACCAAAGAATCTAATTGTTGCTCGTAGCTTTGGTCTAAAGCTAACGCCATCTCTACGCCACTCCACATATAGGCTATTAGTGATAGATAAATACGTCGCAACCTTGACGACCCTCTCAGTAAAAAAAAGATATCGATATCATTTCCTAAGCCACCTTCTATTTAGCTATAAGTTGTTAACCTAGAGAGTGATCTCCTGAACAGTGAATGGAAGAAAATTGATCTAGGAGACCAAAGTCATCATAAACATTTATCTTTTCAATATGGTGCATCTTAAATTAAACTTTAATAGTGTCAGCAGTGTTCTTAAGAAATTGAAACAAGCTGTCTCTGACCACGCATGGACAGTTATCCATTTGGAAGAAACTCATGCCATATTTTTCCACACTTCCAATTTACCCCTTATATCTAGCTTATAGGTGAGATAAGCACACTGAAAGTTGCACAGGTGGTAGCGTAACTATCATTGGATTGAACGTCTTTCATCCTCTATATATTAACATATATTCCCGCTTGCCAACTGCTGTTGTCCGAACATTCTTCTCTCCCCTGATCATCACCTGTTCGCGATATATTTCTCGTGCTAAAGCCTCTCTTTTCAGAAGTCTAACTCACTCAACTGTACAATCCACTTGAACCACCTGTGCAGACTGTCGGAGATCTGAAAGTAAGCTATTGTGCTCTATCCGAAACAAAAACCATGGCCATCAGGTAACAGAATTCCTTGATGAAAGTGTGATGCACGTCCTTAATGATAGCAATTGCACTTCTTTTTTCACTGCACACCGTATCTATTTGTGTATTACCTCTCCCTGCATAGTGTTTCCATTCCGATTTCTCCCTTGTGAAAGTTTATGTAGTTCGGATCTCACGTTAAACTGTAGGTTCAAGCCTCATATAACATCGTTGTTGAAAGGACGTTAAACACTAGTCCGTTTATTAGTCGTTCCGGCTTTCTTTACATGGATTGCAATGAAATCTCTTCGAGAGTGATCATTTCTCTATTATTGCTGTGGATCCACTTATTACTAATACATATCATCTTCCACGCTTCAAGAAAATGTGCTCCTACAGCTTCCTCAAGACTACGTTTATAGCGTACGCACCTCTGGAGCGGAAGATTCGGGTACGAATCCTTAGAAGAACTCGTGTAGTTTAAATCCCATGTTAAGTTGTAGGCCTACGTAAAACATAGTTTCGAGCTGAAATCAAATCAAATCAAAATAAAAAATATACTGCCGTTGAGCTATTCGAGAAGACTGTTATCGATTATGTTTGTGGTTTCATTCCAGAAATAAGAGACAACACTCCGCGATGACGAGTTCAATGGTGGTCTACGAAAATCTGTGAAACTATCTTTGGCTCGTAAGTAAACTCTTGTTAGTTTTAATTGACATCCCAAACTACAGAGACTTTTCAAAATTTCGCTAAAATTTCAAAATACAAATTCACATTTTTTTGATTTGAGCAAAGTGAAAATTCTATCAAATTATCTCTTGAGTATTGCCTAAAATAGAATGTTTTGGCTACGAAAATGGGGGCACGTAATGTTTTGAATAAAATGGGGAAGAAAAAATCATTTGATATAAACATGAGCTATATAAGAACAAAAAGCCTCGAATCAACTTTGACCACAATGAGTACCAAAATTTTAAAAGGGTTAAAAAATACTCACCTTGTTTTTGTAAATCTGTCTACCAGAGGATGAAGTGGATCTCTTTGTGCAAATATGTCTGGTGCTAATCCGCTAAGAACAAATGTGGTGTCGAGTTTCTTCTTTGTTTTTTCCAAACTGTATTTACACTGTCGTAGGAAACCCAATATAAAGTTGTAATCTGCATTTGAGAAAGAATTCCAGTTAATCAGAAACGAAAACGAATAGCGATCCTTAATTTGATTTCTGTCATATTCTATAACTGAATCATAATAGTATATGTATTCTGTGCTAAATGTGTAAAATAAGTGTATAGTAGGAAAGATGGCAATGTAACTTTCTTGGTTACAAATGAGATCATTCATGTGATCAAACATATTTATATGTTCTTCGCAGTATGATGGATGAAAATGTATCAAGCGTAACAAATTGTTTGCTCAAAGCTGTTAAACGATACTGTAAGTTGTTTTTTGGGGGGTTCCAGTTACTCGGCACAAATCTTTTGCATAGAAAATTCTTCATTTGCATATTTCCTTCCAATTTTGATATAGGAGTGTCATTTTAGGTTTCGGTCAGAGGAGATCAGATTCTACAGCAGGCTGTTTTCTTGGGCCTTCACCATACAAACAATAGATCATTCCTGGGAAACGTGTTTCAGATATTATAGGTTCTTTCACACAACAATGCGCACATTCCCCATGTAATTTTTGCGCACCCTTACGCTCCGTGCTGAACTGGAAACGTTATTATTTCGTTTAACATAGGACACCTTATCAGTATGGAGCCCAAACTATAGGTGCAATTAAAAGATTATTACACCATTTTGGGTTGAAAGCCATATACTTTAAATAACTTTCCTCTCTTTCCATTTTTTTCGTATTTTTACTCAACGGAGTTGGCCTATGGAATGGACTTTTGGCACATCCAATTAATGATAATGTGAACATTCTTTTTCATTTCATAGAACTTCAATTATTACATGTATACTTGTAGTTTTCTTTAGTATGAGCCCAAAATACTTTGCTTGGCAATATGCAAAGGGACTATTTGGAAAAAAAATCCGGAATGACATACGAGTATTGGTTTACCACTTAATAGGAAACATTAATCAGGCGTAATCTCTCAAATTCTTGGAAACCATTCACTATACAGAAATTCTAGTACCATTTAATGCAAGAACAGAACTGTAATAATGTGGATAACTTAGGTTGTCAAAACTATTCAAATGAATTCTTTAAAAGTTTCGCTAAATTAATTATCAATTCGAGACCTAGTAAAAGTAGCTCTCGCTCGATACATTTACCTCATATCATGAAAACAGTTAATATATAATCGAAATGAGGTTTGTTAGTGGTACCTTTAAATGAGTTTTCCGAAGTTGGAACATACTTCATTCGCATGATCTCATCCAAAAATGGGTTCTCGTCAAATTTTTAGAGAATTATTTCGAAAATTGATAGTTGCCCTGAATGAGCAAACGGAACACGGTAAATTTATTTTCTCAAAGTAACTTGAAAATTATTTGAGTAAATTTCGTTTGTGCCCAACCTATTGATCGGTTGATTCTATTTTTTGGACATTATTTGAAAATTAAAACAATATATTTAATTCATTGTATGAAAATAGTGAGACATTTCTGAAATAATATTATTACAGCATTCTCGAGTATAGTTTCTTAAAGTTATTTTCAAGACAGCGTTTACAAATAAACATTTAAACATTTATACAATCAACTGAAAATTGTTTGTTTTATAGAATACGTTTATGTTATATAACACCCATAAATTGTCTGAATTTTAATGTTGCATAATGAGGATTCAGATTTATATTTTGTTTGGAGATTTTTAATTTCAGGATGATATTTATTACATATGAATGGCAATTTGCATTCGATTTCAACATTTTAGAATCTCCAAACTTAGACTTTAATCGATATTTTATAGTTCATTATAATCAATTTAATTTAAATAAGCCGAGATAGACTTTTCAACTAGACTTTTCAACTATGATATGCATAAATATCGGAAGTCTTAATCATTCATCTATTCTAGGTAGCAGAGCAAAAACAAAAAAAGAAAAAAAAGATAGCAAGAAAAAGTTTTTTTGTAATCGATTCAGCATCCTAAGAGTAGGTGCTATTTTCTCGATTAGCCCTCTATTCAAACCAGACATGGCAGAAGTCAGTTGTTTCAGGTTTTGATGCTAATAGCCATAGAACAAAAACGGTAATAGGTAGCGACAGTTGGTTATACCCACAAGAAGATTTTTTTTAAAATTTTAGAATAGAAATACAAATCACTGAGCAAAGCAACGTTTATTTAAAAATAATAAATGTGTAACAGTTTCGCCAACTAACTGAACATATTGCCTTTATTAGACACTGTAATATACAGATCAGGTTACGGTACAGTGTCTGATGAAGCCAAATGGTCAGTTAGTTGGCGAAACTGTTACACATTTATTATTTTAAAATAAACGTTGTTTTTTTCAGTGATCTGTATTTCTAGTTTAAGAGTCTGCCTTACTAAAAATAATACGAAATTTACCATTTTCTTTTGCTTGATTTTTCATCAGTGAAAGGAGATAATGAAATGCAAGTTACTACAATCATAAATAATGCTATTCTACAACAGAAAATATGAACCTGAAGAATTTTCAGTGTTGCCATCCATAGGAATTACAGTGTTGCCAGAATAACAATTTCCCTAAAAATATAAGTTAGGACAGCGAGTAGAGGAATGAACTCAACAGCATTTGATTACGTATCATGTTGTTTGGTTTCTTGTAAACTATTTTTTAATTAACATTATTATTTAGTTTTAATAACTGTATGTTAAATCTATTTTGTTTATTACAAACTAAATACAACTATTATTTAAAAAGTAGTTCACAAGAAACCAAAACAATATGATACATAACCAAATGCAGTTGAGTTTGTTCCTCTACTCGCTGCCTTAACTTAGATTTTAGGGAAATTGTTTTTCTGGCAACACTGTAATTTTTATGGATGGCAACACTGAACATTCTTCAGGTTCGTATTTTCTGTTGTAGAATAGCATTATCTATGATTATGGTAAGTTGAATTTCATTATCTCCTTTCACTGATGAATAATCAAGCAAAAGAAAAATGGTAAATTTTGTATTATTTTTAGTAAGGCAGGCTCTTAAGTTATTTAAGGCAGCAAGCTAGTATGAACCAGTTAGTTACTGTTTTAGAAATATAATTAATTTTGTGTTTAAGAATATTAAGAGAAATTGTGTTTTTACCTAAATCAGATGGTAAGTGACTTTGTTTTTTTAGCCAATGTTTCAAATATGCAACATCTTGCTTGACTTGAACGGGATCTTCATTGTGTAGTTTCAGAAGAAATGCTTCTTCCTCGGAAGTCAATTTTGCAAGGTACATAATGGAAAAGCTGAAAAATAAAATTTTAAATTCAACTACATAGTAGTAGAGATGCAAGGGCTCGAAAAAAAACGGCTTTTTTGAAAAAAAAAACTCGGTTTTTTCTGCTTCGCTTTTTTGCTTGGAAAATTTAGGGCTTTTTTCAATAATAATTGAAAAGCAGACTTTGACAAGAATTGATAAAGCAGACTTTGTTTCGCTTCTCTATAACACAAAAAGTCATTTAATTAGTGGTTGATGCTGATAATAATATAAAACCTCGAAAATAAACTATGAATTTCGAAAAGATATTTCAAACAATTTTTCTTCAACATATTTACATTATGAATTCCACAGGATTAAGCAATGTATATAATAAGAATTTTTTAACCTCTTATATACAAAAGTAAGCAGAGTTGGCAAGAACCATGGTTGTTTTTGAAAATGCCAAAAACCCGTTTTTCGGGGGATGTTTAAACCAGGCTTTTTTCATTTAGATTTTTTGCTTTATGTATTTATATTACATATTCACAGAAATAAGTTTGTTTCGCCTTGGTGTTATTATGCAACATCGGGATTATGCCGGAAGAACTCCTATAAGCTTAAAGGAGTCCGGTCAGTAAATTCCTTAAATTGAGAATCTCCCGCCCTAGCCATCGGGAAAATCCCGTCATTACTTGAAATGTAAGACAATAACGGGAAAATCCTGTTTTGCTTTGCATGTAAAATTTAAAGGTCAACGTATCATAATCAGTACGCTAAAACTGAGGTATTAAATTACAAATTTAGTACGTACATATCATTGAAAGTCCAATCCAAGCTAATGTTGGAAGCTACGTAGGCAATCGATACATTTTGCCAATTTCTATCAATATATTTAAGCAATCTTGGCTTCTTTATAAAACAACAGGCATTTAGGCATGCAGAAATGTACAATTTGGTTTCGTTTCTTATGTTTAGGCTTAACATCCTTACGAAATACCGAGGTTATCGAGGAGAAGACTTTCGCTTAAACTGACATCCGAACCGCTCCTTCGTTTATGCATGAAAGAAGGGTTGTGGTTCGACCGAGAATTGAACATGGGACACCTTGATTAAAAGGTGAAAGGGAAATAAAACTATTGCAGGTGGTTTGATATCTGGAAACGTCACCATGAAGTTCACACGATTCGCATTTTTCATTCTTTTTTTTTTTTTTTTGGTTTAAGCCTGTTATTTAAAAAAAAGTTGATGTAAACCAGCCAACCCTAAAACTAAACACTTCTTTTAAAAAAAATACACGAATAACTAGCAAAATAGTATGTAGTATTTTTACTTCAAAATATTCCATACCCTCTTTTTGAAACAAAATAAAATTAAAATAAAACATAAGAGAAATACTTAGATTTATATGGTACAATTAAAGGCTGCACATCTAGAGCTTTTAGTTCTGTATATTCTTGAAATTTTACAGTTAAGTTTTGTATAACCACCATCACGGTTTACCCAATCCTCAAGTTTTCTGAATTCTTAACAAGAGGAATTCAACATATCATTACGGAACTCCCCCCCCCCAAAAAAAGGACTACGGAATATATTTAAGTTAAGCTAAATACAACTGCACAACAAACATGACTGAGTGATTAGCTTTTGCGCTTCCATCGGGAAGTCCGGAATTCAACCAGCATTCGACCATTCTGACAAAGCTTTTCTTCATTCCATCTGTGAATGTAGAAATAGTGCGTGTACTGTGAGTTGGCCGACTTCGTTTCTTATTGTTTTTAAATCGTTATTATTACTAATTACCAGCAGTGACGGTTTTGCGAAGGTTAGGGGGGGCGGCCTTTCGGACTGAAGCCCGTTCCCCAAAGTTATGGAATGTCTGCAACAAACGAAATATCTATTTGTTATGCCTTAAACTTTAAGATCCTGTCAAATAAAAATTACGAATGTTTAGAAAAACTAAACATTACTAAGAAAAACCCTTCCCAAAATACTTTTCTAAATCCGCCACTGATTCTCAGTATAAAATTATTTTTAAGGTTGTATCCGGAAGATTATTGCTAAACATACAAACGAAACAAAATATTAGTTATGCCTGTACTCATGGGCGGCGATTAGGGGGGCAAAGGGGGGCAGTTGCCCCCGCACTTTTTTGAAGTAAATCATTAATGTATATAGTTTTATTTCGAAAAGTAAAATTTTTGTATGTATTTACTGGTTCATAGAAAGAAATGGTGCCATATATTTGCCGTTCCGTGAGTATGTGTTGGTTGTCTTCCCGTGGAGTAAAGAAAACTACAGGAATTGCATTTTAATTGCCACAGATTATAACCCCAAAATTAACCTATTGGAGCACAATTTCAGCATACTTTCACTTCTTACAAGGGCTCGATATATTAGTCAGCCGCTTTGAAATTAACCAGAGAGCATTTTGCGAAAGAAAAAAAAAAAGTCTTTCACGGGTTATTTTTTAATTGCACAAAAATTGACAGTACCTAAAATGTCTTTTCTTCTTTCTAAAGTAAGGGGAAAAAACGTAATAAGAAACAACTTCTATCTTTTCCATTGTTTTGTAGTGCAATATATGAGTGAAGTGTGTTAAGGGTGTACGAGTGTATATACAATTAAATTTAGTGAGTTCAACATGATTTTAGGTTTTAGTGTTATTTTGTATAACTGGAGTATGGAGTGATTCTAAGTATTGCTCTGTTTTGATGTGCTCCCTGAAAGTGAAAACTGCACCTAATTGCAACAAACGTTTCGGGAAGTTGCAAAGGAAATATTTCTTTAAATGTCGTAACATATGCTTGTAGTATTTATTGTCTTTCATTTTCTAAGAGTAATAACATACATTTAATAACATGTGAGGAATTAAAAATTAAGTTGTTCATTAATCCCTGTTTGAATATGACTTTTGCAAAACAAGCATCATTATTTATTACTATGATTAATATTATCCTTTCTATTTATTTGTTTTGCAAATTTGTTATTCAATAATCTGACCACACAGTTTTCCAAAAGAATTTTAAGATGTTCATGAGCAAGGAATCAAATCTCTTCTTACACTTTTGTTTTTAAGAGTACAAAGGGCTACTACCTACTGGCGTTGCTCTTGTCAATTTACTTAATAAAATATGAAATATTATATACGGTATTTTAACTAAAAAAAATATAGTATCCTATTAGCTATACAACCTTTTGTCAAACAAAATATTAGAAACAAGCAGGAAAACTAACATTTAAATGCAAATATTCAGATCATGTCTTGACCCCCCACTTTTAACCTCCAACCGCCGCCACTGCCTGTACTCATAAACTTCAAGCACTTCCCAAATAAAATTAGGACTTTTTAGGAAACGAAACAATCAGAAAAACCCCTTCTAAAGTACTTTTCTAAATCCGCTACTGATTATTTGTATAAATTGGTATTTAAGGTTGTGTCCGGAAAATTATTGCTAAATCACTTCACAGTTACAGTATAACAGAAATGTGGAAGTACGATTTGACGGATATATTGAAAAACGTACGCTTTGACGGATAAATAGAAAAATGGGCAAGTTTAACTTTTGCGCTAGAAGCTAGAGTACTAAAAGCTCTTAGAAATGAAACACGGATGACAACCTAAAATGATCTAGAGAAGAAAAAAGATGTCGATAACTCAAAAGTTAAAATGAAGTTAAATAGCCTCTAAAATTACCCTCAAATACTACATTCTTCATGTTAGCTTTAATTCGTAAAACATGTGCTCCATCCATCTTGATGGTGAATTTCAGAGCGAAACATGGCATTTAGGTCATGGAATTCTTATCTAACTATAGAATATACTATAAGAAAGCTATTTAAATAGAAAAATCATGAAAATGAAAAAAGCCAAAATTTCCAAAATTCTCGTTTTTTTCCCAAAAAAGCCGGCTTTTTATGTAAAAAAAACATCGATTCAAAAAAGCCGGCTTTTTTGCATCTCTAAATAGTAGTCGTATATAATCTTCCGCAGCCATCTACTAATCTTCACGATATTACATATTAATTCAGTCAACTTAATTAATAATAATTACCCACGTTTATGACTTGGTATTGCACAGTGAAAGTATATCGTTCCTCTTAATAACATGGAACGAAATTTACTTTTTGTGAGACGTACTTTTCAATGATGAACATAAATAAACATTCAATATTAAATATGCACTCTCTGTACTCATATATCGATCTGTAGACCGAAGCAAATTTTCGTTATATATACTAGCTTATGTGTAAGATGATCAAAATATAGTTGAACAAATATTTTAAATAAGAGTTAATATAATTGATTGTTTTTATTTTAAAGAATAAAATATTATAGCAGTAAATATGTGCCAACAATCACCAAAAACTAAGACAAACTCTTCACTCATCTACCATAGATTTTTTCTTTTAGTTTTTGTATTATTTTATGATTCCTTGTTATATTTCAATTCATATGTTAGTTCAGTTAATTCAATATGCGAAAGAATTGACTCATTTTATTACACAATTATCGAAGATTACATGGAACACTTTTGATTGCATAACAATATATACAACAACTTTCCTCATAGCATTTAGACCTATAATTATTTTTGACTATCATTGTTATAAAGTGCTATTGAAATATGGGAAGCTATGGAGATACGATTATCGCTTTTGTAAAGGGGCAACACTTGTCATACGCCGAAATCGTCGGTGGAAAAGCGACAATCTGTTCTTGTTTATGACGTTCATATGGAATGTAAGTGTTTGGTGACTAAAGGGACCCATACACGCAGACATATGCATGAAGAAACATTCCAACATGCATGAAAAATGATAAAACCACAGGCAAGTTGATCGTGTATGGCCTCGTTCATGCTTGTTTTAAGTTTTCAAAATATTCTCTAAACATGTATGATGGTTTGTTCTTCACGCATGTTTACCGTGTCTGTGCTCGTTCATACAAGTTGTTTTATATTTAGGTCCACGATTCAGGACAGCGGAAGAAATCACTTGACTCTTTCCTTCTTAATGCCAAGGTCGTTAACGGTGGATGATCTTCCAGTAAGTTGGACAGCAAGTTGGTACGTGTGTGAGCAAAACATTCTTCCAACATGCGTGATAAAACCAATCTTTCGTGCGAGTTGGTCATGCAAGAGAGTGCGTCTATGGTCCCCTTACTCCTATGTTTGGTTGTTGGAAGACGTGAAGGTAAAGTGTGGCGACAACAATGACAGCGCATATTAATGCGAGTAAATTTTATGTTTACAGTTTCAGTTCCAGTTTGAAATCAAATTAAAAAGATTTACGTGAAATATGTGGGGACCTGGTTCTAATTCTAGGCGAAGGGATCAGATTAATTAGAATTAATATCCTCTTCCTGTGAAAAATATATGTATACAAAGTTGTAAGAAAATAAAATAGCTTAGAAAAGCCTATAGAATAGATGGGCTTATGTTAATATACTGGATCACTTTAATGTACAAAATATAAATAGTTTTCTTTTTTACAAAATAAATATACTTATAAAATAAGCTATGATCAAACATTGGAAATACAATTTAAAAGTATTTAATAAAACTCAGTAATAAGCCAGGAGTAAGATAAACAAGTATCTAATACGCTTGTTCTATATGCAGAATGTCTTTTGAAAACATTAGTATATTTCATTTAATGTTGTGCAATACAAGCATTACAGTTCCAGTGTGTTTCCTATTCTTTTTTCATTATTAATAAACAACAATTTAGTTTTACTATGTAGAACAGATATACACACATTTTGTCTATATTTATAAGGTGCGAACAACAGAAACCTGTTCGTTCCATGTATTATTGGTATAGTGTGTAGGAGGATATTGTTTGTTTAATAGTGTGTAATTGCTAATGTCCCTGTGTGTTGGTTGATAAGTGTCTCCGTTTTTCAAGTATAACGAGTGAAATATGGCGTTCAGGATCCCCAATCCGTTCAAACAGGACCAGCATACCTTCATCCAGTTTCTGAGTGCCGAATGTGGTCAACCAGCGGAAGTGTTCCGGCGTATAAAAACGTGTATGGGTATGCATGCGTCTCCAAAACAACAGTGGTGGACTGGGCTAGAATGTTTCGGAAGGGGCGCGAACAAACCACTGTTTATCCCTGTCTTGTTCAAGCCCATGTTGTTGCCAGAAGACACGCGTGTGGAAAGGGGAATGCGACTATAGCTGCGGATAGACGCGTTAGTATTCAATCCATAGCGAACGAGTTAAACATGAGTTATGGTACTGCTCAAAAAATTGTGAAAGATCTGGGGTATCATAAAGTGTGCGCACAGTGAATCTCGAAGGTGTTGACGGGAGACCAAAAGTTGGAGCCTATGGGTTGCGCCATTGAACATTTGTCACGTTATCATTTGGAAGGTAACGACTGCTTGCTGCGCATTGTTGCTGAGGATGAAACTTGGTGTCATCATTTTGAACCGAGTTCAAAGTCTTCCAGTATGCAGTGGAAACACCTCTCATCTCCACGTCCCAAAAAGTTCAAGACGCAACCCCCTGCGGGGAAAGATATGGTGTCCGTGTTCTTTGATTGCCATGGACCATTATTGCTCGACTTCAAGGAACCAGGACAGTCCATCAACACCGCACGCTATTGTCAGACCTTGACACAGTTACAGAGAGCCATCAAAAACAAAAAGCCTGGTTTATTGACCGCTGGAGTCATTATGTTGCATGACAACGCGCGTCCACACGTTGCAAACCAAGTACAGGATTTGTTTCAACGATTCAAGTGGAAAATGTTGCGACACCCGCCCTACAGCCCTGACCTTTCACCTTGTGACTCACATCTTTGGGACTCTAAAGAAGGCATTGAAAGGTCAGAGATTTCAGTTTGACCCTGAGATTCAGGACGCTGTGCGTGATTGGTTTGATAGTCAGCCGTCCAAATTTTACATGGACAGAATTTGTAACTTATGAGACAGTGGGACAAGTGTCTCAACGCTCATGGTGACTTCTTTTGAACAATATTTTTGTTCAAACCTTGTGGAGAATTATGTTGAACAAGTTTTTTTTTTTTTTTTTTTTTTTTTTTGCATTTGGTTTTGAACCACACGGCATGGCGCGTCCTCAGGTTGCGGATCGAGGAGAAGGCCTCTAGATATAGAGGTTAGCTGCGAATATACTGAATAAGCAGTCGCGGACAGCCGACTAGGAGTGGTCCTCCAGCTTGGGGGTTTGGGTAGGGCTAAAAACCTCATCCTGTAAAAAAAAGCACTTGTTCAGAAATATTCACAAAAGCCTCGGACAAGGACTGATAACTTGGTACGACCTCAGCAAAAGAAAATGGACATGAGATTTGGAACATGGAATGTTAGGAGTCTTTATAGGGCAGGCGCGTTAAAATCCGTAACGAGTGAGTTAGAGAAATACAGGATGGACGTAGTAGGAATTCAGGAAGTTAGGTGGGATGGAAATGGATCTGAGAATTCCGGAAATTTTACGTTCTTTTACGGGGAAGGAAATAAAAATCACCAGTTAGGAACAGGGTTTTTCGTTCATAAACGTATATTAAAAGCAATTAAACGGGTTGAATTTGTTACCGACAGACTTTCTTTCATTACTCTCAAGGGACGATGGTGTGATATTATTGTTTTAAATGTACATGCCACAACCGAAGATAAGGATGACGATTTTACGAAGAAGTGGAACGGATATTTGACCAACTCCCACGATACCATATGAAAATTCTATTAGGGGATTTCAATGCGAAGGTAGGACGAGAGGACATTTTCAAACCGATTATAGGGAACGAAAGTCTGCATAAGGAAAGTAATGACAACGGTGTTAGACTCGTGAACTTTGCAACATCCAAAAACCTAATCGTGAAGAGTACAAAATTCCCACTTTGCGACATTCATAAATACACTTGGACATCACCAGACGGGAAAACACATAATCAAATTGATCACGTTTTAGTAGATAGTAGAAGACAATCTAGCATAATTGATGTCCGGTTGTTTAGAGGGGCTGATTGTCACACTGACCACTACCTGGTAGCAGCGATAATACGAGAGAGGTTATCGTTGAATAAAGGTAATATTCATTATCCGAAAACGGATAGATTCAATTTAAAGAAATTAGAATAGAGCCAGGTAAGAGAGAAATACCAGATTGAAGTGTCGAATAGATTCTCGGCTTTAGAAGATTCGGAGTGCACCAGTGTTGAGGATACCTGGATTGAAATTAGAGATAGCATTAAAATTTCAGCAAAAGAAAAATTGTGACACGCGGAAATACGTAGGAACAAACCATGGTTCGACCAGGAATGCATAAAACTAGCAGAGAAGAGAAAACGGGCAAAATTACGCTGGCTACAAAATCTGAATGAAATAACTACACAAAATTTCGCAGATATCAGGCGGGAAACTTTTCCAAAACTTTTAGAACAAAGAAACGCGATTTTCTGAAAGCTAAAATTAAGGAACTTGAAGATAATAGTAAAAATAAAAACACCCGGGACATGTATAAGGGAATCAACGAATTTAAGAAAGGCTATCAACCTCGTGCTTATATATTAAAGAAATCTGACGGTACAGTTCTCACTGACACGGATAGCATCTTAAATAGATGGAAAGATTTCTTTGACGATTTGCTTAACACTCAACCAAAAACTTGTGTGCGTGGAGAAAAGGAGATACACACCGCAGAACCGTATATTCCAGAACCCAACCGAATAGAAGTAGAAACCGCTATAAAGAAATTAAAGAAACACAAATCTCCGGGTGTAGATGAAATTCCGGCTGAGTTAATTTTAGCTGGAGGCGAAAAATTGTGGAACAAGATACACAAACTCATTCTCCTTATCTGGAACAAGGAAGAGTTGCCTCAAGAGTGGAAAGAATCAATCATTGTTCCAATTCACAAGAAAGGCGACAAAACTGACTGTAATAATTATCGAGGCATTTCTCTTCTGTCAACATCCTATAAAATCCTTTCAAATATTCTATTAGCAAGACTGACCCCATATGCAGATGAAATTATTGGAGATTATCAGTGCGGGTTTAGACGAAATCGATCAACTATCGACCAAATATTTACCAATCGCCAAATACTCGAAAAAAAGTGGGAATACAATACCCCGGTGCATCAACTAATTATTGATTTTAGAAAGGCGTACGACTCGGTTAGGAGAGAAACATTATACAACGTTCTTACAGAACTTGGAATACCGAGAAAGCTAATTAGATTAATTAAGATATGTTTAAATGAATCCCAAAGTAAAGTCCGGGTAGGAAAATTTTTGTCCACGAGCTTTCACGTCGAAAATGGCCTGAAACAAGGAGATGCGTTGTCGCCATTATTATTTAACTTTGTTCTGGAATTCGCTATAAGGAAAATCAAAGATAGCAACCAGGGCCTAGAGTTGAACGGTATTCACCAGGTTATGGCATATGCTGATGATGTAAATTTAATAGGGGATGATAGGAGAACAATAGAAAGAAATGCAGAAATCTTATTAAACGCTTGCAGGGACATGGGTTTAGAAGTAAATGCAGAGAAAACTAAATACATGAAAGTGCGTCGGGACCGTCATACAGCAAATTATAGATGCGTTAAAATATTAAATAATACTTTTGATAAAGTGGATACTTTCAAATATCTAGGATCAATATTAACAGAGGAAAATCATATCCACGAAGAAATTAAATGTCGTCTAAAAACAGGGAATTCGTGTTACTATTCGGTTCAAAATCTCTTGTCGTCTTGAATTCTGTCGAGGAATTTGAAGCTTAAAATATACAAAACGATAATCATGCCTGTTGTTTTGTATGGCTGCGAAACATGGTCACTTACTCTGAGGGAAGAGCATAGACTGAAAGTAGTTGAGAACAAGATCCTGAGACGAATATTCGGACCCAAGAGGAACGGGAATGGGGAATGGCGGAAACTTCATAACGAGGAACTACATAATTTATACGGTTTACCCAACATTGTTAGAGTGGTCAAGTCTAGGAGGCTTAGGTGGGCAGGTCATGTAGCTAGAATGGAAGAAAGTAGAAACGCTTCCAAAGTATTGACTGGAAGACCAATCGGAAAACGACCATTAGAAAGACCTAGGCGCAGATGGGAGGACAATATTAAGATGGATCTCGCAGAGATAGGAATACAAAGTAGAAACTGGATGCAGTTAGCTAAGGATAGAAGTCAGTGGAGAGCTTTTGTGAACGCGGCATTGAACCTCCGGGTTCCATAGGCCATAGAATTATATATATATATATATATATATATATATATATATATATATATATATATATACTCTCCCCTCCCCTAAATTCTACTGTCAAAGTGATATGATTAAAAAAACACCCCAGGTCTGAACGTCTTCTTTGTTGAAAATTTGATTAAGATCGGTCGGTCGGTTCAAGAGTTATGAAGTCGTAAACCTAGTCAGGTTTACTTTTATTGATATTGGTTTTTATACATCTTCCCCCTCCCGTACGTTGTTCCGTCAAAGTGAAACAATAAAATACATTCCAGTCCCGAACCTCATCTACGTTGAAAATTTAATCGAGATCGGTCTGATGGTTCAAGAGTTAATGGGCCTAATGCAGAGTCGTTCTGACGCGTGATTAATGCCATACTAAAAAGTTCGAGTAACAAATGTTTCTTGCAGTAGTCAGGCCTTTAGTATGACTCTAATCGTACATCAAAACGACTCAGCATAAGGCGGAATAAATTTTATTTATTTTTTCTATCTTCCCCTTCCCTAAGTTATACCGTCAAAATGAATAGCTAAAAACACTCGGAGGCCAGAACCGCATCTACGTCAAAACTTTGATCGAGATCGGTCGGGCGGTTCAAGCGATTAAGAGTCACAAACATAGTCACTTTCAATTTTATAATATAGAAGATGTGAATGCTCTCCTCACGTGTGAACAATAACTTTGCCCTATATATAGTAAAAGTCTAAACAGTCTTTTAACAGTTAATGAAAACCCGGTAAATGCTAAAACAAAGATTAAAAGCAAACTGGGTATAGAGAATTTATTAATTGTCAAATTACAAGAATGGTATTATGGTTTAAGGGCAGGAAAATTAAGCGTAAAAAATTAGACACCATCCATTAACTAGCTCTGGCCGTTACATGACTTGAAACTGAATGATATTTTTTCCTACTTCTTGGAATTGTCACTGAAAGAAATAAAAAGACTAAATGAAGAAACAAGAAAACAATGTGTTGTTACTCGACTTGCACTTTCCCTAACGGTTATGATATCATTTCATGTTTGGCTTTAGTATGTTGCCATGTGGTTTGGAAGTGGATTGGGGTGGATGGAGTACGACATGGATCTTCTTTTCAACAAAGGAGAGAAAGGATCTTTGTGATTTGTTTGCAACTTTTTAGGTCTATAATTTTCAAGGTCTATTGGAAAATGAACCTTAAGCGTTTTCCCTCTACTTTTCCCCGTTATTTCATTGTACGTAATGTTATATTTACTGTATAGAATATATAGAGGGAAACAGGAAGTTATGGAATACCGGTAGGGTTATGGAATCGTAGCTTATTGCCTTTGTTGTATGCTGTATTCTCGCGGAAATAAGCGAAATTATATTCTCGAAGAAGCTTCATGGCGTAGCAGTATTGTGCTAGCTGTTACTGGTGAATGACTTGCTGCAGTTCGTCTTTTCTTAAATTTGCGCCTCCGAAAAACTTTTTTCAGGTAACTTTTCATTACTTACTTCGTAAAATGATTTTGCAAATTAAATGCCCAACCCTATAGTAATATGCGTACCTTATGTTTCTAGGGAACAGAACCAAGTGTCACGTTGTGTGCACGATTTATTTCAGGTGTGACAGTTTTACAAAATGGCCATGGGAGGGGTTATGGAATGCTTCTATTGTTGGTATTCCATAACACTCTCCCAGCTGTATGAAAACGATCAGCATCATAATAGACCTCCAGCATAGGTTTATGAGTCATGTACGGTATTGTAAAGAAATTAAGATGATGAATAATCTAACAATATATATGAATAAAACTATTACAGCTAAATAAGTGCAATGTTTATCAGAATGTACGCTCAAATGAAAAGAGGTTCCATTGATTTCTTTTCTGCAGATCACGAAGTTACATCCACGTCCGTTGGACGAAAGTCTCCCATGCAAAAAACATTGGAGCACAAGGACAACCAACCTGATGCAGCAGAACCGATACCAGGTTATTAGGTAGAATTAATCTAATTTAGGTAGAATTAGTCTAATTTAGAAAGACTAGATAAAATGGGGGTCTATAGTAGGCTAGACGTAGATCGACCTTAAGTCATTTAGTAGTAACCTGCAGCTGTAATTGATAGTATAGACGTTGTTTTTCATGCCCCAAAACTTTTTGCATCACAAAACTGTGTTGATTGCCATGGACGATTTAACTTAGATTTCAACAAAAATGTGAAGTCTACAGTAGGTAGCCAGTCTACATATTTCTGGATGAATAGAATTGATTATAGATTAGTCTATTAGAAACGGTAAACAAGACAGGATTATTTTGGTCGTTGAAACTGCTCATGAAAAGTTCTCCGAACAATGTGTCACTATTTAAAGCGTTCCTCTCTTATTTTCAGGACCGTCGACAAGCTCATTTATACTCCCTATGACATTTCTCCACCTCCATCGCAGAAACGCAAACTATCTACACGCAGACGTCCAAGTGGCTCAGCGCATGTTCTGACTTTCTTTACCATGCAAAGAACACGTAGCACGTTCGCATGAGAAACTACAATAGGGACGTGCCGCTAAATGCCTTTCAAAAATGCGTGCTTATCCGAAGAAACGCAGAAGTTAATCGAACCATCTTCATCTACTGACTCTAGTAGTGAATCTGATGAACTGCATCTTCAAGATTCCAGTGATGGAAAGATCGTCGCTCCGTGCATCTTTTGTGACAGTACGTTTTCGGACGATTTTTCGCGGGGAGCGTGGATAAAATGTGTGATTTGCAGAATGTGGGCTCATGAACAGTGTTATGAGTCCGACAGGGACATCTATATATACGATTTCTGCAAATGACCAGGTGAAGAGTATATGAGTTGTGAAAAGCTGCACAATGTATATGTACTTTTCCTAGAAAGACATAAATTTCAAATGTACTTCGCTACTATTCCATATACCACCCTCTATTCCATATCCCCTACCTTTTTTTTCTACATTTAGTATTTTTATTTTTATGTTCTTCTATGTCTGCTAGGAACTTCTAGTTGTCATATTATAGCCCTCATTAAATTTCCTTCAAGTCTATATACTAACTATTTATTTAACATGTATCCTCGGACAGTAATTTTCACATGTATATGGTATTCCATAACCCCTTTCCCCTTTCCTCTCTCTCTCTCTCTCTCTCTCTCTCTCTCTCTATATATATATATATATATATATATATATATATATATATATATATATATAATCAGAAAAAATATTTCGCCCTTCGAAACTGTTGAAGAAAGATATCGGCATGCATTTTCTAAATCCCATAGTACTTTCCGAGTGTATTAAGTTCGTGTACTCTAAACCGGGTTCGCATCAGAGAATAAACAATCTAAATGGGATTTTTGGAGGGCACTTCTTGTAAATTCCCACGGATTCCCGTTTCCACACGCCATACACATATGCAAGATGTAATTTGAAAGCGTACTTCATACAGAACAGAATGGCGTATGAATCCTAATCCAAGAATATAGAGTAATGATTCAGTAGCTACTTCACTGAGAGTTTAAATTTTCTTTTAAACTGTAAGATTTTGAAATAGTAAAGAGGTATCACTTTCTTTTGTTATACAGATAGTAATAACCGAGGCAGGTTAAGAACATCCAAAGATTGCGATATCAAAGTAGAAAAAACTTGTGGCAATCAGCACATTATATTAGACACAACAGTTTTTTTCCCCTATATCTACATCTATCAACGAGGGTATCAATAATCAAGGGGTGTATTTGTTGGACTGGAGAAATGGCATCCTCAACAGGGTCTCTGATCCTATTACTCGCTATTGAATTAGGAAAAAATAGTATTCATTAATATTTTACAATAGAATAAAATAGATCTAATACTTACCTTTATCTGAAGAACAGGCAACTACTCTATAAGATACCGGTACCCCGTGATCCGCTTTCAAAATACGTTGTATATCTGTTCATACTTTTCTGCACATTGCGAAATCATGACGTGATGCTATTTTTTCCTTCTGCTAAATCGAACTTTGCAACTTCAATAGGCTTAGTTGCAAAGTTTGACCTTGCACATACTTTATCATACTCAGGCGAATTAAGTAGTAGATATTTCTTAATGTTGACTTGTCAGCAATAGTAATAACTTCATTTATCCTTTTCTAAGAATATATACACTGATTGCCCTATGTGTTTTCAGTATATATAATAGGCTGAATTTTAAAGTATAGCTCTGACAATAATTATTATAATCTAATATACTTAAAAAAAAAAAGAAACTGCTCTTGTGGGTGATCGAGATAAGGAAAACGAATGAATTGTTTGAATTGTGTAAATTGGGTTAAAATGTGTATCCTAAAGGGAAGCGGAAGCATAATAAATGCGACATAATAAAATTGACTATCTCACGACCTCATCAAGTTAGTAATATGGGACAACTTGTACATAGGCTCCCCATTATAAATAAATGAACATGTTCCAGAGTTTTTGAAAATTACTGTTTGAGGGGAGGGGAAGGGGTCCATTTTATATATTTTCGAAATTATATTGAACAAGAGGTTGTTTTTAATACCTGTGATTGTATCACGGGAAAACGGTTGGCCAATTAAAATGAATTTTGGTATATTATACTAACTACCCAACCTGGATTTTTATTATGTCAGTTTTATTAAAGAGTGTATCGCAAATGGATAAGAGGATTCAAAAATAAAAAAAATACATTATTTTATGTTGGTTTCTATGATTACACTTTCTTCGAAATGCGTATCATAAAGGACAGGAACAGTTCAAATATTTTCCATAAACTTATTCTTCCCTGCGAGAAACGAGCATTTTAGTTGGTAACATAAGTTAGAATCATAATTTTAATTCACACATGCTTATTTTATGCTATTAATCTCCTAAGTTACTTCTTCATATAGACCCAGTATATTAATTCGCTTTTTCTTTAAAATACACAGGACGTATGTTGTCATGGTTTCTTCGATGTAATTTTCTTTTGACTTCCTTAAAACAAGTAATAACACGGATTAGATTTGTATTTTGTGTAAGTCATTGTATGGACCTGAACGGCCTGTCTATCGTACTGAAAACTGGTCAGTGAAGTTAATCCTAAGGGCAGAAAAATGCAAATGAGCACACCTGCTTCCATTCAGAAACTCTGGATCATAAAATGCTGACATAGTATATGAAGTTCAGTGTTAACGATATCCCACAGCATATCGGGCCCAAGAACATTGTTTTTTGTGTTACAAGAAACTTCTCGGAAGAAATCTATCAGTAATAGAGGGTGTCCAATATACAATGCAACCTAGAGTTTGGGATAGTAGAACGATGAACCTGAAGCGATACACAAATAATGGCTATGTCAAAATGAAATTTTGTTCATGCATATATTTTTAAAGTAGGAAGCAATGATTAAAGTACACTAGGAAGGTGTAAATATATATAGAGGAAGAGGTACAAATATGGAATATCCATGAATATTCCACTAGCACTAATGCAAGTTACGACTGTCACCAGAGAATCTCTCTCAGCAGAACTTAGTGCTGCCACCTGCCGCTTACCCTTCACTGCAAGAACTCGTGGTACTTTGCTCTGCACCATACTCAATCCAGTTTCGTCAACATTAAATATCCTGCCTGCTGAGTATTTTTTCTTCTCCATTTCTTCAGTTAGGAGGTCGAAAAATTTGTTGACATTTTCCTTTGTGAAGCCGGTGGCCCGTTGGAAAGAAGTTGCTGTTGGTTTTCGAAACGAGCATCTATCCTTATGCCTTTTCAAGAAGAGGCGGAGCCATCCTCTACCAGCTCTGTCTCCCAGAAATGGATTTGGAATTACGTTTCTTTTGGCTGTCTGAAAGGCCATTGTTTGTAAGTCTCGTCTGGTCAGTCCAAAAAATTTGCTTTCCATTGTTAGAGCATATTGAAGTAGTTGTTCTTCAATTTCTTGCGGCAAAACTGTCTTCCTCCCAAGCTTGGTTTTGGTGGCTTCATTCACTGTCACGTCTGATTTAGCCAGTCGGAAGAGAGTTGCGTGTGGAACATTAAATGTCTTGGCTGCCTTCAAATAGCCCATCTTTTTCTGTCGCACCGATTGTATTGCCTCCTGCATAGCAACCTCATACCACACTTTTCTAGCAGGTGACAATTTTCTACCTTTCGATGTTGTCGCCATATCTACAGTTGAAACACAGTTCTAGAATAAGGGTCTAAATATGGAATACCAGGTATTCCATATTCGAGCCACTACTGTCTTGTGAAAGAAAACGTCAAAACACTCACAGTTCAAACAATAGAAAAAAACTAGATATGTGGTAATGTCGCTACAAATGTCCTCTTTCCAAACGAATAGAAGTGTATTTGAATAGGCACGTGTATTAGAAATATACGACGAAATGCTCCTTACCAACAAAAAATTCACTTCACCGGGAAAACAATCAAAAGAAACCGACGCGTTGCTTCCGGCTTTAAACTCAACAATGACTACTTTTATTAACAAAGGAAGGAAGGAGGGATTGTTTCACAGTTTGTTCGCTAGAGTACTCACGTTACCTTACGAGATATTATAGTATTCCATATTAGTTCCCCTATTCCATATTTGTACCTGTTCCTCTCTCTCTCTCTCTCTCTCTCTCTTTCTATATATATAACGCGAGTGTTGCCGGGTGCATGTAAGTAAAAGTTTTATCATGATAATTTGTCTTTTCTTTTGTTTTCAGTAATTGCATAATCTAGACAGATCCTTAACACACTTTTTGATGCACTAAAACATCAGCAATGTTGCCAATTCAGAGTGTTAATTTATGAAAATTACAATTTCAGTAGTTTCCCTTACAGAGGCCTCATCCGATTAGTTATCGGTGGAAATGAAAAATTCTTTTTTCTGCTCCATAGATTACAAGGTACTCCAACTAAATAAACTGAAAATTAACGACAGAACATCCATACGTATGAGTTATGAGTCAATTTACATGTTTTGTTAAAAGATATATATATATATATATATATATATATATATATATATATATATATATATATATATATTTATTTATTTATTTATTCATTTATTTATTTGTTTAGAGGAAAGGAGGGCAAAGCGGACCACTTAACTTCAAGGGCCTCAAATGGCAACCAAAATTAAGACTAGGAAACCAAAGTTTTGAGGAAATAGTTTATGATTATTAAACTTTAAAATAATAATACAATAGTAAGGAGAAATGCATATACATAGTACATAAATGATATTGCATAATTACTGAACTACTGCAATTTACTCACTTTGTCCCACCGGTCGGGCAAAGCGGATCATGATAGTGGGGCAAAGTGAATAAGCAAAAACTCATACATTAAAAGTCAGGGTTTAAAACAGATATGCAAAATAGAAATTGTATAGAAGAACAATATATGTGTACACAGTCTAAGATAATAAAAGAATGACACCTAAATGAACTGCTTTACCTACCAGAAGACTAAAATGTTTAATATTTTGTGAGTATTAGCCTAACACATTTAAATATAGAATTAAGTCTAGACAAAGCTTGCATACACATAATTCCTAAATATGTTCAAAAAGCTCAAGTCCATAGAAGTCCATAAATATTTCCTCCTCGCATAGAATTCCCTGTCTCCAAAGATTAGGCAGAACGAGAATTCCCGTTCTGCCTAAAGATAAGATCATTTAAAATATTTTCTACAAAATCCTGGAGGGCCTTTAGGCAGAACGAGAATGGATCTTTTTAATATTGCACCCCCCTGGTTGGGAGGGTGTAAGGAATTTATAACCGGGGGGATCCGAAAATTTTAGGGGGTCCTGGGGGTGTTAGGGGGTGTAGATAAATCACTGAATATAGAATTATTTACTAGAATGATACAACTGTAAAGAGCTGATTTGATAACAAGGACATTTCTTTAACGATTAAATTTGTTGAAGGGTCGGTTTAAGAAGTACGATGACTCTCCGGTAAATAATGATGTTTCACTGAATTAACTCTATTTCTTCTCTTTAGGACGGGATCTTTTAAGTCCATTTCATAGTACTTTTAGAAAGAAAAGCGTTGTAATATTTGGAGAAAAATGAGACTATCATGCTTGATTATCTCTTCAAACAAGTGCTTTAAAAAGTTCATTCAAGAATAAATAAACGGTGGGGCGCCCTTGGAAACTTTTCTCTAATCGACTTACAAAGTGAAATTACGTTAATTAACTTCATTCGTTAAAGTGTTTAACTTGGCAAAATAATGATGTATGACAATTATATCCTCTTCAGTCCATAGATGCACATATGTGCACCTCTGTTTTTTTTTTTTTTTGCTTCTATTCTGAGACTTACGTCGTAGTAGAAATTGTTTTGTAACGTTTGTGTACTTCCCACCTGTGTTTATTACTAATCTTGTTCATTAGATGGCATCAACAACCATCATATTTCAAGCGATAGTTCAAAAAAAAAAAAAAAAAAAAAAAGACTGCTTAGTGCCAGGACTCTAGAGGATATATTTGAATTCTTCTCCCATGCCAACAGTTTCTAAGACGAGTAATTATGACGAAAGCTCGGAATATTGTAGGGGAAGAGCAGAAGGATAGCATAGAAATTAGAATCTTTTATCAAATATTTCCTAAAGAACTTTTCTATAATGGAAAATACTAGTTCAACTATAGAAGATTCCTATAAAAATTCCCAATTGATGAACAGAGATATCAAGTAGCTTACATATTGACCCAGAATATAATTAGAATTGAAAAACTGTTTCTTGAACGCAAATGTTCTTCCAGTGGCCAATCCTTCTTAGATAACAATCTTGTGTCACTGAAGTGGGTATGCAATTGAAATATGTAAATGAGAAAATGTAATAAAATAGCGATAAAGAAGATGAAATTAGGGGAAAGTTTCAAATTAATCCTTACTCATTAGTGAAAGAAAATATGAGAAGACAACTTGTGTAGACAACTAGTTATTGTGAGAAGTATTATGAGTTTTTCCTTTTGCACTACTCATATAGAATTCGTTTGAACTCATAGTCTTGCACGAAATTCGATTGTTTCGTATAGGCATCGTATTGAACCACATTTTTCTTTCATTCTAGGTTAGGATGACCAAATCACCAACTACTAAAAACAAGACATCTTTTATTTTTAGCTAGGTTGCTCCTCTGAATATATTGTACCGTAAGGCAAAAAAATTTAAAATTAAAGAAATAAAAATCAAAATAAATTGTTATCTAGTCAAGTACTAAAGGAACAGTGAATTCTTAAATCAAATTAAAAGAGCAATTAAACTAGTGGTTGCAATCTCTTATTGTCATGAAATGACAATAATTTATTAATGAAACAACTGACTTACAATGGTAGTATAGTGGAAATTTTTGTAACAATATAAATTATTTAACAGTGAGCATCCAAGAGTACTGAATTCATAACCAGACATAGTATGTCAGATTAATTGTATAAAAGATCATTATAATTTTACTCAATGCTTAACCAAACGGAAATAAGCTAAATATTTAAACATTCAAATCTGCCTGTCACTTTCAGAGACCTCCTAATTTCATGTCACATGCAAAATAGACAGTTAAAATTCCCTGTAGTCAAACTTTACCTCATTGCATAATTCGCTTGGTCTTGACCGGACAATGGTCTTTCTTGCGGCATTTGTAATTTCGTATAGACCATTCCATTGCGATTCTGGATACAGGACCCAGAATGCAGAATGCAGAATCCAGAATGAAGAATTCCGAATGCAGAATGCAGAATGATTTTTTACTTGCAAACTTGGTCATTTTATATGGACTATTGTCCTTGTTTGCCTTAATTATTTTTCCTTTTAACTTTGTCAAAAGCCACCATAAAAATTTACAAAATCTTAGGAAAGTCCTAATTACAATTTCTGAAAAATATTATTGTTATCTAATGATGTACAAATAACTATTTTTGAACTTTAATTTACCCTGAGGTTTACTTTCATCTTTTTCGTGATTTTATCCGAATTATTAATTACTACTGACAAGCAATGTTATTTGACTACAGGTGATTCTTGACTATTTTGCTTCTGCTTCCAACGATTTCTTGATTACACGTCCTGTCCTTGTGATTTTTAAAAAAATAATGTGATGCATGTATCCAAAAGTTAAAATATTACAGAAAACTTAGTTCCATCTTCACCTACCAAATTGCCATTATAATTTTTATGAAAACATGATTTTTTAAATTCTCAGTTCATGGTTTCATTACATTACCCCACCAACTAGAAGAAAAATTCATGAACAGTACCTTTAGCGTATGCCATTAGTTTTTAAATTCTCAGTTCGAATAAACATTGAATAAATTGACAAGCACTAAACACTGTGAAAAACACTGGGGGGTGAACATAATGTCCACTTGAATGATTGTGGTCTCAATTCAGAACACTGGGAGGTGAAAAACAGGGTCTTCTAATTGTCCTCATCGTGGCCATCGATAAACGAAAAATGTCCCTAGTCACTCCACAGAAATCGAAGTGAAGACTGAATGAAATGGTAGATGATGTGAACTGCAACTGGGCCTCTGTAAATGCAGACGCTGAGAGCTGCGACTGACAGTAGGCAACCGATAGTGGTTCCTATAGATGGTCCTCTTCTTGATATGTACTCGGGACCGTAGTGAAGGATGATGAACAGCTACCCATTTGGTGTGGCATTTGGGCATCACCTTTTGCTGGGAGCTGCGAATTAACGATGTCCTGGCCAAACCAAGGACCCTTGATGACGGATGAAAAACAGCTTGGCGTCTCGGTGTCCGTCGTGTGGACTGGAGGCGAGCTAAAGCTGCGGTGATTGGTTTTCCGAGTTCTGGAATCGAACCCTGGACCTTTATGATGATGGGACAGCTGTGGCACTGAAACATTTCAACAACAACTGGAGCCAAGGTGCTGCTGAATGATGAAAGTGACGATGTATCCGTGGTGAAACAGGAACGGGGGGAGATGCTGGCTGTTGTGGTGGTGATTCTGGAACAGCTGACGTAGAAGCTCGGCATAACTGCAAGGACTAGTTGACCATTAGGTGTTCTGGCTCTGGAGAAAGATGGCTGAATCTGCATGTGAGAGGCGCTGGAGAAACAGAAGCGGGCAGGCCAATGCTGGTACAGGAACGTCTGGAAGATGACCCTTGTAGAGGCTGGACGTAGCATCTGGAACTGGACCATCTCGAAGAAGGATGTGCCCATTGCTGGTGGACTGCATTTTACTGGAGAAGGAACTGACCTCCTGAAGTGACATCTCGTTGCAGTTGCATAATGACAAAAGAAATTGCATTAGTTTTTTATATTTATTATTTTTTTAACTTTTCGTGTTTTTGTCGTATTGCAATGTAAGGTAAAGTCGAACAATATCGAAAATTTATGGTAGAGATATGTTTAAAGTATTATTATTGAGAAATATTTTGTTTTTGACAAATATTATATAATAAGAACAAGGAAGTTTTCGCATCAACTGTGTTTGTTTACTTGTGGTTAATGACCCAGAAACGAAAGAATGACACTCCAACCGTTATTTGATGGAATGTTATGATTAGAATTGTAGTGGAAGAAAGTGTGTTTTTCTAACTAAACGGAAATAAGCTAAATATTTAAACATTCAAATCTGCCTGTCACTTTCAGAGACCTCCTAATTTCATGTCACATGCAAAATAGACAGTTAAAATTCCCTGTAGTCAAACTTTACTTCATTGCATAATTCGCTTGGTCTTGACTGGACAATGGTCTTTCTTGCGGCATTTGTAATTTCGTATAGACCATTCCATTGCGATTCTGGATACAGGACCCAGAATGCAGAATGCAGAATCCAGAATGAAGAATTCCGAATGCAGAATGCAGAATGATTTTTTACTTGCAAACTTGGTCATTTTATATGGACTATTGTCCTTGTTTGCCTTAATTATTTTTCCTTTTAACTTTGTCAAAAGCCACCATAAAAATTTACAAAATCTTAGGAAAGTCCTAATTACAATTTCTGAAAAATATTATTGTTATCTAATGATGTACAAATAAGTATTTTTGAACTTTAATTTACCCTGAGGTTTACTTTCATCTTTTTCGTGATTTTATCCGAATTATTAATTACTACTGACAAGCAATGTTATTTGACTACAGGTGATTCTTGACTATGTTGCTTCTGCTTCCAACGATTTCTTCATTACACGTCCTGTCCTTGTGATTTTTAAAAAAATAATGTGATGCATGTATCCAAAAGTTAAAATATTACAGAAAACTTAGTTCCATTTTCACCTACCAAATTGCCATTATAATTTTTATGAAAAAATGATTTTTTAAATTCTCAATTCATGGTTTCATTACAATATTTTTTAGCTTATCCATTCTCTCTGTATTTTTGAATCTCTCAGAAAGGGCAAATTTGGACTTTTTCGTTTTAACTCTTTGAGGGGCAGAAAAAGGAGACTGACATTTTGAGTTTGACACACGTACTATTTTATTTATGATGCTTTTCGAAAGAAATATTCTGCTATTGCGAATTAATGCTTATACCATCTCTTGAAAAACATGAAAAAACTTAAGTAGTTTGCGTTTCTAGCCATCATCACCAAAACTTACGAGATATATATGAGGAAACGTGATTACTGTAAGTGACCACCGCCAATGGAATTAATTAAATAACAAATAACTATCAGCAGCTACGAAAAAAATGAGAATATAAAATAATGAAATATTTTCCACTTCCATCCTGTTTGTTTCGTCTGTCCATCGAACGTTCATGAGCGAAAATATTCCTTCAGTATTGCCATTATGGGCAAGGATCGCAAACACATATTGGATATCTTTAAAAATTCAGAGTGCTGTTCAGACCTAGTATCGGTTTTGAGAAACACGTATCCACTTCTCGTGGTACTGGGATTTTTTTTTTTTGTTTTGTTTTCCTCGCTCCACTGCTTTATATTATTATTAACAAAATCCTTCAACAAAGCAATTTGATCGAAAAACAAAGAATCATTTATTGCAATACCTTTCTCCTTGAAGTAAGCAACACTCAGAGGCGGATTTTTTTCCTTAATATACACTGAGGAAATATACTATATGGTGCTGTAGGTGGCGTACTTAAAAAGGTAAGTTACATGCGTAATTCCTGTAGTTTTTGGAATTAACGTACAGCAGACGTATAACTGAAAATAAATTTTTTAAAATAGTTTCCGTATAAGTGTTCCATCGTACTTTCCATATGAAACAATATAGGCGGCCAGGATGTCACATACAAATGGAGGTACGTAACATATAACTGAGGAATGTAACATAAGTATATGCATATGATACACGGAAAACTGTTAGACATCATGCAACGGCATGATGTATCATCTAAGGGCAGTGCCTACGTAGCATACGGATAACGTATGCTCCGTACTGATTTCTGTAGCAAGCAATTGGATTTCGTATATTTGTGTAATGTACCTCTGTCAGGAGAACGGATTTTTCTCAGTGTAGAGATATACTAATTTCCATAATACGGAGTGTAGAGGAAGAAAGGAGGAAATGTCATCTCAAGTTTGTAATGAAAGAAAATAACGGAAGAATGGATAAAACAATTATTGTAAACATTTCTAACAAACATAATGCCAAAATAGGTGGGGACTAAAGAACTTTAATCTCTTATCACTTGCAGCAAAAATTCTAAGAAGATTCTATGGTAGAATAGATGTGGAAATTGATAAGGGACAATTTGAATTTAGAAGATGATATAGTATTAGCCAATGAGATTAATCCTTAGAGAAAAGAAAGGATGTGAATGTAGTGTTCGTTTATTATAGGAAATCAAGGCAGTGATGTTTGGGAGGAAGGTGCAGTAGTAACTTCAAAAGTTAAAATGAAGGAAATTGAACAAATGACAGATTCAATACGTTAGCACTATTATTAGTAAAGATTTTTATTGTGAATGAGATAGAAAAGCAAGACTAGGAATAACGACTAAAAGGATTTTTGAAAGTAAAAAAATTATAGCGTGGGTCACTGAATAAATAGTTAAAAAGAAAAGTAGTGGTCTAGTGTAAGTTATTGTATTATACGGTTATGTTGGGAAAATTTCGGTTGAATAAGAAATTAACAAAAAATCTGAAAATTTAATTGTAGCTGGCAATTAATCCTCGAGAATTGTAATGAATGAATAAATGAAAAGTAATTGCTTTGAAAATCAATCGCGATTGAATATAGTTTGCAGTTTATCGAATTCTGATTAATTTCTATGGCACTTACTTTCAATTGATTGGTTGATTGCAATTTATTTTCATTGGCTACATCGTACAGCTATTTTCGTGTAACAACAAGAAAGAACAATTGGCCTCTTTAGGAAAATTGTATGGGGAGGGGATTGAGCAATCGATGTTTTGTCACTAAACCGTGTTCATGACAGATAGACACCCAAGGGTAGTAAACATAAGCATAATATAAAAGCATATGACGATCACCATTTCCGGCTTTCTTCCCAGACTGGACGGATAAGGGTCGTTTACCACCACTTAATGTAAGTACCTTATTTCAAATCTGTGAATTGGGACTTCTTACCTGAAGTTTTAATTGCTTAGGACGTAAGCGAGTTTACGCCCTTTTTGCATGAAACGCATTTGTGGCTTTTGCCATGATTGTTTAGCCTCCTGGTAACATTTCAATTCAATATCAGAATAAAATGCTGCACATTACATTGTTTTATGTAAGAGAAAAACACTACTTAAATTTTCAATATAGTTTTTCTCCAACTCCCTTATTGCATCAAACTCCTCAATTGCAATTAAGTGGCACGGTAGCTCAACTAGAGCACTTGCCTCTGGTACGTGGGGTCCCTAGTTCGATCACCAGCCCAGTAAGTTTGTAGCGGAGAACATCGTGTCCTTGGTTTTTCTCGGGTACCCCGTTTCCTCCCACTTTCTTATTCTATCATCATTCACTGGCTTTAATCTTCGTTTCCGTTCGCCCCAATGGCATAATCGTGGGGCGTAAAATTGGAAGATTTCAGTTTTTTACAAATGTAATTGTCAATAGCAATGAACAACTTTCAATTACTCCATTGCAATTAAGAATTAAACGCTTCATCTACATTAACAATTAACAATTACAAATTTAATTCTCTAACGACAAATTGGAAACTAACAATTCACTTAATTTTACTTGATAAGGTCAGGATTGAATTCAGTCGCAATTAATATAATTGCAAAGAACAAATTGAAATAAATTACAATTGAAATCAATTGCAATTCATTTCCAAAGCAATTACTCTCAATTGATTGGTTACATGTAATTGATTTTAATCGATTAATATCCAAAACTGTTATATGAGGGTAAAATGATGGACACTACATGGAACCAATGAAAGAAATAATAACATTACAAGTAGTTGAACAGAAGAAATTATACTGGATAGGATATTATTTGGGAACTAATTATCCTATATTGTAAGATATACAATAGGAAGTTCAGTGAAAAAGAAAAGATGGTTTTGTAAGAGAGAATATTACATATTAATAGTGAAAAAAATAACAACTGACAAGTAATACGTGAAGATGAAAATATTAGCTTATCATTAGTAGCTTCTCACTTTACTGCAAGTACTCTTCCAGAAATGCCAACTTGCTTATAATGGTAAATTGTCAATGTACCTAAGTCATAGGGTCCAAATCCTCAATATTTTGTTCATAAGACACATTCCTAGAAAGCAGCGAACACATTGACTGGTAACTGTATTGCGCAATTTCGTTCAGCATTATCTTCATTAAAAGAACGATCTATTGACCTTGACACGCTAGCTTTAATCTTGTTTCTGTGATTGCATGTGGTTTCAGATAATATTAAAACTTACTGTGAGTGCAAATAAAGATATTCATAAACGAAGTCTACCAGCCTTTATGCTTTGCTACAGTGCAGATTCTAATTCATTTACCTTATATAGCTAAGCCGAACTTTCAAACAAGAAGATGAGAATATATCTGAGCGGCTCGGGCTATCATAACAGTAGTCGCCACCTTCTGTGAAATTGAGTTATTAGGTTGGATCGATCCACAGAACAGTGTGTAAGTAGTTTAATTGCAGAAATGTACCTGCAGGTTCGAGGGGAAGCTTGTTTGGCATGTGCAATTGCATTGAATTGGATGGTGATGAACCCTGATGATGGTGATGGTGCGGAACCTTCTTTTGCAGTTTACTGGAAAGATATAAAATGTAACATACCATTATGTTTCCCTAGGCCGCTCATATATGGATTTGTTTCCTGTGGTATAAAACGGTCAGTGGTTGCACCTGAAGGAAGTCACAATATGTACTAAAATAATTTTATCTACAAAATAAGAGAATAGAACTTACGTAATGTACTAATTTTTGCATACAAGTGTTAATGAATTAGGTAAGTTTTCTTCTGTTACCAGGATTTAGGCTTTAGGATATACATTTCTGGGCTTTCGGCATCTAAGGCCATTTAGCCCGTCATGTATGAGGGACGACGTCCCTCGGCGACCACACTATCCGGCGAAATGGAAGAAAGAAAAGATTGGGGAATGAAGGAAGCGGCCTCGGATCTATAAGTTAGGTACCACCCCAACATTTGCCTGGTTTCAACGAGGAAAACCCAGGAATACCTTATTCAGGACAGCTGGCCTGAAAAAGCTTTCTACACTTTTTCGACCGAGTGCCCCCAACGGGAATCAACTCAGAACCGCGCGCGCCGAAGGCGAGAGCGTTAGCGACTATGCTACGTGGGGCCACTTCCCTTACCTTGCTCAGATTGCTCAGACGCGCCTCTTCGGTTTCGGCACCTGAAGATTTAAACCGAAACGGGCTATCATCATTGCAATCTTCTTTCTTTATTTCATCATTCATTTTCCTTTTTTTTTTTAGAGCTGGGACAAGGACAAGGACAAGGACAAGGACAAGGACGAGGGCGAACCACAACACATTGAACAGAGAAAACAATCAAAACAAAACAAAATAAAATTTAAAGAAAAAAAAAAAAACAGCAAATCCTTACTACTAACTACTATTCTCGAATGATTATCAAGTCTTCTTTATCTAATCAAACTTATCTACTCTACGTTCTGTCTCAAGTCGAGCTTAACATTCATCCTATCATAAATATCATCATTCATTGCTTTTTGCCTATACTTATCTCATCCATGCAGTATTCCCTCTTCTTCTTTGTTTCATTTCGTTCAGGTTTCCCTGTATGATTAGGTTTTTCACCTTGTACATAATTTGATTCTCTCCTGTATGTTTTTTATTAATTTACCACACTCTCCTACAAAATCACTAGACACACACTTCACTTATCACTATTAAGCACTGTCCACACTGGTATTTATAATATTGCACTAATACACTATCACACCCCTGTATGTGAAACATTTTAACGACTAATTCCACTACACGCATTACACTTGTTTCGTTCCTTTTGTGCATTCGTTAAATCTTGTCTATCTCATGTAGGATGATTTTGTTTTCGATATATGTTCCTCGGTTGTTTTACGCATGTCCACGGTCCCCAATACAACGGCTTGGGGTCCAGGACCCACTCGGAGCACTTAGTGCGGGCCCTGGTCAGTTGTGTCCCACCGCCGTGTGCACCGGAACCGAAAGCGGCGCGTACGCAACAAGATCGCGGACGGTCACTATTTTCTTTTACCCGAGTTCATTTGTCTCATTTCTTAATTCTATGAGATATTAATGTGCTGTATATTAGAATGCACGATAACCCACCACCGAAACACGAAATTCACTCCGGCCCGACGCATCCGGAGTTCCAATCCGGTCTGTCCGGGGATGTGTCGAGCTCACTTTTACTCCCGCGCTTCCTTCCGGGGCATGCGGAATACCAGCAATCCTGGAGGAGGCCTCCGGTCCGAAAGGAACGCCCCATACACACGTTCTCACATTCAAACTAATTTATTCATATATCTATTAATTTCTTATTGGTTTCTGTTTGCTAGATTCCTTTCTTCATATTGTTTTTTGCTGCGTTCGGAAAATTCAGCCGTAATTCTGTTCAGCACTTTAAAGTCTTCCTCTTCGCTAATAATATCCTCTAATCTTCCTGTTCTTCTATTGTTCCTCTCGTTCATTCGGTCTTCTAGTAGGGGACACCACATTATATAGTGTTCCGGAGTTCCAAACTCACCACAACCACAGTTCCCTTCTTCTTTTAAGCCAAACCTTTGAAAATATTGGCCATAGGGCCCATGTCCCGTGAGGAAGTGTACAAGGCCTGCAGATGGTTCAAAATGGTTCCATTTTAGTCTTTCATTTATGTTTGAAATTAATTTATGTGTTCTTCTTGCCTTCTCTGAGTTGTTCCAGTCTTGTTGCCACTTTTCTAATATTACTTGCTCTATGTCTTGTATGTTATCTATTTCTTTCCCTATTAGGTCCTGTACCCTACTTTTGTTTCCTTTTTTAAACCAATACATTGCCGCCCGTTGGATTATTAATAAATGCATTGGTTTTAACCCCAACAATACAGCTAGTGCATTGTGGGGAGTAGTACCAAATGCCCCGCTTAGTCTGATCATTATGTTTCTTTGCGGTCTTTCTATTTTCAGTTTTAGTGCATTGTTTTCTAACAACCTGTGAGCCCAAACGCTGGCAGCATAATTCATAGTTGCCCCTAAAATTGAGTCGTGGTATATTTTTATTATTTTTCGTGGAAGCTTATATTTATTACTTGCTATATTTATTAGTTTATTGGTAACTTTCTGTCCTTTATCACTAATGTAATTTATGTGATGGCCAAAGTTTAGTTTATCATCTACCTGAATGCCAAGATATTTGAATTCGCTTACTCTTTTTATTTTTTCTTCTCCAATTTTGATGGTTGGGTCCCTTGCCAGTTTTGTTCCGAAAATCATATATTTGGTTTTTTTCTTGGATAATTTTAGTTTACTTTCTGAACTCCAATCTTGCAATATTCTTATTATTTCTTTTGAGTTTTCTTCTATTTCCCTTCTTGTGTTTGCTGATGTTATTACTGCTAGGTCATCTGCAAAGGCTATTACTCTATCTACGCATTTATTTTTGTTTAATGCTTCCAAGCATGGCTGGAATTCAATGTCCCACATCAATGGACCTAGAATAGATCCCTGTGGGCATCCTTTTTGTGTATTAATGCTAATATCCCCATTCTCTTCTTTTATTATTATTTTTCTGTCTTGAAAATAATCTTTTATTGTGTTCACTAGGTATTCTGGTATTTTTAGCTCTTTTAGTCTTCGTACCAGCGAGGGGATCCACAGATTGTCGAAAGCCCCTTCTATATCTACAAACAAGGTTAATACGTACTTTTTTGCGCTCCTGCGATCCAAAATGTTGTCCACAAAAGCATTTAGAGCGTCCTCGGTTGATTTGCCCCTCCTAAAGCCGTATTGCAAGTTATCTCTTTCAATATTCCTATATTTGTGTAGTCTGGAAACTATTGTTTTTTCATAAATTTTGGAAATATTCCGAAGGAGGCATATTGGTCTGTAGGAGCTTACATCTGTTGGGTCCCTATCTTCACTTTTCATTAATATTATTAATTTTGATTCCTTCCAAGAAAGCGGAAATTTCCTCTTCCTTAGTAGAGTATTGCATAATTTAGTTAGATAAGGTATCCATATTTCTTTCTTCTTTTTATAAATTTCATTTTTTATTCCGTCTAATCCAGAACTTCCCTTACCAGGAATACTTCCCGTTTGTTATACTGGTTATTTCTTCCACGAGAGTATATATTGTGCGGATTTTACATCATCCTCTGATTGAGTGGCCAAGAGCCTGGTCTAACACTATGACTCCACATTTGCCGTCATAAAGTCGGTGCGGTCAAATCATTCTCAGATGGTTTTGAAGGTAGCGGAACATCACTGAAGTAACCCCTTGAGATGGATATTCCAACAAGTAGTTTTAGTTGAGGGTATTCTTCCGGTTGAATGCTGAAAAAGAAAAGTATGTATACATGACTCCAAAAGTGCATTACCACCTGCAATTCCCCCTTCCCTGCAATAGTAGGCAACCCAAAACAGGGCCGTTAGGATTGTTGAGAACTTGAAAGACGTTGGACCAAATCTCAATTTTGTGACAAATGTATCAGAGTGGCAAACTGCAAATAAAAGAATAAAATAAATTGTTAAGAATGACGATTCTATTATCGTAAGAGCAATGGATGACACACAAAGTTACGAAGTGATATTACTTAAGCAGTTCAAATGAGAAGAATAGAAAGAAATAGATATAAGAGGAAAGCAGTCTCTCTTCTATTTCCAAAAAGAAATACTCTCAAAAATGAAAACGGTTACATAGTATAAAGGTTTAAAATAAAAGCTTAACAGCACAAAAACAAACATCCACACGAAACAGAAAGAAAAACACAGAAGGGACACCAGCAGACTTGCGGGCCTTCCATGTAAGATAAAGAGATGGGACCCTAGTTGCAAACACAATTTTTATAATAATAATAATAATAATAATAATAATAATAATAATAATAATAATAATAATAATAATTATTATTATTATTATTATTATTATTAAAAAATCGTTACCCTTTCAAAATTTCTGACTCTACCTAACAGCATGTCTTCATATACCGGTCATGTGTACACTTTTTGTCAATGAGCGGTTCCAAAGACAAAAGGGATGGAAATCTCCGAGAGAGAGGAAGAAAAACTTTCTTATGATAAATACTAGGTCAAGGTTCTAAGCATTTGCTTCTGGCAAACGCTATTTTGTTTCATTTTCGGAAACAGAAATGTTTTTAGGGCTAAGAAATTACAGTGCAAATATGGAGAATATAATATGCAAATTTGGGGTTTAGTTTACCTGAATGGGGGACATGTTATCATACATTTCAATCTTCAATAAGAGAGCAAAAAGTCTTCCCTGTGCTCATCCAACCGAGAAATGTCTTTGGAAGAAATCAGATAAGGAATTTTGCAGGTGTCCACTCAGCCGTGGACCCAACACCTATCGTTATCTTACGATCAGAGTTTTCCTAAGTGATTCCTTGTCACGCATTAAAATAACAGGAAATCACTTACTAGTTCGTTTTTAAAATACTGGTTCCATCTCGCAGGTTATATTCCTTCTTTAATTTTCTTAATACTGATCATTGGGAATAGTTTATACAAGTATACAAATGTATTTCCGTTCAAGTTAGACTTTTATGTTCTGTTTCTTAGTCCGATTGAAAGTTTAACTTCTCTTTTCAGCACTGACGATATATGTATGTGAGACGGGACCTTAGTGGGATCCGAACCACTGCTCAGGTTTGCATTTTCCTGGTTAACAATTTTAGACATCCAAACTATACTATGCATAAATATCAAAAGTCGTATAAAAAGGTTATATCCGTCCGTCTGTCCTTTCAACGTTGATCGGCATTGGAACAAATATATAGCAGTGATCGAAACGACAATACGTATATACTAGTAGCTCCCGGGGACATTTTCAGTAGATCGCGTTAACGCTCTGGTTGCTAACCTTGATTTTATTTATTTATTTATTTATTTATTTTTCCTGTTTTGACTTGCAATATGGAGAGTTCTACAGTTGTCATAAGTATATAAATGCAAATTGTAATTACAACTTATTACACCATTTGAAGTACTAAATTATAAGAAACATCACATGTTAAATTTGTTACATCATATTCATACATCGTTATCATTTGCAAAGTCCCGAACTGAATAATATTCTTCCTTCACTGAGCTGACGCAACAAAGGTAAGAGGTTTTTTTTTTCAAAAGAAAAGTCGGTAGTTCTTTTGGTAATAGCTCACAGTAGGATTTAAAAACGGTAGGTCAGAAGCTTCATATCCTTGGCGACCACCAGTGGCGTATTTAGAGGGGGGGCTTCCGGGCTTAAGCCCCCCCCCCGAAATCTTACTTACTATAGTAAAGTATATGACATATCTTGCAGAATTTTCATATTTTTAGGCAAAGCCTCCCCCCCCGAAAGTTTGCAAAGCCCTCCCCGAAACAAAATCGTAAATACGCCACTGGCGACCACTGATATATAGCGACAAGCTTTTTTTTTTATTATTTAAAGAAATGATTTAGGTTTTTAAGAAAATATGTCATTTTTGCTTTTAACATTCCACTAAAACCAAAAATGGTTGAAGTTTACTAGTACTTCTGGTTTCAATATTGATTTTCATAGAGCAACGACGGTAAGAGATATCGAGAATCGTTTTCCTGTAATCGATTAAGCATACCAGAAATATGTTCCATCTACCCCGTTAACTCTATTCAAATCTGAAGTGGTTAAAATCAACAATTTCTGATTTCGACGTTGATAGCCATAGAATAAAAACCGTAATAAATAGGACGTGCGTTTTTGGAAATCGATTCAGTGTTTCAAGGAATCGTACGATTTGCACTTGTAGCAATCTTAAAAACCGGAAGTAGTTATTTTTTATAGTTCTTCCGGTTTTAATTCGACCACCAAAGATTAGAAGCGGTAAAATATCATGAGTAATGCCTCTCTAATACAAGGTCCTGATTTGAAGAGGGTACAGGAGCAATTGTTTTCCGTTAAGTTTGAGAAACACTTTTTTTTTTAAAGAAAATAAATTGTATATTAATATATTAACAAAGAAAGTACAACTCTTGTTTGTGGACATTCTTGACTTCCTGACAAAATCTGAAGTGACTCTATTGTTCTCACATGGATTCAATGTTCCGAGGTTAAGTTTTATCTGTATTGAAACCAGAAGTGGATGAAATATACTTTTCTGATTTCAGCGTTGATCATCATACTGAAAATCATGGATAGCAAGAAACAGGTTTTCATATATATATATATATATATATATATATATATATATATATATATATGAAGAAATATACTATTGCTTCATGTTGTAATATTGATTGCGATAGAGCGAAAACGTTAATAGAAGGTGACTTACTATTTTTATCTGGATTCAGTATCCTAAGAATAGATTTTATGTCAGATTTATTATTCTACTTAAACCCGAATTAGTAAAAAGTAGTAGAACTTTCGGGTTTCAATATTGATTTGTATATGGTAATAATTGTAAGACATAGCAAGAAACTGTTTTATACCTATATTCAGCGTCACATGAACAAGTTTCATCTCTCACTATGCCTAAATTGCGGCCGGAAGTTGCACATCTGTTTCAATATTGTATTCTCATAGTTTAGAAGTTTAGTATAGCTTCACAAATATGAAATGAAACTCCTCTGTTCAGAACTGTATCCGGTTGAATTGGTAGGTACACTCATGTCCAAAATGATTATCGCATATCTATAACTGTCTTCTTGTACGAATATATTTTGATAATGATTTTGGAGGGCACTTTTAATACTGACACTATGTGTATAATTGGGAAATGTATATTTGTGGTAAATTTCATAGGAAAAGAATGATAAATACGAAAATTAGAATGAATAAAACAAAATATTGCTAAATGGAGAAGAAAGTTTTATTTTCATATTATTGTTCCTATTTATTGCTCTTTTGACATGAAATTTGCCACATACATGTGTTTGCCGATTATACACATACTAACATTATAAGAAACACCGGGCGAATTCGTTATCAAATTATATTCCTGCAACAACATATCTATAGACATGCGACATCATTTTGGACATGAGTGTACATAGTTCATCATACAATGGGAAATTTCTCGTGACGGGGAACAAATGCTTCAATTATGATGTGCCCATTAACCCCATCACTAAATTAAGGAATAAATCAAGAATCATATTATAAGTGGCAGACCTTTACTCAATACTGTATCTGCGTGCAGAACAAAATTCAAGCAATATGCTTATGAAATGGACAAAATCGAAGAGACAGAATCCAAGTGGGTTCTATTGATGGAGAATTAAAGTAGAAATAAAAGAGAAAATTTAGAAAGTAATGTATTTATTTCTCTCTTCTCAAAACTTTTTTGTTAGTTATATTTGTCAATAAGGCAAGGTGGTATAGATCCTATAATAAGCCAAAAGTACTTCACGTCAAAAATTAATCCACGTCAATTGGATCTCAGGTGCATTTTTACCCTTGGTTTATTGTCAATTAGACTAGTGCATAATGTCTGACTTTTTTTTTTACTTTTGTCTGCTCTGTAGCTACGAAACCTTGGTCCTTCTTGATACCTTGGATTGCAATTCAATATGCTTATGTCCAATCAATTGCTGAAAGTCTCTGTTTTGCACTTCACAGAATTTATTCTTATTCGTCGGTACCCTTCGATTCCTCAATTAGTTGCTGAGTTCGACGAAAGACCCTCTCAAATAAGCCAAAATAATCTAGCAAATCTTCAGTTTCATATTCTCCATTGCACATATCTCAGGCCATTTTAAACTTTGTGCATTGCTAGAAATGCTAAACACAAATTACTCCACTACGTGTACCCAATGGTTCATCTTCCCTGTATAAAGTTTCAAAACATAATGCTTGAAATTTTCTCTACACTGACTGCGACAAATTATAGAAACGTACCTTCACATTTGCACTCAGTCTGAAAATATTTTTTGACAGTGTTCATCATCGCCATTTCGAAGTCCATTACAAGAGTCAAAGGACCAAGTATTATATTTATAAAAACATACTTTCGATACTGTGTATCACTTACCTCTCTTAATAGTAGGAACTTCATTGATATCAGGTATTACTAGTATATACGTATTGTCGTTTCGATCACTGCTATATATTATCGTTTTTGTGCCAATGCCGATCAACGTTGAAAGGACAGACGGACGGACATAACCTTTTTATACGACTTTTGATATTTATGCATAGTATAATTTGGATGTCTAAAATTGTTAACCAGGAAAATGCAAACCTGAGTAGTGGTTCGGATCCCACTAAGGTCCCGTCTCACATATATCATCAGTGCAGAAAAGAGAAGTTAAACTTTCAATCGGACTAAGAAACAGAACATAAAAGTCTAACTTGAACGGAAATACATTTGTATACTTGTATAAACTATTCCCAATGATCAGTATTAAGAAAATTAAAGAAGGAATATAACCTGCGAGATGGACCCAGTATTTTAAAAACGAACTAGTTAGTGATTTCCTGTTATTTTAATGCGTGACAAGAAATCACTTAGGAAAACTCTGATCGAAAGATAACGAGAGGTGTTGGGTCCACGGCTGAGTGGACACCTGCAAAATTCCTTATCTGATTTCTTCCAAAGACATTTCTCGGTTGGATGAGCACAGGGAAGACTTTTGCTCTCTTATTGAAGATTGAAATGTATGATAACATGTCCCCCATTCAGGTAAACTAAACCCCAAATTTGTAAGTGGATTTATTTACATTGCAACTAGTGGTAATAAAGAAATTGTCATTAGAAAATATTACTGCAAAAATTAAGTTTTATTACTTCATCCATCGCGTCTTAGGTACCTCTTATACCTAGCCCCTACAAATACCGATATCGAAAATTAGGATATAGATATATCGACGTCGATATAATGCGATCTCGATTATTGATACATATCGCACAGGCCTAAATCCGAGAAGTAATGCTTGGAATATACTGAAATCAACAACCAAAATATAAATATGTTCTTCCATTTCTGTACCCAAGGTTGAGGAGAAGGAGGTGAACCCGAACAAAAATTTTAAGCCAACAAAATTTGATAAAATAAAAGTAGTTATACTTTGCTGTTAATAGAAAACTACTGTCATTTACCTTTTACAGACATGATTCAGTTAGTGTCAGTCACATTTTATATTTCGTGTCGTTAAAGATAACATGTTTTACCAATGTCTTACAGACATAGAGAACTTTTTTCTAGCCGCGTGTAACAACATTATACGAGGATTGCAATCTTTCTTTCAGAACAAATTCTGCCACCTCGGTGTTCTTGTAAGTTGCGCGTCACAGGTTAACTGCTTGTGTACTTCAATCCAACAAAAGTGAAAAGAGGTCTAAGACACTACCCCAATTAAACACAACTACACATTTGTGAGGCTTCCGCGTGGTTGATTATTCGTCTGTGAGATTGGAAGGTTTACGTCACTAGACTTCCAATCACAGAGTCCCGTATTCGAATCTTGGCTGGAACAGACGCTCTCTGTGTGTATATAAAGTGGTGTGTAATGGTAGTAAGCAAAAAGAAGCTGTGATTATTATTATTATTATTATTATTATTATTATTATTATTATTATTATTATTATTATTATTATTATTATTATTTCAAAATTTCGTTAGTTTCGTTGCCTTTCACAGAAAGTTTTTTTTTTTTCAGTACTACTTATAACTACATTAGAAGCAAATGAGTGTTTTGGGAAAGATGTTCTTATATCCATGCTTACTTTCCTTACTTTTTTTTCCCTTGGAACGAAATCAATTGTTATTTCGGTGTCGCTATCTTCTGGGTTGCCTGGACGATTTCTCTCTCGGAATACGAAGAAAGCAAGGTTCCATTTTATTTTCATCCACCCATTAGTTACATCAACCACAGTTTAACGTTATTTTGGTTCATCTGTACAACAGCCGGCCCGCGGGCCATATGCGGCCCGCCTAACCCTGTCTTCCGGCCCACTGATCAGTTATTGAAAACAATAATTATATATATATATATATATTACAAAACCTGTTAAGAAATTTTTCATCGATCACACAGTGCGAAACGTGGTAACGCCCTGAATACAAGCACTTGGCAAGCGCAGGTACTTGGGGGGAAATTCCCTCGGTATAGGGATTGCAAGATGTACCGACAAAGTTTTAAATACATTATTCTCCTTCTCTTTAATGAGTAAATATTTTGGTTACCAGTATAACAGTTGTTTTGTGTTATTGTGATGAAAATTACTATGAACATGTTCCATCATTTAATACTATACTATTCAATTGTCGTAAAAATGATATACCTACAGTTAGGCCCGAGACGTTATTTAGTGCTCTGTGATAGGCCTGCCCACTCTTCCAAGTTGCACACCTCTCCTGTACAACTTGCATGCTGAGTAGCATGTACTTTTCCTCATGTGAATGTTCTTCTTAGCAATTTCTCATATTCCCTGTTTTTGGTTATTGCACCCTCTTTTCATTCATGTTCCCACGCTAATTCCTATTGCAGGTATACACACACTATGCTGCTGTTATTCACCTCGAATGGCCCGTCTCTCTCATTTATGGTAACTAAAGCATATATTTTTACCTCTTTTGATGTTGGAGTTATGCAACCCCATATAGCTAATTACAAAAGTCCCGCGGCATGTTAAATTCGTTGAAGATATCACATTGCCGACAACGAATTACTGTTTGCTATTTTTATAGTTTCCGAACCACGCTAATGTAGACCTCTCTTTCTCAAGAGATTTGGCGAGGATTCCCCACTTACCTTGGGGAATCCCTTGCTCACGGGTTTCACGATTGCGGTGTAAGCATTTATAAATAGAGCACTTCGATGTCTTTGACTTGACCATACTGTCTTTGCTCTATCGTTTAGGATAGTGAAGATATTCATATAGATCTCCAAAGTTCACTTTCCCACGCTTTCCGCACCCTATATCTCCGAAACTATAAACTTTTTGCCAAAGTTGCAGAGGACTTTTTTCTTGGTTTGACGTCAGCTATCTACCCTTAAATCCTTTGTACGCATTAATAGGACAAGGTCTATTCCGAAATTAATGAACCCCATTTTCTTCTGCCGCGACTATCTGTCACACAGCGTTGCCGCGCTTGCACGGAAGGGTGGGTAGAGTCTTGGGAATAGAGCGCCACCAGTTCGATACACATCCAAAATAAAATAATTAAGTATAATACTATGGTCATAATATGATGGATTTCAAATGAACACCATCAAATGAATCACATATAATTACGTACATGACTTGCAATACATGTGAAGATCATAATTTCGCTTACAGCAATTTGATAATCAAAACCGTTGTGAAGATTTTTAAAAATAATTAACGTTTGGAACACTGTTTAAAGTTATGTAATTCCTTCAACTTGTAATTCTACCAAAAAATATTGTTGTAGTGTTATAGAAGCGAAGTCTCGTTTTAAAAGTTCCTACAAATATTTCATTTTAAGCAGTATACCAAGTTTCACAATTTTCTTATAGGCCTATCTGTCGAATAGTTTACAATATCAAATTGCTCCAAATAGCATTACGATCTTTGTGTCTATTGAAAACCATATATGTAACTAGATGTGATACTTATCTGAAAATATTTTCGAAATAAAGTCCTTTGAAGATAATCAAATTTTCAATTCAATTTCCCATTACTTTTTCGAAATAACGTCCTATGATGACTGTGGAATGCGACGTTAATTTACTCAGGATATGCATTACCCAGTCAGTCTCCTTTACGTTATCCTTGTTGTAGAACTCTCTAAAAGCTGGTTGTTTTTCTATATTTATGATACTGTAGCGTACTTAGTTTCAAACGCTGTATGGCAAACATAGTATGTTAAGTTTTCGTTTCATATGTAGATTTGAAATACGTAATTGTCTCACGTAGTTCTATTTGAAACAATACAACTTTATGTTTTTTGGCAACACTTTTAACATTATAGTACCACAAAGTTAGCCTAACAATGTGCCCCTTCGGTGCTAGCAACGTTCAACATATGTAACGTATATTGGACCACCATTCAAAATGTAATGATTAATTTAAATTATACATATATTTTACGTTACATTCCAGCCCACAGTCCATGTAATTCTTAAAATATATAAAAACGATCAAATCACATTAAATCAGGCACGACAAATTATATGACTATTACCTTTATTCTCCAAACTCCATTAATTATAAATTTCTTTTTGCGGTTGTTATGGCAATGTTTTAAACAAGCAACTATCTGATGTTAAGGTAACTAAATGTAACGATTATACACATAAAATCAACATATATCAACATAATATAAAAAATAGAAGAAATTACAAAATAGATATACAATATCATTGTAATATTGCTCCTGACAAGGACTTCTTAAATTGGTTACAATTTAAGACAGGGTTGTTTTTTTTAAACAAAGTGTTTAAAACAAATGATTAAAACTTCTTTTAAACAATTGATTTTGTTTTAAAAAATTATATACGTTTTAAACATTTTGTTTTAAACATGTGTATTTTTAAGACTTGTTTTAAACACATTTTATTTTATTTTATTTTGTTTTTGTAAAAGAAAAAGTCTGTCAATGAAAGAAAATTGTCAGAAAGTGCTCCCCGTTCAGAAGACTATTTTCTTCCCATGCGAATGTTTTAATTTCTCGTGGCTACAGCGGATCAATGTGTTGGTCTACAATTTGGTCTTTTTTCTCCCCTTGTTTTTAATGTTCATTGGATTGTTTAAATGCATATCAGTTAACTTACGAGAAAGTGTCGTAGTCTAAGATTGGACTACTTGTGGAACTGATATTAAAAAATAAGTAAAAGAATTATCATGGAAACAAGTTTTTGTATTGTATTCAGAAAACTAACAAGGGATTCTTTGCTAAATCGCAGTTCTGAAATTAAAATATCGCAGGCATTCGTTGATAGAGTACATGTTGGCTCTCAGTCTCCGTGTAACTTGGAATCGTTTAACATGATTTTTATAGGAAGAAGGAAAGGACATCAATTGAAGCAAATTTATTAAAGTAACTCAAACTTCATTAGATACGAAAACGACCATACGAGCTCGTTGTAAAACGTGAAGAAATAAATAATTGGTTTAGTTCAAAGAATGAAGAATCATTATGAAAAATACAATGCTGTGAAAAAACTGGAAACCCACACAGATGCTAGAAGTGTTGATCCCAAACTTCCTTCTGATGATTCTAACGTCACTGATGTGATTGAGATGCAACTAGAAACTTCAGATAAGACTTAATTTTGTATCACTGATTTGTTTTTCATTACATTATGAAACTTTTATTTCGGTCCTCTCCATAACCTTCGTTCTAAATTTTCTTTAAAATGTTACATCCTGGCATAACTTGTATGAAGGGACCAGGGAAGAAAGCGCAAGTATGGCAGTCAGTCGTGTAACTAACCATTAAAGCGTGATACTTATTGTCACATCATTGCCGAACGTCAGTGAGGCTCCTTTGACGACTTTGTCTACATTTGTTCGTCTGTCTGTATGTATGCACCACGCTATAGAGCTCAATGTTCGGTTTTTTAGCATTAAATTTTGAGGGTAGAGACACGAAACGTCCGAAATTTTTTGTATAGATTTGGCTGCGATCCGACGTAAAGTTTCAAAATTAGTGGTTCGGATACTACTTTAAACAATAAACCCTCTCATATATCTTTGCTACTGATGCAAAATGTAATCAAACTAAACAAACTAATTTTATGCTTTTCGAACGAACTTGGGTTGCAGGATAGTTGTCTCTCCAAATTAGTTTTTTTCTAAATATTTTTAGATGTGAGGAATTGAGAGCACAAGGGATCCAAGTCGATTTTCAGAAGGTCCCCTTTTGCTCAGCAAACGTAGTATCTTCGTAGCCAAGAGTACGAAATAAATGAATCAAAAATCAGCTGAAAGGGTGTGGGCTACAATTTCATGGGACAACTGCTAGATAAGGGTGTTGAAGAAACGGGGGGACAGGAGAGCTAATTTCCAACTCCTTGCTCATAAATTTAAGATATTAAGCTTATATTGTGTACGCTGGAGCCTGGGGATGATTAAGCCAAGCTCTGAATGCTATAGTCAATAGTGATAAGAGTAAGAGTCTTGGTCTTGCAGTTTTTATAAGAGTCTTGCATGCAAGACCAAGACCAAGACCAAGACCAATACTCTTGAGCAAGAGTCTTGCACAAGTACCGGCACTACTTAAATTCTTTAATAGAATGTAAAAAAGTGGTAAAATCATTACATCTTTCACTTGGATTTCTTGGCGTCAGTAAATATGCCACTGAAGCGAATGTATTCCCAGTAGTTTATGCAATCCGTGTGAATCGAGCTGCACCTGTAGCATATTGCTACACTATGTCATTTTCTGAATCGGTTGTTCGCGTTTTCTGTAGTTATTACTCGTTTTCAAGCCATACAGATGTCATTCTAATCAAAGCATGTTACACACAAAGAAATGTGTCATTGGTACTGGATTACTATGCATTTCTGCGTTTTTAAACAATGAGGGTTACTTACCGGGAAATCAGACACTGTTCTACAGGTGCGTTATCTGGATAAACTTAAACCTTCGACCTGGTCAAGTTTGCCGGCTCGTCCTCGAATAAATATAACAAAAGAAGGACGTGTTTTTCACCCTTCTATTTCTTTGTCTCAGGCAGTCTACTGACGAAAAGCCACTGAAAAAAAAAAAACGCAAGTGGCGAGCTCAAAAAGGAAATTTTATGCTTACTTCGAAGTTGTTATGGGAAGTGGCGAGTATCCCTATGGGTTATGCAAACATGCAAAAATCAAAGAATTAAGTGGCAATAAAAATTAAAAAAAGAAACCTTTCAGAACTGAAAACACCTTTTATCAGTGTGTAAGAACGAAATGCAGAAACTATTTAGATTAAAGCACTAACATATTGGAATTTTGCAGATTTCTTTAAACCTATTTGGATTATAATCAATATTATTTTAATTCTCTCCTTTTTCGGCCAATATTGCTAAACATATCATCATCATCATAGCTATTCTACCATTATTGGCACGTCACTTGCTGCATCTGAAAAGCTTCGATGTACGGTGGTCCTCGGCTAGTCTCTTCGTCTTGACATAGCAATTTTCTGTTTTAATACCTTCCTTCAACTAGTCTTCTTCGCCTCTTCCTCTCTTTCCTTCCACCATAAACTCTAGCACGTTCCCCATAATACAGTTCCCCCTCAGCCAATGTCCCAACCAGTTCCTCTTCCTCCTTTTAATTATATCTAAAATTCTCTTTTTTTCTCCCGTACTGCTACTATTTATATGACCTTCTCATTCGTTTTGCGTTCAAACCAGCTATTCTCTCATTTTTTCTCCATGCCCATGTTTGGAAAACCTCATTTTTCATTTTTTTAAAAATTGCTTTTGCGTAATATTCTTGTTTCTGCCCCGTAAAGTACATATTGGAATCAATAAAACAAAATCTTAATGTTTAATTCGAAGTTTGTTCAATACAAAGATTAAGTTGAAAAAAATCTGACGCCTTTAGAGTGTAAAAATAATATTGCAATTCATGGTATTTCAGTAATCTGTGCCGTCTTGATTTTCTTTTATGTGTCTCAGGGGTAGTCTTCCCAGTTTGGAAACAAGTGGAGTATTGGATATGTTAAAAATATAAAAAGATTACGAAACGTTGTGATTTATCTTGAGTAAAGTAGTGAAGCGTGGGCACCCCCCAAAAAATAATAATAAAAGATACATAAATAAAGGTCATCGCCTATGTTGTACACTATCATCATACTTACACGAAGGTGAACTGTGTTACATTTAAAAACATAGAATGTATTTCCGTTACTATTGGCGCACTGTAGGATTTATTATCCCTTATATCCAGAGTAAAATTTTCCTATGCAAAGCATAAGATTTCTTAAAAGCAAGACTTGCAAGACTCTTGCATGCAAGACCAAGACCAAGACAATGGTTCCAGTGCAAGACCAAGACCAAGGCTGGATGTGCAAAACCAAGTCCAAGACCAAGACCAAGACCACCCGGGTCGTGGTCTTGGTCTTGCATTTGCTCGTCACTAATAGTCAATGATGCAAAATTACGGTAAATAAATGCAGGGTGCATAAAAAAATACACCGACGGAAAACTTCATATCTTCGCAACCACGAACCAGAATTGAAAGAAGGAAAAACTACATAACAAAGTGCAATCTAGAGTTTTATATGATTGCCGCTAGAGAGGGTCGTCTGAATTTCAGATTTTGCGGGTATTAATGCAGATTTAGAAACATTTTGCCTAGAAAAGTCCAGCAGAAAAAGGACAAGCAAACCCCAACAAGGATCACAAACTTATTCTGTTGAACTTTTATTTTTTTATTAAAAGGCTTCTAAAACTGCGTTACTGTCCCCAAAATCTGAAATTCAGGGTGGGGATGAGGGTGGCTGCACTCCTGCCCCACTCATGTCCCTGTCTAGCGGCTGTCATATGAAATTATCTCACGTCCTTTCACGTGGTTTTAGGTATATTTATTTCGGACTCCTGACTGCGAAGATATTACGTTTTGAAATAGAATTCATTTGCTAAGCAAACGTGAACCTTATTGAAAATTGACTTAGATCCATTGTGCTCTGAACGCCCTAAATATTTCTTTTCTTCAATGAATTAATGACTTAAAAACAATTACATAAGCTTGCAAAAAATATTCTAAAGTTAGCACAACATGAAGTGTGCATCAAACATTACTTTTCGAAAATTTATTATTTTACGATATTTTTATTAGCATCAATGTTCTAAGGAAGTAATCAAATTTTGCAACTAAAATCTCACCCGCCTCCTCGAAATGCGAGCTTAGCCCCAAAAGGACATAATTAGGAATTTTTCAGTAACTTCAAAAGACTTGTTTTAGGGCTAAAATAACCGCACAATGGTATTTCTGGTAAAGTTCTCGCCTTAATACATACAACATGACTCCATTTGCATTTGAAATTTTGAATACCAATCAAAGATGCCCACCATGATGCTAGATATCACCATCTGATGTTCAGATCACTTCGAAGTTTCATCATTCTCCCTCAACCCGTTCTCAACGCACAAAGGTGGTGAGGACTTTTGTTTCACTATGTATATTGATAGAGTGTGTGAAATTTTCATAGTAGTTTGACTTTAAAATCTACCTAAAAATCAGAGGGTCATCGCTCATCTAGAGCTGCACTCGGTCTTATATGTTGACAATCAGCGCGAGTGCACCAAGCACTTCAAAAGAAACGACCCAACTTGTCAACAGAAAGGGTGTTGCATACCATGCTGACAAAGCCAGACCGCATACGTTTTTAATGATTCGTTAGAAGTTGCGAAAATCAGGCTAGGAGATTTTAATGCATCCACCGCATATCCTGGACTCAACATCGTCAAAGTATGATTTGTTTCAGTCTCTGCGGAATTCTCTGAATGGCTCCAGGGTAGTTTGAAACGAAGTTGGTAAAAATAAATGTTACACATTTTTAACAGGGACCACAAAAATTTTATAGCGACGGGATTATGTTCTTGCGGAACAAAGGCAAAAGACTGTCGAATTCAATGGTGCATTTATGGTTTGAAGTAGTCGTTTTAAAGTGGTACAACATTAAATATCAAAATATAGAACTATAAAGATCAAACAACGTATTGACTAAGTTTGTATATCGCTTTCTGTATAATAAGGTAAAACAAAATGCGGCTGGTTTGTATACACAACTCCAAAAGAGCATAGCCACCTGCAATTCTCTCTTTCCTGCAATAGCAGGTAACCCAAAAACAAGGTCGGTGGGGTGGTTGAGAATTAGAAAGGCGTTGGACCAATCCTCAATTTTCTTACATATATATCAGTGAGGCAAACTGCAAAAAAGAGAATAAAAGAAATTGTTAAAAATGACAATTTTATTATCTTGAGGCGAAAGGATTACATAAAAAGTTACAAAATGATCTTACGTAAGCAGTTCAAACAAGATGGGTGGTAAGAAATCGATATCAGAGGATATCATATTTTCTCTTTTTTCCAAAAAAAAAAAAGAAATAATAACCTCGCAAAACAGAATAAGATTACAGTAAAGATTTAATATAGAAGTCAAAGGTCACAAAAACGAATATCGACACGAAACGGAAAAAGAGCCAAACACAAAATAAGGGAAACCAGTGGCGTAGCAGACTTACGGGGCCTCCCGGGCAAGATAAACAGAGATTATTATGATTGTTATTATTATTATTATTATTATTATTATTATTATTATTATTATTATTATTATTATTATTATTATTATTATTATTATTATTATTATTATTAGACTCTCGTTTCCTCTTCAGACTTTGATAGCGTATGTCGTCTAACTTTTTCAAATAGCCGCTTTATCCTATTTGTCAGATTAATCATCTCCAGACATGATGGAGAGAAATACGACATCTGTAACATCAATGTGTTTCACTAATTAATTATAGGAATTAGAATATGTCAGTTAAAATACACTAAGAGAGCGAAAGGAAGGTCTAGAAATCTAAACTTTTAGAAACGTCCTAGAAAGGTGAAAATAAATTTGAACATTGCAAAAGAAAACATGGAATTTATCTTTCTTTTCTTATATTCTAGTATATTTATCTCAATATGCAAACATCTCCATCCAGAATTACGAGATAAAATGAAGAAACAAATATTTCCATTTCAAGAATTAAGTCAGAAAAAATCCTTGCTAACTGAGTTGGACTCGAACTCGCAACCGCTGGACTACAAAGCCAGCATTCTACCGGCTGAGTTAATAATTACTTTATTAGTAGAAGGTGAAATATTTTTTTCCACAGTTTAGGAATTTACCATGATTTGTTCGCAGGACATTCTTCCAAATATGAAGAGTGTCCTTTATTTGACACTGGAAACTGATTATGTTGAACATGAATATACTATGCTGTCGTAAAGCAAGAGCCATTATAAACGTAAAAAACATTCTATGTATTACATAAAATACATAAGTATTTACTCTGAGTAAAACACAATATAATTCAGTATGCAAAAACATAATGACGACCAGTATCACCGGCAGGAGCTTTTTTGAAAAGTGCTGAAGGTAGACGAAAGATCAATATAGAGTTTAGCAATTTGTTGTCTTATATGTATACACTTGTGTCCAGAATTTGTCCCATGTCTTTAGAAATTACAGAAATCAGCCACGTGCAATAGCCTTCTCTTGGGCCGACTCGGCCTATTGATTTTTTCAACCGGCCCGTCGAACCCATTAAACTGTGTGTCTTACCAAATATTTAAAACTCAATTTAAACTACAACACTGAACGCGCAGTGAGACTTACAATATAAGAAAACAATCCAGAAGCTAGTATCTGTCTTCAGCACCACCCCTTCTCACTCAACTTTATGCTTCAAAACTCGTCATAAGTAAGATTTTTATATTTTTCTTTAGTAAGTAAGTATTTTTGAAGACCGACCAAACCGGTTTAACGTTCCTGTGATGTTATAGTCCGTATCAACCGAATTGGCGTGTGGCATCAGCCACTGAGCTCGCAGTGCGCTGTTACTAAACCTTCAGGGAGGAATCTTATCATTGATAATTGTCGACAAATACGAACAAAATCAACTATGAACCATTAGATTTCTCCCTGAAGGTTCAGTAACAGCTGACTGCGAGCTTAATGGCTGATACCACACGCCAATTCGGGTGACGCGGACTATAGTGTATTATCTGTCATATAAGAAAATGCAAGTCTTTTGCGGGATATCTCTTGCCCCTTGAAGCATTGAAAGCTATGAGAAAATCAGTTCGCTTAACAAGGTACTTGGCCTTAAAAGCTTTTAAAACTATGGATCGTAGTAAAATAACAAAATATATTACGCTTGCAAATGTAATTTACACAATAAATAACACGAATAGTGTGACAATCAGGGAAATCAATGAAACTGTTGTATGGTAAAATAACAGAAATAAAAATCTGATTGAGTCAGATGGCAGGCACTTACTACTTTCATTTCAATTACTTGTATATTTAGTTTCTGATGTAAGCTTATTTTTATATTTTATTTATGGAAAGAAATCTAGAACACTCTTGCTTTTGATCTACCTAGGTAGAATCATACTTGCCGCTTTATATTATTACCGTAGACAAGAATAAGAGAAAAATCTAACAGAAGGAAACCATATATAAAACTTCAATACTACAAGTAATGGCTGCTCCTTCGACGAAAAGAAAGTAAATATACAAGTAATGGCTGTTCCTTCGAAGAAAAATAAAATATATTAGACGAAGATTTGAATACGGATCAACTGGGTGGTAGGTTAGAACGTTACTCAATACGCCACATACTCTTGTGCTTGTTTCCTTGCTTTACACTTTAAACATTCAGCTTGCGATTTTTGTTTCTGTTCTTTTACCATACAACAGTTTCATTGATTCCCTGTTTGTCACACTATTCGTGTTATTTATTGTGTAAATTGCATTTGCATACGTAATATATTTTGTTGTTTTACTACGATTCACAGTTTTAAAGGCTTTTAAGGTCAATTACCTTGTTAAGCAAATTGATTTTCTCATAGCTTTCGACGCTCCAAGAGGCAAGAGATACTATCCCGCAAAAGACATGCATTTTCTTATGTGACAGATAATACACTAACATCACAGGAACGTTAAAGCTGTTTTGTCGGTCTTCAAAAATACTTACTTACTAAAGAAAATTGTAAAAATCTCACTTATGAGAGTTTTGAAGCACAAAGTTGAGTGGGAAGGGGTGGTGCTGAAGAGGGATACTGGATTTCGGATTGTTTTCTTATATTGTAAGTCTCACTGCGTGTTCAAGTGTTGCAGTTTAAATTGAGTTTTAAATATTAGGTAAGACATACAGTTTAAATAATGGGTTAGACGGCCGGATGAAAGGAATCAATAGGCCGGCCCCGGTCAAGGGAAGGCTGTTGCATGTGGCTGATTTCTGTAATTTCTAAAGACATGGGACAAATTCTGGACACGAGTGTATACATGTAAGACAACAAATTGAAAAACTGTATATTAACCTTTTGCCTCTCTTCAGCCCTTCTTGAAAAAGCTCTGCCGGCGTTACTGGTCGTCATCATGTTTTAACTTACTGATTTATATTGTTTTACTCAGAATAAATACTTATGTATTTTATGTAATACATAGAATGTTTTTTACGTTTATAATGGCTCTTGCTTTACGACAGCATAGTATATTCATGTTCAGAATAATCAGTTTCCAGTGTCAAATAAAGGCAATGTAATAATTAACTCGCACATTTATTATTTGGAAGAATGTCCTGCGAACAGATCACCGTAAATTCCTGAACTGTAGAAAGAACCATTTAACCTTCTACTAACAAAGCAGTCATTAACTCAGCCTGTAGAATGCTGGCTTTGTAGTCCAGCGGTTGCGAGTTCGAGTCCAAGTCAGGTAGCAAGGTTTTTTTTTTTACTTAATTCTTGAAATGGAAATATTTGTTTCTTCATTTTATCTCGTAATTCTGGATGGAGATGTTTGCATACTGAGATAAATATACTAGAATATAAGAAACGAAAGATAAATTACATGTTTCCTTTTGAAATTTTCAACTTTGTTTTCACCTTTCTAGGACGTTTCTAAAAGTTTAGATTTCTAGACCTTCCTTTCGCTCTCTTAGTGTGTTTAACTGGGATACTCTAATTCCTATAATTCCTTAGCGGATCACATGGATATTACATATGTCGTATCTCTCTACATGAAGTGTTATTCTGTGTTTGGCTCTTTTTCCGTTTCGTGTCGATATTCGTTTTTGTGACCTTTGACTTCTATATTAAATCTTTACTGTAATCTTATTCTGTTTTGCGAGGTTATTATTTTTCTGGAAAAAAAGAGAAAATATGATTTCCTCTGATATCGATTTCTTACCACTCATTTTGTTTGAACTGCTTAAGTAAGATCATTTTTTAACTTTTTATGTTATCCTTTCGCCTCACGATAATAAAATTATCAGTTTTAACAATTTATTTTATTCTCTTACTTGCAGTTTGCCACACTGTTATATATGTAACAAAATTGAGGATTGGTCCAAGGCCTCTCTAATTCTCAACCACCCTACCGACCTTGTTTTTGGGTAACCTATTGTTGCAGGATAGAGAGAATTGTAGGTGGCTATGCTCTTTTTGGAGTTGTGTATACAAACCAGCCGCATTTTTTACCTTATTATAGAGAAACCGATATACAAACTTGGTCAATACGTTGTTTGATCTTTATAGTTCTATACTTTGATATTTAATGTTGGAACACTTTAAAACGACTACTTCAGTGTATTTTTATTAGTGATACTGTTATTCACGTCCCATTGCTTGGAGTGTTATTTATAAATAGCATTAGGATGATTTTTCTGTTTAAGTACAAAGACGCTGCTTGCTGACGATTTGAATATGTTAAGTTTACATGCAAATGGAATTGTTTCGAGTCTTGCTTCGCTTAGCATGCTAACGTGATCGCTTATTCGCGATCAAGTCTGATCTGGATTAACTGTGTCCTCTATGTTCCAAATATACAAGTTTGAGCATCTGTATGCTACGTGTATCGGCGCAGTGGAAGTGTCTTGCCTTACGATTGGGAAGCATTGGGGATAATTTACCGTTGCCCACCGAGACTGTTTACAGTTGTACATCTTGTGTTTCCTGACTTTAGTTACTTTGCCCAAGCAAAACATAATGCGATTCTCTTTTTATTTACTATTTCTTACTTACGCCTATATTGGATGCCAGCTCATATTTTGATTTTTTAAAACGTGCACGTTGTATATTGTATTTCCCAGCCCTGGAAAAACGTTATTTTAATTGATTCTTGGAAGCAGTATTGCATTGAATTTTCATCCAGTTTTTTTTTTCATCCTTACAAATATTTCAATGTGATTGTATACTTCGTAGGGTGTTGTACGTCCTTCTCTTTCGGAGAACACTTTCTGTTTTCAATTTTTGCTTAGTTCCTGGTGTAATGAGCTTTGTTTTCGTAATACCACAAGTTTGTCCAATTTTGTAACTTGTCAAGCACAAGCACAATAAAAAAATAATAAAAATAGACGTGTGGTTTTGGTGAATAGTTTTCCTGGAGCCATTCTTTTCTCCTAACTTACTCGAAGACAGAACATTTCTTTGAATAACCCTTTATCATCTTTATCTTTTCAAATTTGATTAGGAAACAATATTACACGAATTCTAAATGTAAAATGTCGAAGCCGGAAACAGGCCATTAAGTTTTTTCACTATTATATTATCATCCTCTCGAGCGTGAGGGATCGTGGTTCGATTCTAGATAGGAAATCATGTGATTCGGGTCTCACGTTGAGTTATTTGATCTATGTCTCAAATAGGCACACTGCTGAAAGGTCGATACACTCTAAATAACTAATTATTATCCTTTGAGTCATAGCACAAAACCATTCTGCAAAGTTTTCTTGACAAATAGTATACTTGGTTTGTTTATGATTATGTATTATGAAATTGCCAAATCATTTCTTTTATAGAAATGAATGAAGAAATATTTAAATTTTTCGTATTAAAATTACTATGTATAATACCGATTATTTTGAAGGAAATGTGCTGAACTCGAATTAAAACTCGAGTACTGTTTCTTATTGCTCTTTAGAGTTCACTCTTATATGAAAAATATTGCAGAAAGCAACGTTAAATTCCAATTAGTTAATTAATCAATCAACTTAATACAGCAACAAAGATGGCATAGTGTGTCGTACAAAAATAAGAGTAATATTGTGTATACGCAAGTTAAGATTTGGTAATATCAGGTTGTCTAAGAAATATTGAGCGTTGAAGGTCGAACTTGAGAAGACATTTATCGTGATTTAAAAATAACATTTTCAAACCATAAATGCACCATTGAATTCGAAAATCTTTTGCCTTTGTTCCGCAACAACATAATCCCGTCGCTATAAAATTTTTGTGGTCCCTGTTAAAAATGTGTAACATTTATTTTTACCAACTTCGTTTCAAACTACCCTGGAGCCATTCAGAGAATTCCGCAGAGACCGAAACAAATCATACTTTGACGATGTTGAGTCCAGGATATGTGGTGGATGCATTAAAATCTCCTAGCCTGATTTTCGCAACTTCTAACGAATGATTAAAAACATATGCGGTCTGGCTTTGTCAGTGTGTTATGCAACACCCTTTCTGTTGACCAGTTGGGTCGTTTCTTTTAAAGTGGTAAGTGCACTCGAGCTGATTGTCGACATAAAAGTCCGCGATGCGCGATGACCCAATGATTCCATCAATGTGCACAGCGTAACCTTTCTAGACTTCAGTGTAGGCTTTCTACAGACCGTGGAACGTCTCCTTACTTCTTTGCACAATGTTGTAGATGCACCTTTTTCATCACTCGTCACCAGTGGCGTATTTACGATTTTGTTTCGGAGGGGCTTTGCTAACTTTCGGGGGGCTTTGCCTGAAAATATGAAAATTCTGCAAGATATTTCATATACTTTACTACAGTAAGAATTCGATAGGGGTTTAAGCCCGGAATACCCCCCCTAAATACGCCACTGTTAGTCACGAACCGCTTCTGAAATGGCTTAAATTCGTTACGTTTTTGTAAAAATTTCTACCTAGAAATTCGACCGAGTGAATGTTTTTGAGTCAGGTCTTGTGACATTCAAAAATATCCAGCTTCTTTCTGTAGCATGCTTTGTACAAATATTTATCACTGTTTTGTGATTGATGTTTATGTCATTGCCGATGTGATGACTACCTAAGCGCCAGTCTTGCTTGACTTTTGGTAGAATATCATTCACTTTTTCTATGGTTTTCTCCTACTGTGAGTAGCATTTCGGACATTAAAATTTCCAGAACGAAAGCATCTGAACCATATTTGGCTGTTGCTTTATGATAACATATCATTCACCTAAATAGTGTAAATTTCTTCATTCGCCTGCGCAGCATTTCCATATTTACATGAATAAATGTATCGCTGTTGTGCGGAAAGTCTATTCATCTTCACAGCGCAATACCTTCAGTCTATTTGTAAGGATGTTTTGCATATCTACTAGCTTCAACTTTCAGCTGACACATAGCATTGTTTCTGACCAGCTGCGAATAATTCCGTAACTTTGCATGCACTAACGTTATCTCGTGCCAAGATGCTTAATGTGTTTTAGACTACCTAATATTTTTATTATTCAATATTGTACAGATTTCAGTTCCAAAATTAGAATCTCACAATTAATATATTTCCGCATATATATTATTTATTCTACGCCAATAGATCGGTTTTACTACAATTTTTCGTAGTTTAACAAATTCGAATTTAAATTGAATGATATTGTGGGTAGGAACCTGAATTACATTTTAGGTTGTTCTGATATCAGTGGCTTGTGATATCAATGAATTGCCTCTAAAAGAGACATTGCTCTTCCGATATTGTAAAATATTTTTCTGCCGAGCTTTCAGTGTTTAAACTGTGTTGAAACACTACAAACAAAGTAGTTCATTGTCAGAATAGCAAGAAAGCTTCAGCTGAAAATCCACAAAAGGACTTAAAAGTCCAAACGAGCAATGGGTAAATTGAGAAATTTTGCAAAATGTTTAATAATTCTTGCAAGTTAGTTTCCAACTTTACGCAAAGCATTGAACTCCCTGTCCGTGATTAGTTTAACTGAGGGAACAACTGTATACCTATATATTTTTTAGTTACTTATCAACCATTTAGGAGTAACAGTAGTAGTCTGACATCACTTTTGCTCAATTACACTTATACCATTTCCTCTGATTCTTTATGTCAATTCTTTGCTCTGTAATGGGGTAGGTCAAAAAGCCTGCTGCTGCGTGATACATCAGGTAGACGGACATAACAATTCCACACTTCAAAAAATGTCGTCAACACTCCTTCTGATACCTTAACATTCATAAGTTGTCAAAGGTATTAATTTTAAAACAATGGGTGAGCTTCAGAGCCGCATTGGAACGAAGATAAAATCACAACAAATTCTCATCCACACCAGGATTTAACCCGGGTCACTATGTTCGTGGGCAGACGACTTACAACTACACTAGTGCACCTCTCTTCACGAACCAAAACATGCGTTTTCTTATAGATAAATAATTACAACTGTTCATTGGGATGGCAACTGGTGAAATGTATGGGGATGTAAATAATCTAATTTTAATAAAATACTGGTTTAATTAACTTTTAATAAAATCACAATGTTGAAAATACAGTTCATTCTCAATTTCCATTTCAGAGGTCATGATAGCTTACATCTTCATTCTAAAGACGAAATATCATTGAACATTGATGAACAATCCAGGAATAGAGAGTCTTACATGATCAAACTTGTCACATATAAAGAGAAAATTAAACAACATTGCTTTCCGTCGTACATTGTTTTGCTTGTTATTCATTTTAAATTATCACACGTATTCTACTACTTTATTTAAAAAAAAATAAAAATAAGTAAGAAAATGGAATGGGACTTGACCAGAGGTAAAAACCTAATTTGTAGTTTGGCTTGTGACAGTATCATTGATACTAACTTTATTGAACAAATCTCTTACGTTTTACCATACATTCACGTTTTCACACTATATCGTGTCACTTCGATAAATAAGAGAAGCTTATTTGTTTGTTTCTATATTTTCATACGATACCTTAATTAGAGAATCCAATATTTGCTTGGCAGAAAATATAGACATTATGTTTAAACCAAGAAAGGTGAAAACTGTTTAGAAGGCATCAAACAATTTGTAAGAAGACAGTATTTTCATCAGTTATTTTTCTGAACAGTTTCTGTGATGCTACGACGAAACAATTTAAAACCAACGTCAAATGAATTGTATCTGCATCTACATCTACTTACATCTATCTATCTATATGCTTATATACACGAATATGTGTATCACCTTTACCCATTTCTGTCCCTTGAGTCCGCATTAACGTATTAGGATTTTACTTTCAAATACTTTTAGTCTGTGTTATTCCCTCAAAGTAAGCGGCCACGTTTAAACGATACAATACAAAGGATATATTTATTGTGTTTTCTATTTTAAGTTTCAAATTGTTCGAGTAAATTCGCAAAGACAAAAGATTTTCGACTGAACAATAACACGAATTCCCAGTTTTAATTGACATTCATTTTCTTCATGGATTTAGTTTTCGTCTCTTAAATTTAATCCTAGGTATTTGAAAGTGTCTACTTTGTCGAATGTATTATTTGATATTTAGCGTATCTGTGATTTAGTTGTACGTTCAGGGCAATTTTGAATGTACTCAGTTTCCTCTGCATTTATATTCACGCTCATGTCCCTAGAGTCGTTCAATAAAACCTCTGAATTGCTTTCTATTGTCCTAATCCCCTAATAGATTGACATCATCAGCACAATCCTCAACCATGTGTCATTCATCTCTTTGCCCTGGTTCCTACTTTGATTTTTCTTTATACTGTATTCTAGGAAAAATTAAATAATAATTTCAACAATGAATCTCCTTGTTTCAGGCCATTCACGACATGAAACTCGTGGATAAGTATTTTTCTACTCGGACTTTAGTTTGGGATTCATTGAAATATATTTTAATTAATCAAACAAGCTTTCTCAGTATATCAAATTTGATGAGAATGTTGTACAATGTTTCTCTCGAAACAGAGTCCTAGGTCTTTCTGAAGTTAATAGATAATTGTTGTACAGGAATATTCTATTCTCATTTGCTTTCAAAAATTTGACGAATAATAAGTATGTGGTCGTTAATTCATTGATTTTCCTAAATTTAGACTAATAATTTCCAACAATTTCATCTGGATGTAGAATTGATCTTTCTAACAGAACGTTTGAAAGGATTTTATAGGGTTCTGGCAAAAGAGACGTGTCTTAACATTTATTACAATTAATTTTGTGGTTTTCCTGTAAGTGGGAACAATGATTGACTCTTTCCAATCTTTGTCCTCTTTGTACCAGGTAAGGAGAATGAGTTTATGCACCTCGTTGCACAATTTCGCCCTTCAGCTAGAAAGATATTTGTATGACTTGGATGACTACTGTTTAGCGTTAGGCTCCTAATTCCATTAACCACTTAATGAGTATTAGTATATCTATGTTATTAGGAAATAATCCCACAGAAACAGTTAACATTTCCAGTCAATGCTTCTGTGATATCAAACACCGAACACTATTTCGTTAAGTTTAATCACTTCGTTGTACCAAGAAAACTCTTTAATTTTTGTCCCAATACCGAGGATTATACCATTCCTTTCACAACTCTCGAGTTCATCCCTGCCTTACGTCAATCATTCAATACTGCTTCAAGAATTGATCTAATATATTATATTGTGCGACGTGTCGTGCGATTTGCATTAATTTTTGCAGGTGTTAAATCGCATGTAGTAGATGAGATAATCTCATGTTGATGGAGCAAGACTCTGGTTCTTCAATGCAGAAACCAGAGAAAACGGTAAACAAAATCATAATTATATACACATTCCTATTACAATATCACCAATCAGGGCCGGATTTAGGGGAGTACAAAGGTTCACATGCACGCCCCTCCTTTCGTTGTAAATATACACTACCTAAAATGAGAAGCTAGCAATGAAAATAGCAACACTTTCCGAAAAATTCTGCTGTCATGTTTCCGTTTGGGTTTAAAACAAAGGGAAGTTTTGCAAAATCGATAGCTTGTCAATTTTCTAAAAGTTGAAAGAAAAGGATTCCTCGAAATTAGACACAGCGTTTCCAGGACATTTTCTCATTCACACCACAGATGCCTAAAGGCATTTAAAAAATTCCAATTCAATGCAAATGTACTGGTAATATTAGTGGTGCACCCCCCACAGAAAATCCTGGATCCGACCCTGTCACCAATGTTTGACAAAATACGGAAGTTAGCTATCGCGCTAATCACACGTGAAAACATCTCTAAATATAGCTGATTATGATTTACGGCTAGCATAATGATTTAAATTCTTTAGTTGAACTGGATGTTGTATTATTATTCATGCATTGCATATTATCTTGAAACATTATGACTGCTATGTTGAAAAAATAGGCTGAAGAGACACCCCACATTCATTTCAACAATGGGTTTTAGGGTTTCCATTATACGATACAGACTATTCGCGACGAGATGTAATTGGAGACAGAATTTATCCAAAAGAAAACTGTTTCCGAGACGAGGTATCGCTTTTACGGTACCCTAGTAAGACGAAAGTCTTAACTCTTGTTTTGTAGGCAATTCTAATAAACCTAAAGCCCGAAACATGAATAACTGCTAGCTGCCATAATACTTCTTCACACCCTCTCCTAACAATGATTCCATAAAATGGTTATAATTTCACATCTATCAGTTTGATGATCTTTCATTCACTAATTTATTTATCATTTGATACAAAAATAATTACATCAACTACGACTTACGTATTTTTAATCTTTTTATGTTGAAATTCCTAACAATTAAGATAACAATTTAGAAAATCATGACATTGCAGTTATATTTTGTGCATATCATACTATTCCAGTTGTCCTATAGTTTCATTTTCTACATCATACCAAGAGAACATTATAACTTGATTGCACTGAGAAAAATCCGTTATCCAGACAGCAGATTATTGTACAAATATACGGAATCTATATGTTTCCTACGGAAATCTGTACAGAGTATAAGTTATCCATATGCTACATACTTGGTTCTCTTTACCTGCTTGTATGTTACATCATGCCACAGTAGGATGTCTGACATCTAACCGTCTTCCGTATATTACATACATATACGTGTGTCACATACGTCGATCTGTAAGTGAGATCCTGACCACCTACATACATTTCTTTGTTCAATACGGAAAAAACATTTAGACGAAGCACTTATTCGGAAAGTATAATAAAACATACATTTTCATTTATGTTTGCTGCGAGATGTTACCTATGGTCGTATGTTACGTCCAAAAACTACAGGATTTATACATGTAATCTATGTTTTTTCGTACACCACATGCGTTTTTTCTCTGTGTGTATCAATAGAATGATGTGCTAGACGGAAATTTTAATTATTATAATTTACTACACTATGTTGTATTTGAGTAATATTTATAATACATGAAGTGTTTCTACTCGTTCCTGATGGAACATTAGGCACATTTATTTATGTTGCTTTATACTTACATTTTATAGAAGGAACAAATCGTGACATATGATGAATTAAACTAGAAACATCTACCGGTTTTAACGGTAGACTTTGATTAAGAAACTAAGTTTAAATTTATTGACACAATAAAATCCAGTTACGAAGTAATTTTGCTGAGGGAAGTATGTATCAGAGAACAACTGTCTCTAATATTTCACAATGTATAATGGAGATTCTAAAATTTCTATACATTAGATTTACATACATTGAATGAAGTAGCCGTTAACAGAAATAATTATATTTATGTTTAGAACAACTTATAAACTATTTTGTCTCAACTTAAAACGACTTAATCTATTGTCAGTTTTCTAAAACTTCCTTCCATTCCAAACATTTCGTCGAAAGTTTTAGGTCTTCCTCTCCGTTTAGATTCTTCCGATTTCTTTCTTCCAATTTCCATTATGTAGTCTCTGTGTTCTTTAATAAAGTCAAGACATTTGGCTGCAAAAGTAAAGCTAATATTATTTTTCTTCAATTTGTTTCACAAAAATAATTAAGAATACTTTGTTTTTATAATCTATGACTCACTATTAATATTTTTAAGAAACTCAACAGATAGGCACTTCTTTTTTAAAAATAGTAATTGAATCGGCCATTGTGAAAAGATATACATACAACGTCGTAACTTATGAGAGCAGGAAAGGTTACTTAAGTTTATTCTCTTGCCTTTCCAATGTGCTATAGCACTTCCCAGAATGGCAATAAGATGCTAAATAAAATATACTTTTCTATAGGGGGACCATTCTTGTCCAAAATGGTTAACAACCTGTAGCTCGCAAACCGTTGAAAATCGAACATATGCTTATGGGAAATGTTTTTTGTTGCTCAGAATCACCCATAGTATTAGCACACAAAGTATTTCCACTTCCTCGTGAATCACTCTGTGTATATATAGGCTGTAACAAAATACCGTTTACAATGCTTGAGATGTGAATCTTTGCATGAAAACAAGCCAGGCAGTCTATGTATAAAGTACTGCACAGTGCGTCATTTTAAGGTGAAGAAATTTGGGAAAAATGAAATTTAGGGAGCCATAACACAAACAGCAACGATATTAGAGAAAGTTGTGTGAATTTTACAGGCTGTATTACTTCAGTTTCCAAAAATGTCAAAAGCAAGATTTATGGGATTGCTCTTCGATTTACACTCTTTTCGGAAAACTTTTATTTTAGATTGTTTAAAAATCCCTTGCGCACATTTTCTCTCATCTTGGTTTTGGTATTTTTCAAAACTAATGGCATCACATTCTATAAAGTCCACCGTTTCGCGTTTCGTGGCGTTGTTCTTATTAGCGTTGTGACGCCTCAAAATTATTTTCCCGATATCTCAGCAGCTCATAACTCGGAAATGACGCAGACTCTGCAGTAATTTTATACATATAATTTCTGGCTTGTTTTCGTGCACAGTTTCACCTATTAAGCGTTGTAAATTATATATATAAACTGGTGTGCAAACCTGACGAGATAGGTAAAAGTACCATAAAATATTGAGTAGTCAGTGAAAATTAACTCCCGGTAGCGTGTTTCTAGATATTTCCTAGAAGTACACATGGAGCAATACGTTTCACTGATGATGCAATACGTTTCACTGACGAACTGGCGTGATGTCAGTTTGGCCGTAGGATCCAGTGTTTCTGTTCTCTAACATGAAGTATTTGAATAAAAGGATTGCAAGGTGCAATTTCAAATACATTTAACAGGACTGCAAGGTACCCAATCTCATGCTTCACACTGGCACGTCGACTATAGTGGATGTTTTTACTTAAAGAGTCAGTATACTGTGATCCGTTGACACTCACACGTCAGTGGCGCCGTTTGCGGTGGCGCTACAAACGTAAAGACTGGGCCGAACAGGAATGGGATCACATTCTGTTCTCTGATGATTCAGTTTGTGTAGTGATTCTAGACATACAGTCATCTCGGGAGAGGTAGAAACATACGAGTACAATGAATCCAGGAACATTGTTGAACATGAACATCATGGTGCTCAAAGTGTTTTTGTGTGGGGAGGTATAATGTTCCATGGGCAGAACGACCTTCCAACTATTGAACGCGGTGCACTCATCGACCAACGTTACTGTGACGCTATACTCCTTCCACATATGTGTGTTTTCAGAGGTGTAGTATATTGCGTGATCGCATCGAACAGCGCAGGTGATGGTCAACCATCGCAGTGCGAAAGATATTCTTCAAATAAATTGGCATGCATGTACCCGGGAGTTGAATCTCATCGAGCACATATAGGATCATATAGAGAAGCGTTGAGCAGCACGTTCAGGTGCATCAAGGACAACGTAGGAGTTGTCAACAGTTCTGGTGAAGGAGTGGATTTCAATACAACAATTTTTTTTTAATTTTATGAGCAGCATGAGAGCATGTTTGTACAGCATACATTGTTCTTCGTCGTGATATCACACCCTTCTAAAAACCATTTCACTCCTTCGTTAATGTCAGGAGGCCAAAAAGAGTCACAAAATCTTTAATATAAGTTATTATTTCTGTATAAAAATTATTTTTGTTCTTCTATTCACGTGCATTTCTGTTATTTCCTGTTGTCATACATCACTACTACTTTATATATGGTACAAGTTTCACCTATCTATACCATTTAGAAGTGACACAGCATTCGTTACTTACTTTCGTTCTTAAAAGTTTTGCACATCAGTATATAATGCAGTGTGGACCATGGTGGAAAGACTACAAGGTGGATGCAATGCAGTGCTATATTCTTGTCGCTCTGGCGCATGACGTCATCTTGGTCGCAGACGGGGCCAACGAGAGGCAAATAAACTTTTAACAAGCGCTTGCTCGCTGGTATCTCATACGCAAACTTCTCTTCTATTTGTAGTAATCTTCAACGAAGTGAAAATTGTAGAACAAACAGTAATTATATAAACGTAAAGTAATAAATGATTAAGCTAAGTGAATTCAAAGAAAGACATTTACAATAGCAAAAGAAACAGCAATATCACTTCATATTAAACAACATTGAAGCTTGAACAAGCCAATATTGCTCACTACATTTTCTGCTTTTTTCTTTTTTTCTTTCTTTTCTTTTTTAACATCTGAAGTATTAGACTTGAGTATGTATAGGCCTCAATAGTCTATAACATAGTGTGTCGTTAATGCATTTCATTATGATATATTTATGTATGCTAAAGTATAATTTCGTAACACATTGATCGGTTTCGATTTACTATTAATATTTTGCTTGAAAGAGAATACTTTACTGATGACCCCACATAAATTTTGAGAATATCTCAGGGACGAATTCATGGTTTTCGTAAACAGAGATGCACGTACGTGTATTTTCGTTATGCTTGGATTTTTTTTTTAAAAAAAGGTTCCTCCAACATAAGTTTCATCAGAATCTCAGGGGAGGTTAGAAACTTTATTGAGCAGGGAGGCCCGTATTTAATATTTTAAACATAGTTTTTATTTTTGATTTATAAAAAAAATCATCTTATTTGAAATCCCTGATGGTTTATTTATAGAATTTTTATTTGAACAAAAGGATTTGTGAAATTTACGGTTCTCTAAATATTAGTGTCAAAATTTACGCCACAACAAATTGTATTATTAAACATTTGTACGAAATAGAACGTTACATATACTATCATGTTATAAAAATATATAGAAATAAATATGTATATACAAAGCACTTCAAACAAAGAAATTGCAACAACATGACTATTTCAACCCAGAAACAAAGTACTAGGCGTAGGTGAAGACGATGTACGGGTGTTACAGCTAGACTAGAGAACATGTAAACCATAAAATTACATAATTTCTTCATTTTCTTGATAAGTTTTCTCTTTTCTGTCCCGTGGACTAAAGAAGACAAACGATAAATGCAAGTGAATGATTATGTGAAATTTGGTGGAATGAGAATGCGAGAGTACCCCGAGAAACTCACGGACACGATGTTATCCACCACAAACTCACTTGACCAGGAGTGAACTAGTACCAGAGGTGAGCGTTCTGCCACTGAGTAACTGTGTTTCATTGATTGTTCGAGAATCTAGCATATTTCTATATTTACTGAGGCATTCTTAACTTTGTAATTCTGGAGGGGACCCCTAAATATGTATATGTAATTATCCAAAGTTGTGATTAAAATGGACAAAAATTTCAAAATCTGAGTGTAAAATGTCTCGACAATGTCGCCCTGACATGGTAGGTGGATACTTTATTCTCTTGATGTAATACTTGTTATATATCTTTGTAACCGTTAATCGTTATTACGAACCTTCCATTCCTTAGTTAATTTGAAGTGCAACGTCCCGTTTCAGCACCGAGGCTACAGGGAATGCAGACCTCCAGAATGAAATGGGATCTGAACTAATTTAATGCTCTCCATATGCTTAACTCGAGGGAGATAATGCCCGCTAGAACATCGTGCCTCCCTTCTCGAATTACATGCCTGCCTCTATGGGAAAATTTTTGTCTCAATACCTTATGTAGAAGGAAGTGATAGAAAATCTCTGTCGCTCCCCCTCCCTCATGATTTCGAATCCCGGTCTTACCTCGAAGTTCGTCTTTTTAAATCGTACTATTGGATTTTTGTACGCAGAATCAACACAAACTACTGTAGCCCTATATACTACTATTACATACTATTAATACTAAAAAGAAGCTATATAATGAAATCGTGTTTACAGAATTTCATTTAACATTGCATTTATTTATTATTTTTATGTAAAACCATATTTTAGGTTTATTTTGTCCTGTTACCTGCAAGCTAAAATCTATTTCTGGAGATATTCCCCTTCTTCTTGAGGATATCTAAAGTATTTTATATTAGTTCCTTTAGTTTTTCTGTAGTAATTACTACAGCCGTACACTACACAGTTAGACATTCTCGACATTTAACAGAACGAAGTAACAAAGAATTTTCATATGTCACTTCTATGTCTATGCGCGCCTTTTCCCGTTGTCCCTTGCAACCCAGATGGCGTCGCAACCACGACAGCGCTCCAGGCGACATGCGCATGCAACCACCTTGCAGTCTTTCCACCATGGTGTGAACTATATATATATATATATATATATTGATGGACAAAAACGTTGATATTTTGAACGATCCTAACACCAGAGGGGCACATTATTGTTCTAATTCTGTGATACTATAATGTTAAAAGTGTTGTCAAACAAACATAAAGTTGTATTGTTTCAAATAGAACTACGTGAGGTAATTACGTATTTCAAATCTACATATGAAACGAAAACTTAAAATACTATGTTTGTCATGCAGCGTTGGAAACTAAGTACGCTGCTGTATTACAAATATAGAAAAGCAACCAACTTTTGAAGAGTTCTACAACAAGGATAACGTAAACGAGACGAACGGGGTAATGCATATCCTGAGTACTTCAATGTCGCATTCCACAGTCATCATAGAACGTTATTTCGAACAAGTACAAATAATGAGAATGATTATCTTCAAAGGACTTTATTTCGAAAATATTTTCAGATAAGTATCACATCTAGTTACATACATGGTTTTCAATAGACACAAAGTTCATAATGCTATTTGGAGCAATTTGATATTGTAAACTATTCGACAGATAGGCCTATAAGAAAATTGTGAAACTTGGTATACTGCTTAAAATGAAATATTTGTAGGAACTTTTAGAAAGAGACTTCGTTTCTATAACACTACAACAATATTTTTGGTAGAATTACAAGTTGAAGGAATTACGTAATTTTAAACAGTGTTGCAAACGTTAATGATTTTTAAAAATCTCCACAACGGTTTTGATTATCAAATTGTTCTAAGCGAAATTATGATCTTCACATCCATTGAAAGTCATGTACGTAATTATGTGTGATTCGAAGTATCTTTTGATTGTATTAATTTGAAATCCGTCATATTATGACCATAATGTTAGACTTCATTATTTTATTTTGGATATGCATCGAGCTTGTCGCGCTGTATTCCCAAGACTCCACCCACCATTCCGTGCAAGCGCGGCAACGCTGTGCGACGGATAGTCGCGGCAGAAGAAAATGGGGCGCATTAATATATGTAATAGGGTCTTTCAAAACAGCACCGACAATGTTTGGGAGGTGATTCCTGACACCAACATAAGACAAAAATTATAGACCAACCTGGGTGCACAAATGCTTCCTTTCGGAGTTATAGGCTGCCGAAAACATGAAAATATGAACTTTAAAGGCCCATAGCTCCGAAGCTATGGGACCTACCGTAGGCGGATCAAGACTTCACTTAGAAACTAATATGTGCCCTATCCAAAAATACAAGTTTCAGAATCCTGCGGTACTCACACAACAATTTTTATAGACGGAGTTCGGCTACGAACATATAATTTGAAGTATTCACTCTATAAAATTGTTGCGGAACTATCACAGGATTCTGAAACATAGATATTTAGATAGGACACATACTAGTTCCTAAGTGTAATCTTGACCCGACTACGGTAGGTCCTATCGTATTGGAACCATTGACCTTTAAAATCCACCTTTTTCATGTTTTCAGCAGGCTGTAACTCCGAAATGACGGATTCCTGCACCTATGTTCATGTATAGTTTTGTCTTATGTCGGTGGCAGGAATCGCCTCCCAAGCGTTTTCGGTGTTCTTTTGAAACACCCTGTATATTTCCGTTTGTACACTAAATTTCAGCTTGATTGGCTGATTACTTTTGCTGTTGTGAAATGGTGATTTTACATTCGTTATTATCTGGGAAGATTATGCTTGCAGTTGAATCAATTAGGTAAAATTTAAATTTGTATATGCCGTAACGAAAATGCTCTTCAAGATGTATTGTCAATAAAATGACAATATATCAGTGTCCAGTTGGAGTTCTAATATTGGATTATATTTTACCTGTCATAATACTTAAAGGTTCAGCATTTCCTCCTAATTCCTTTGGAAGATATTCATTAGGGACAATGTCGTATAAATCTTCATATTTTCTACCATACATCTTTAGCTGTATTGTGAAAATAAAAATAAAATATCTTAAACATGAGTATATAATGAACGTATCTATATAAAATTAGTTATAATTTTTCTCTTGATTAATATTGAATCCATTTATTTACTGAAGTTATCTATTTAGTGAAATTTCAGATTTAGCCATACGCCAGATTTACACAGAAAATACCAATAATCTCTCGATACTATTCGTATTGGTATTCTCGGTAAAAGAAAATGTCTGATCACTTATCAACTCCTATGCAAAATTGATTAAGCTAGAAACTTGAAATTTGGACAATACACAGGATTTCTGACTAAAGAACTACTAAGAAGGATTTTTGATAATTCGGCATGAAAGGAAATAGAAGTTATCATTATAATAAAGTATCTTTATCTCGAAATCCCTTATGATTAGAGACTTAAAATTTGATATTTAGACTTTTCACTTAAAATAATTAAATACGTGTTTAAGTGTTTTTTTAAAAAACGTTTTTCCTAGAATTGAAACATGGGGAAGGGAACATGAGAGAAGTTCGCCATTATTATATTAAGGTGTCCATATCTTTAAGATTAGATACATGACATTTCGTATTTAGACTTTTTGTTGCTTAAATTTATTAAACACTCGTTTCAGTGATTTTTAAAATTTTGATCTAGAAAAGGAGAAAAAACGTGTGGGAGTGATTCACTTATGTAGGCCAAATATCAAAAAACGTTGAAACTCATATTTAATTACTTTAACTGAAAAATCAAAAATGCAAATTTAAATTTCTAAAGTTAAGGTTTCATGCGAGAAAAACTCCTTATTATTTGAAATTCAACTTAAAATCGCCTAAAATGGGGCTGCAATTATTATGAGATATCCATATTTTGTAATACTTTGGAATCTCTCATATCCATATCTCGGAATTTTGAATTATTTCTACGCACTGTGAAATTAATACATATTGCCCATAATTTCCTTGAATTTCTAGTAGTATAAGTTCTCTTATTTGTTTCTAATGATGATTTCATAGATTTACTTTTCTAATCGAAAATTAAATTGGCAGTTTTCAAGCAATACTATACCCGTTGATTTATCTTCTTCGTCAAGATAGGAGCGAGGAAATTCATTAAAGCAACTCCGAAAGGATTAACATTAATTAGTATCAAATGCTTAAATTGATCCGGGTAACCTTGCTGCAAAGAAATAAAATAGAAATATATTAGTTTCCAAACCAGACATTAATATGTACTGTATTAATTCCTAGAAAGTGTAATTCTCACGTAAGTGCATGATTCTACTTAATGTATTGAATTTGTAAGGCTAATTTTATAACCTATATGACACAAATAATAAAAGTTGCATCTATTTTACTCTGGTTTCAGTTCTCAGTAAAAACAGTGTCAAGTTCCAACAACTGAGGAAAGAGCTACTCATCCAAGTGTAACTGAAGCTGTTAATATTTTGCTACACTTACTTTCTGCGTATCACTGTATTTCCCAGACTTAATTTGTTCAGTGAATAATTTATATGTATTCAGTAACACAAAAGTGTTCACTATATCAATATTCGTTTCTTAATCCAGCGAAGATTTCATCCCTTACTGTTTCTTGGTTTTATTTCTTTTTTGAAATTGCATTCTTTAAAATCTACTCGAAATTATTATCAAAGCATATATGACTGAAATCTTAAAAAAAAACTACATAAAACGGAAAATTTGAGATGTCAACCTTATTTTTGAAAATAATAATAATAATAATTCCAAACATGGAATAGCAAAGATTTTTGTCACCATGATGGACTATCACTTACGGCAGATTTTAATATAAATATCTATTTTTTTTTTCAAAATCCAACCTAGAACATTAGAAGGTGGAATTTTACTGTCTCTATACTTGTTTTGAGGTACTCAATTCGATAGCAATATTTAGTGACCACCTAAACAATAACTCTTGTCAGTAACTTTAAAATTAAAATAGTTCAACAGTTCGTTTCCGTAACTTCAAGAGAACATGATCTTTACTCAGAACAAGTATTCTAGTTAAAGAACTACTTGCATAGTTCTCTGGAGACATCTACTTTCACTAATAACTGTTGAGTTGAGTTGATTTTGAGTTTAACGTCCCGTTCAGCAGCGAGGCTATATGAGACGTGGACCTACTGATTAACGTGGAATCCGAACCACATGATCACTAATAACTGTGTGTGAACCATAATTTGTAAATAACAATTTCATATTCATCATAGTATTAAAATCTTATCCACTTGAGAAACTTGAATAAGGATTGGAGAAATGAGAGAGGTATAAACGATGGTGTTGTTGTTCACTGCATCACCAAGATAAATCCATTTTGTATGTCCAACAATTTTACTTACGAGGAAATCCAATAAACCGTGAGAGTTGAATTTTGATGAAAATTTGTGACAAGACTCAGTTCGAGTTGCTAAGTAACGTAGTAATAGTCACTTGATGCGCAAATGCTTCATTGAGCTGCTACACCGACGCCATCTTGAAATCCAGTAGGCAATGTACAAGAATACCCTTTTGGCACAAAAATGAAAAAGCTTTTGATAGATCTGACTTCAGTATTGAAAACCAAGGTAGAGCATCTATATGTGGGAGTACTTCCAGTGCATGATCACCATTTTGAAAGGCGCCATATTGAATCGCCATCAAATATGATAAATGGCAAGGGGGTCATGTGGAGTATCAAATAGCACTGAAATTTACTTCTGAATCCATTTCCACAACCAAAGTTTACATATCTGTTTTCACGTCAGAGTTAAGAGCTCTCTTACCTACAGAAATATATAAAAACTGTGCGAGTTAGACTTGTGTTATGAAAGATGGTCGTGCGAGCACTTGCAGGATTTTAACTAATGCAGTAGTTAATGCAGTACAATAGCCACTATACCAATCCGATCTTGAGACTAGTAAGAGAAATCGTTAATTAAATTAAAATGCCTGTAGTGAAAAATGGAATAGCAGCATCCTACAAGTTATACCTATATCAAGCCAAAAATCAACTGTATGAAACCAAAAATCTATTTTAGGCAATTTTTCATGGTCCATTATGGTGTGTTAAGTTTTTTCTCCAATCTTGAAACCTTACGCAAAGACCATCATTGTTATAGAATATTGCATTCTTTTCCAATACTCATACTTGACAATCTATAATGTACCGTGTTTATTACGAAGTTAAAATACTTTAATGTATTTATTGCCAGTTTGTCTAAATATAATCGATTTATCGGTGACGTATTGAACAATGAAGTGGATTTAAATTATCAGTTCACAGCCAATTCTTAGAAAAAGATACAACTGGAAACACCTGATGTCTGTTCTGCTATTAGTGATAAGCGAATGCATACACACCTAATAAAAATAGATGGCAATAAATATTACAAGATTCAATACCAAGTTGCTATCCATAAAACAAGCCTCTTTCTTGCTTTTTCCTACAATGTTAAATAATTAAATATTTGCATCTTTCCACCTTTAATGATGAAACACTTGCTTATATTTTAATAAGGGCAAGACTAGTTTTCATATCAAAACTGTGATAAATAACTAATTGTAGCAGGTGTTCACTTGTTTGGTGTACAAGTTATATAACAGAATGTTTATAAAGAAAATGCATTCCGTTTTGTATCATCAATTTTGTGCGCCAGTCCTAAAGGACATGCTTGCATATGCATGGCAGAAATGTCGGTACGTAACAGGAGCAATAGTTGATTCATTTACAAATGTTCTGGAGACTAGTAGAAAATAGTGTCTGTAGTCATGAAGATTGTGACGAAAGTCCATTTGTTAAGTGTTTGCACTGTTCCATGATGCTGTGTGCTAACCACTTCGTTTTGGATCTCCATAATCACAACGGAAGAGCAAAAGGTTAGTAAGTTAATATTTGCTTATGTGCACCAGTTTATATTATTTTCTAATAATTTTTGTATTATTTTTCTATTAATTTTCTAATAACTTCAAGACATATTCTTGTAAAGTCATATGTACCTTTGCACCTAACTTATATCACAGCATTTAAATGCTATGCATAATCGCAACACACACATACTCATATATATAGCGCACTTTGAAATAGGTATAATTTGTTACAGTGCTGCTATTCCATTTTTCACTACAGGCATTTTAATTTAATTAACGATTTCTCTTACTAGTCTCAAGATCGGATTGGTATAGTGGCTATTGTACTGCATTAACTACTGCATTAGTTAAAATCCTGCAAGTGCTCGCACGACCATCTTTCATAACACAAGTCTAACTCGCACAGTTTTTATATATTTCTGTAGGTAAGAGAGCTCTTAACTCTGACGTGAAAACAGATATGTAAACTTTGGTTGCGGAAATGGATTCAGGAGTAAATTTCAGTGCTATTTGATACCCCACATGACCCCCTTGCTATTTACCATATTAGATGGCGATTCAATATGGCGCCTTTCAAAATGGCGATCATGCACTGGAAGTACTCCCATATATAGATGCTCTACCTTGGTTTTCAATACTGAAGTCAGATCTATCGAAAGCTTTTTCATTTTTGTGCCAAAAGGGTATTCTTGTACATTGCCTACTGGATTTCAAGATGGCGTCGGTGTAGCAGCTCAACGAAGCATTTGCGCGTCGAGTGACTATTACTACGTTACTTAGCAACTCGAACTGAGTCTTGTCACAAATTTTCATCAAAATTCAACTTTCACGGTTTATCACCTTCCTCGTTAGCGTAGCGGAAAATTGTAATGGAATATAAAGTAGAAACTGGATCCATTTGATAAAAGGAAGAAGTCAATGGAGAACTTTTGTAAATGCACTATTGAATCTTCAGGTTCAACAGACCATAGAATTAATTAGTTAGTTAACAGAAAATCAATTGGGAATGTTTCTGTCATATGAAACTTTTCGAAAGTGATCCTGAGAGAGTAAGAGTACTTTTACAATTAACAATTTATTTATTTCAAACCCTTGGGCATAAGACACAAAATTTTGCAATAAGGAAACACTATGCCTCAAGGAATTCGAATATGGATTTATTTACTCTTTACGTGGAACACCGAGGGAGAAGGGCAAGCAAAACATTATCCTCAATAAAATACGAACGTGTATGCTAATAAGAAAGGCAAGTAAGTTCCATTGAAGCAAATCGAAAATTACGACAAGTGTGACTACTGCAAAGATAAAATATAACAGGGTATTCTCCAGTTAACCAAGTATTAAGTAAATATTTGGACAGATACTTTATTGTTTGTGAAGTGTCCGATGAAAACTTTGAAATGATAAATGAAATTGCTTTATCATATTAGGGTGTATTTAAAACTAATAAAAACGCTACAAATAAGAGTATCTTTGCTAAATTAACAGTACCCAATCAATACGTTGTATACAAGAAAGCATGAAAAATACACTTGTACAGTCAACAGCAAAAATATCTCCCCCTGTCTGCTTTTACTCCATTAGGTCGGGTGCAGTACATTTGCTACTAACCAGCAGGTGACAGTTGGTGAGCCTTGGAACATTGAAACAGGCCATTTGCTGTGGATTTGATGCACGAATAAATTTCTCCGTTTTGAGATTATTCTCTCTTGATTAGATCGAGCTGTCCAATGAGTGCTGTATATCAATGATATTATAATTTCGTTGTGTGAATAATGTATTATTTCACTATATTCTTCATGAGAGAAAAAACGGTGATCATACATGAGTTAGGAAATGGTTGAAATTAACTGAAAATATCAAGAAAATAAGTTTTTAAATTTTTTTGTCTCCATTAATGGATCTACTCCAATTCCCTCTCATTTACATTTTACCATCTTTTTCCTTCTCCTCACGAGAAGATCTTGCATATCATACAGAACATGGATTGAAATTAAAATACACTAAAAATTTCGGACCTAAAGGAACCTTGGTAGAAAACCAATGTGGTAACTACTTGCATACGCTGACCACTATGATGCTGAACAAAAAGTATTAGTTGAAAACTTTTAATGTAAGAGTAGTCTCTATATTAAGGCCAGTATGAAGAGACGATCACTAAATTGAGTTACTCATAATCTCCTTTTCCAACTCAGAAACAGGTCTAATAGACTTCTCTATATACGGAAAATGTCTCAAACGTTCAAGTTGAGGCTGATTTTTCAATATTGGTTCCGCAGCCAAGGAAGAAAACAAAGATGGCAGACATCATTTTAATTTGTCTGCCTCTCAATTTAAGTTGTATCAAGACGTCCATGAACATTCCAAGATATTTTAAAGTAAAATATTCTCAACCAATGTATTATCTCGTAAAAATAATTTAATTTGTCGCCTTTACACAAAGGACTTGTAGGTAGTGGTATCATACGAAATTACGAGTTCGGTCAATTATTTTTATTCATTAAATTTTATTGTTTACGTAATTATTATTCTTGTTTTATTATTATTATATTATTTTTTTAACGATCACGCTAAATTCACATGAGTTCACGGATCCTTTTTTATATAAGTTATTGCCACGTAAAGGAAAGGTGACTTGTGGGAAAACTACATTTGTACTTCCCAAGAACTGTAACCTTAATCATTCCATGCAAACTCAGTTGTGTCTAACTGACGTAATCTAGCAAGAAGAAAGAGTGAAGGAGGTAGGAAGATCGTTAAAAAAAAGAAGAAAAAAAGAAAAAATCAAATTCGAGATTTCAACTAATATACACGTTTTATGACCTCTATATTTCGAAAAAGTGAATTTGGATATCGATTCGTCTGTCCCAATCCTAAGTGTTCACTTGCCTACAAATCGTATCATTTAGTGTTCTCTAGGAGAGTTTCCTGACTTTTTTCTCCTACCAGAAAAATAAAGGAAGTTTGCTGAAGAGTGAAAATAAAAAATGCGATTTTCTCGAAAACAGTTCTAACGATTTTTTTAATACTCCAATACCAATATTGCATTAACAACTCTATATTGTGGTGTAAGTCGTTTTCCTGGAAAAAATCGCGAGCGGTAATTTATTCATGGCGATGAGTATTTTTGGACTATTCTCTCGAAATATGCTCAGACGATTTTGTTTGTCTTTCAAAATATACATTTCATTAATAATATGAAAATGTATAACTTATTTGTTCAAAACAAATCTACTCATTCGAGAGTTTGGCTCGGAATATTTTCTCAAAAATGATTCAAGTAATGTTGTTCCATATTTCATTAATAAATTTTTCACTAAAACCCTGACAATACGGTATATAGAAGATATCAATCTGAACAAAATGGCATATGAAAGTACATTCGAATGCAAAGTTTTGAGGAAAATTCTTAGAAACTAATTTTTATGGCTCTGAAGGTATGTCGTTCGTTCAGCTTTTGTTCTGGTGGAATAGATTGTTCATTTATGTATTATGTAGATTCTACATGAAAAAATACGCCATTAATTAGAAAATTGTATCTATTGTTGTTTGTTCTTTTAATGGTGGTACACATAATTCTAACAATGACACATATATTCCTTACAGTTACACACACACATTACTTAAAATCATCAGAGAATCAGGTAAGAAGAATCAATTTTAGGAACTGAGAAATAATATTCTTTACAGAAAGAGCGAAATACAGACTCTATGATTTATTTGCTAGCGACTCCTTTCTCCTTGAAAGAAAAAGATTTAGAAAACCGTCATGTACAAATGCTGGAAGCAAGTCAAGAAGGGTTTACCAAAACATACAATTTGTTAGTCAAAAGAGTATGTTTTCACAACATGAAGCGTTATGTGTATAACATGTAAGGAGTGTAAAATGGGATACGGACAAAATCTCGCGGCCGAAATATCGCCGCCCAAAATCTCGCCGGCCAAAACCTCGCGTGGCCAAAACCTCACCGCCCAAAACCTCGTGGGCCAAAATCTCGCCTGCAGCTTAATAAAAATTCAGTGTAGTATAACAATATCTGCTGCTTTTCTTATAAGTAAAAAGAAAAAAAGGAAGGAAGAGCTTGGTGTGGTGAGAGTAGGGGCGACGAATTCCCACTCCCCCTCCCTTTTGTTGTGCCGACAAAGTGAAATTATAAAAGACATCCTAAGCTCGAACCTCATCTATGTTGAAAATTTGATTGAGATCGGTAGGATGGCTCAAGAGGTATAATGTAACAAACATAGTCATTTAATTTTTATATATTTAGATTTCCAAAGCATGCATTAGAATTTTTCTTGTAATTATTTTAATGTAATTCTGTGTTATTACTAAATATATACATATAGTAATATATAGAACATTCTACATTGAAGAAATCGTCCTGAAGAGGTCTTATCCTGACGACATTCCTTCCCAGGCGACACTACGTCTCGCTTAATTTAGACCAGGCGAGATTCTGTGTCATGAGATCATTACAACGAGGTTTTGGTCAGGCAAGATTTTGGGTATGGCGATATTTTGGGGCGCGAGGTTTTCGAAGACGAGGCTTTGGCAAGGCGAGATTTTGGCCCGCGAGGTTTTGGGTGGCGAGGTTTTGTACCCAAACCTGTAAAACATGTCAAATATTTAGAAACTAGTTAGATTACTATATAGCACATTAGAGACATCCAAATATAATGCCTTTCTATCAATTGTATTTAGATATAGCTGGACCTTACTGTGAAATACTGTACTGAAATATAAATATTTTGTTGTTTGGGTAGATGAAACCACGCCTTTTTGCTTAACTGTCTCAATTCCAGACACTCGGCGGCAACACTGATTCAGTTTCTTTTTTCTGAGGATATTTTTTTTATATGGATTGTTTTCTAAACTGGCTCTGGACAGGGCTGGAGCTTTAAAAGAGCAGTCTTTCAATAATTGTATAATATTTGTGGTGTTACATTCAAGTTTGCAAACGTGCATGGTCATTTTTCCATTGGGCTGGCTGAGATTAGTATTCGTAATATAGAGGAAAATTTAAATATTGGTCCAAATAATTCAGTGATTGGGTGGAAGCACTTCCGAAGGTAACTTTTGTTCACAACATAACAGTGAACACGAGCTCCTAGTCTCAAGTTACTAATTATTGTTTGGTTCTGTTCTAGATTCATTCATGAAGAAACGCTGGATCTGTAGTGTCACTGTTAAGACAACAAAGACAAGTTATCACACCTCAAGGATATTTGGGAACAAGCTCAGAACAATTATACACCCGGTTCAAAATCTCTCCAAATTCAAATAATAAGCGAGATAAACAGGCACAACTTCGATAAGGTTAACTGGTCTGGACTTTTTACTCTACGATATAGAAGAGGTAATCCTACTGTAAGATGTATAGGTCATTCAAGGAAAGAATCATGATAATAGCTTTTAAGTGAAATTTTCAAGAGGGACAGGAAGGAGGAAAATTAGTCCATTACAGTGGACCGCGTCAAGCAGTATTAACCACTGTCCCCTCTGAACGAGTTCAGAGGCCAGGACAATCAACGAAAGACGTCCTCCTGTGATCTCGATGTCGAACACTAAGACCTCCAGATGAGGAGGAACTGTACCTCCTGAGGACAAGTCGAAAGGAGGATAAACAACTGTACGGCCCTTCATCTTCTGATCGATCTTGCATCGTTTGGCCTAATCCTCGTTTCGCCTAACCAATTATCTGACATTTTTATGGCAGATGAATGATACGATTTGTGTCCGCCATTTTAGGCGAAAAAAGTATTCTCGTCTGGCCTAATCCTCGTTTCGCCTAAAATGGCGGACTATAAAAAAATTCGCGGAAGTAAGACTGGAGGTAAATTTCGAAAGATTATTCCCTACTATATGAAGAACTGAGAAATATTTTATTTCCACAAAACTAATTTGTAGTACGAGCATTTGCAGTGGCTATATTTCACATGAGAGAAAACAAATTACACATACTTTATTCCCTATTATTAATTTCGTTTAAAGGTGTGTGTTTTAGTTTGCAGTTTGTTTCCAAATATTTGATATTGTCAAATGGTACTGCTAATAGGCATCTTAAAGGAAATATAGTTTGCATGAGTATTACGAAAATATGGATTTTATATTTCTGTTTCGTACTAATGTGGATGCAGAAGTTATATTATTGTAGGTTTTGCTGGTTTTTCAGAGGATTTCATTCCAATTTCGATGCTTTTTTAAAACTGTTAATCCATTATAAGAGATCCTATTGTGATACTCATGCAATATATTGTGATTCTATATTGTTTTAATTAATTAATATTTGTAAACATTTTGAGCTAGATCTGACAAGAGATATCTAAATTAACTCATAAAAATGGACAACTGTGATTGAAATGAGTGATTTCGACAAATCGCTCTACTGGCAAGTTGATCTTTGCATAATTCCACAATCCAAATATTTCAATGTGTTACTAACAAAGAAAAAATAAAAATACATTTGAATTCTAAGTAACCATTAGCAAAAAGCTATTGAAAATCTGTTAAGGAAATAAAATTGTATAAACAAAAAATATATATAAGTATCCCTAGATATTCCCTTCAAATATCGTGGATAGGCATTCGCACAATCACAGATAAGGATTTGTTTACAATTTCCAGTTTTTTCCAATCAGAAGCAAGTATTTGTTTACATCTTTCAGGCGTGTCTATCATGTATTCAAGTAACTGTCCTTTTACTTTTCTATAAATAATCCTTATATTTGTGTTTAAATCTTAATTACTGTTCTTAGGATCTATGAAAAAGATTTGTTATATATACAGTATTTATTGTATAAATTATTATTTAAAATAATATTAAGTTTTAAAAGCAATGTTATCAATTACTGATGATACTATTATTTATTTTCTTATTTGGATGCATGTTTAAATGAATCCCAAGGTGAAGTCCGGGTAGGAAAATTTTTGTCCACGAGCTTTCAGGTCGAAAATGGCCTGAAACAAGGATATGCGTTGTCGCCATTATTATTCAACTTTGTTCTAGAACACGCTAAAGGAAAATTAAAGATAGCAACCAGGGCCTAGAGTTGAACGGTATTCACCAGGTTATGGCATATGCTGATGATGTAAATTTAATATGGGATGAGAGGAGAACAATAGAAAGAAATGCAGAGATCTTATTAAAATCTTGCAGGAACATGGGTTTAGAAGTAAATGCAGAGAAAACTAAATACATGGAAGTGAGTCGGGACCGTAATATGGCAAATTATGGATGCCTTAAAATATTAAATAATACTTTTGATAAAGTGGATAATTTCAAATATCTAGGATCAATATTAACAGACGAAAATCATATTCACGAAGAAATTAAATGTCGATTAAAAGTAGGGAATTCGTGTTATTATTCAATTCAAAATCTTTTGTCGTAACGAATTCTGTCGAGGAATTTGAAGCTTAAAATATATAAAACGACAATCATACCTGTTGTTCTATATGGCTTCAAAACATGGTCGTTTACTCTGAGAGAAGAACATAGACTGAAAATATTTGAGAACAAGATCCTGAGACGAATATTCGGACAAAAGAGGAACGGAAATGGGGAATGGCGGAAACTTCATGACGAGGAACTACATAATTTATATGGTTTACCAAACAATTATTAGAGTCATCAAGTCTACGAGGCTTAGGTGGGCAGGGCATGTAGCTAGGATGGAAGAAAATAGAAATGCTTTCAAAGTCTTGACTGGAAGACCAATCGGAAAACGACCATTAGGAAGACCTAGGCGCAGATGGGAGGACAATATTAAGATGGATCTCTCAGAGATATGAATACAAAGTAGAAACTGGATCCAGTTGGCTAAGGATAGAGGTTGGTGTAGAGCTTTTGTGAACGCGGCATTGTACCTCCGAGTTCTATAATCCATAGAGTTAGTTAGTATCTTATTTGGATGCTTCGTCGTATTGCATTCATTTAGAATGTTGTATGACTGAAATGCTAAGTTGTTTTTTATTTGTTTACTTTTAATGCAAACTTTATTTTTTAGTTACTCATTTTACACAAAATTTTGGGAAATAAAAGTGACGTTCATTCTGAAAAAATAATAGATTTCTCATTTTCCTTTCAACACTTCTGAGAATTCGCTATTGAAAATAAGCGTAATATTTTATTTTTTCTTTTGGGTTAAATCTCATTTTTATGCTCCAAGGCTAAGAGAGGCGGTAATGATGACAATGAACAAAACTGGTGGGGTGAAGAAAGTGGAAGGAAATGCATGAAGCTCAAGATAACCCTTACACAAAATTTGTAACGTGCACTTGAACATGGTATTTCATTCGATTCAAACATATCTGCTATTTGTGTAATTATTTAGTTATATGATGTTCCGTTATAGATTTTTTTGTAGCAAGTGAATTTCACATGATACTGGAATATTTCCCAGTACAGTATTTGCTCAAACCTTAGAAATTCGAATGCAGGAAATGACTACAAAGCTCTTCCTCTACTTTCAACATTTGTATTTTTTATTGCAAAAGGTTCTGAAGTACATTAAACTCAGATGTGCAAGAACACATCTGAAAGAAGCTCAAGATAGACAAGTATTCTTTATACTCTAGCAGTTCTTTATACGTCTCTGCTTCATTTAGAGTTTTGTCGTCCCAATACATTACAACTTGAATTTTCTCAAAGCACTTAATCAACTAGTTTTTTTTATTTGCATTGGTGAAATTATAACTTTTGAATTCAAATTCACTCGTTTGACATACTACCGGAACGTCCATAGCTCTGATTAAGATTGCTACGTCTCGGAGATGGTGTAAAAATTGAACAAATTTTAATTACACTAGTTAAGAATAATCCGGAGTTGAAGACACGCATGATACAATCAAATTTAAAATAGTGAATCTAACATCCTTATTGCATAGTAGTGATCTTTTTGTCTCCCGGGCGGACTCACTCTCTCTCTCTCATACAGATAGACACACACACATTATATATACGAACATGGTAAATATATAAAGGAGTTTTGCTAATTCTAACTGCTAGAAAATAGTGACCACAGGTTAATATAATATCAATATTAATTTAAAAATTTGCATTTCTTTCTAGGAAATTTTCTTTTGTAATTTTCCTCTACTTGAATTTCCGTGATTTTTTTTATTGTCCGCAATTTTAGGCGTAACGAGGATTAGGCCAAACGAGGATTAGGGATGCATTCGAGTCGAGTCGAGTCGAGATTTAAGCCTGTCTCGACTCGTCTCGAGAAAATGTTGTCTCGACTCGTGTCTCGACTCGAAAATATGTTTCTGTCTCGACTCGTGTCTCGACTCGACAGTCTCTGTCTCGACTCGACTCGAATTCGAGTCGAGACGTCTCGAAATTCGAGTCGAGACAAAATGTACGAGTTAAAATATACGCACACATCAGCCAGACCATCATGACTACCTACCTAATTGTCAGTATGTCGACTTTTGGCATGGATAAAAACGGCGACACGTCTTGGCATACACACAATGATCCTTGATAGGTCGCTGGAGAGAGCTGGCACCACATGTGCTCACTCAGGTCACCTAATTCCCGTAAATTCCGGAAAGGGGGGCGATGTGCTCTGACGTCACGTTCAATCACATCCCACAAGGGACATCACTCAAATGTCCGGCTCCAATTTCAATGAAACTTTTTTTGCTGATAGAAGGCATGTATGCATCATTACTTGTGATGACAAATTTTTGCCATAGTGCATGTTTTCTATTTTTTTAAATAGCTTTTAAGAGTTGTGATGTGGTTATTAGAGATTACTACAGAAGTCCCTTACTACCCTTTGTAAACGGAGCGTTAATGAAGAAAAGTGAAGAAAAACCATGTGGATACATATAAGTCCTGGGGGGAAGTCGTATGGTAGATATGACCTTGATGGCAGCCATCTTGAAATCCACCATTTTGAATTAAGGTGAAGTTTTCAAAATGGGAATAGGGTAATATGATACATAATTTCGGGCTAGAATTTAATTAGAAAAATAATGGTGAGGTTAGTTTTAAGATACACCCATTTGGGGGAAAGTTACAGGCATATTAATTGTTTTTACTTACTGTGTGCGTAAGTCCCTTCTTACTTTCGTCTCAAGACCTGTAAATCGATCGCAACGGCAGAGCCCGGTTTCGCACTAGTGTTTAGAAATCTTTAAACTCACTTGAGGCAATATTTGTGGATTATTGTATTGTATTTTGCCTTTAATTAAATTTGAACCCACTTCATGATCTTGTGCAAAGTATCACTAAAAGAGAATTTCTGTTTTTATGGAGAACGTAAGCATGGCAATTATAAAAGGTGAGTAAGGTGCGTATGTATTTATAAGAAAGTCTTTTGTGGTTCCGCCAACCTATTCTTTAGTTGTTTTTTTTTTCAAAATACTCATATCTCATAAATAAAAGAGTTATTATAAAATCTCTTACCACTATTCTTTAATACTTATAAAATTTTGTTTATTGTAAAAGCACTGGCGAGATATTTCTTAACGCCCACTAAAATTATGGTGGAGCTCCTTTGGCTAACGGTTAGTGTACTTGCCTTTGGCGTGGGAAACCTGGGCTTGATTCCCGGTTGGAGTTCATGTGGTTCGGATTCCACGTTAATCAGTAGGTCCACGTCTCACATAGCCTCGCTGCTGAACGGGACGTTAAACTCAGAATCAATTCAACTCAAAATTATGGTTTTGAATTTATTATGACGTCATTAGTTTAAACGCCCAACTGCCCAGTAATTATAAACATTGACTACATTATAAAATTGTAATTTGTGACGACTAAAATATCAGAAATTAAAGATTATTCTTTGGCTATGGAACATTTTGAAAATCGTGAAAAACTGGTACTGCACAGATACAACACACCTTTTGGATTTGTCATAACATGTCTTAGATAGCTTTGGTTCGATTCTCAACACGGACTGCAACTACCCGTTAAATTATGCATCCGAAAGGCACTCTTTGTTAAACCTCGCTTATCACCGCTCATCTTAATAATATATATAACTTCACCGCGAAGCAAATGTTGCATTTCTCTCTTTCATCCTAACACAAAACAAAACTAACCACAGCTGTGACACGAAGGAGCTATTTCGAAAAGAAACAAGCTGTGCTTCATAGAGATGTGTACCAAATGATAGAAGTATAAAGTATTGTTTTCTTTCCTGTTTATTGATATCAGTTGGTGTTCTTAATGAGTTTACTCATTAGTTTAGAAAGAGCATATATGGAATTTGGACATATGTTGTACGAATTCTCCTGAGAAATTGATGAGACCAGAAAAGTTATAAGGACAGATGTAATAGGTTTCAGCGCATCTACGTGACTTTATCAAATATTTATTCTCCGTAATGGTACCACGCGGAAAACTTGGTATAGGCCTACTTTTATCTTTGCCTCCCTCTGTTAGCTGTTTCGTATCATATATATCGGATGGTTTTGATATTTCTTCTGATCATTAAAACAACAATGGTACCTGTGTGCGTGCAGAAATGCAAAAGCACAAGGTAACTTCCTATTTGTTTTGGAAACAACAAACCCATTTGACGTGTGCGAGAGAAATTGAGCACAGCGAGATCGGGTGTTTACTCACGGTCAGTTCGCAGCAGGAGTTCATGGTAAAAAATTTGGCTATCTCGAAAACACTCGAAAAACCTTACAAATACAAAAGACTGCGCTTCAAAGAAAGTTTAGACACAGATGTTTCAATTTTCTTTTAGCATCTTTCTTCAGCAAAAGAGTCGGTTCATTGTATTCGAAAAAGGGAAGGGAGAAAGGGTGAATTTATATTTTCTGTGGGGGGTAACGTTGTAAGTAGTATAAACAATACATAACGCTTCCGACTCTGTACTGAAGCACCTCCTTTAGCGGTATATCACTATATATATCCTGACCCTCATCCACCTCAAGTTGTAAAGTAGAAAGGGACAGAAGTATTCAACATGACTGCGCACTTGAGTTTCAGTTCACAATACGAAAACCAGTGAGCAAGTAAACAGTCTTTTGTAGGATCGTGTTTTACTTCTTGAATTTATTTTTGAACATTTCTGTGAATTCAACAACAGAACGCCGTAGAAATAATGACTAGTTTTTACTCCAACCATTACTTTCGCTCCAACCCAGGGATGCCACATTTATGATTTCGTACTAGATTTAGTGATTTTACTATTGAACTAGTGATCTAGTACGTACTTTGGGTAAATAGGCACATTCTAGTGATTTTTTTGCATTTTTTTTCTGATGCAGACAAATGAGAAGGAAATGGTTCTTAAACTAAAAGGAAGAAGTATATTGCAGTTCAAAACAAATGTAGAAACCTTAAATTATTTTTTCTTTTGCCTCTGACTGAATGAAACCCCTGCTGTGTAACGACCTTAGGTAAACAACGGCTATCTTTGGTCCGCTACCTCCTTTTGTTAGCCGACATGAGATGGGTTACTTTTTTTTCTGGAAGAAAGTGAAGAAATAATTATCCAGTACATTTACGTTTTGTCAGGCACACAGGCGCACTCTGAACTTGTTTCCTAACGAATTTTAGCAACATAACATAAATGAAACATATGTACCAGAAAATAGAGGCAGTACAAACGGAAATTTTCATCTGTGACACATTTGATGAGAAATATAGTTAGATGTCACGTGCAAGTAATCTAAACATGTCCTATCCTGTAATTCTATTCGTATGTTTATGTAGGTGAGACTGAGAAATCAAGAAACAATAATAACTGGTTTTCTTCCAGGGGAAAAATCTAAATGTGAAGGGGTGTTACACTGGGACTTTAATTGCGTCCTTTGTACAGCGGTGGACACTTCTAAATGGTACACCTTAGCCGTAAATCTCCATATGGCTGTACCATTTAGAAGTGTCCACCGCTGTACAAGATTAACAAGTAATAGCAATTTTTTTAATTTATTTTAGTTCTTGGGGAGAGGAAGATGGAAGCGAACCCTCGTAAGGACCTCTGCAAGGAAACATGAATACTATCCGCCACTGTTTGTTACATTACACAAAATAGTTTTATATATATATATTTATATATATATTGAGTTTTAGTCAGGGTTTTCATTCTGCAGGAGAGGGGGGATAGTAATACCTGACGAACATTTTCTATTCTCAGAGTGTTGCAATGATAGCATTTCCTCCATTATAACTTGGCCAAGCTAGTTGCATTATATGTAAGGATTAAGTTAGCCTAAAAAGCTTAAATTTCTATGGCTGTTTTACTCTGTACCCATGTTTCTCATTTTCGGTCTACGGGACTCTGTGTCCGGAAATTTTCGATGGCTTCCAAGTCGGAAAATAAGTGTATCAAAGACATATATATTATATCTATGGTTATATGAGGCATGGATCTACAGTTTAAAATGGGATACCGGTAACAACTTCATGAGCTTCCACCGTAAATCAAACCAGAGTCTCCCGCGATCAAGGCGTATGTGTTAACCATACAGCCACGAGGAAATTCACATAAACACACACACATATATATTGTTGAGTTGATTTTGACTTTGCCGTCTCTTTCAGCAGCGAGGATATATGAAATGTAGACCTACTGATTAACGTGGAATCCGAACTACATGAGCTCGCGCCGGGAATTGAACCCGAGTCTTCCAAGGCAAAGACGCGTACACTAACAGCGGAGTTCACACACACACACAGAATCAGAGTCCTCACACACCAAGGGTGATAGCTGTGCCACTGAGTCACAGCGGCCACGGGGCTAGGTCGAGTCCACTTTACGTTCATAGTTTCTTAGTACATAAATGTTACGATTATGAAATAGATTTTCCTTAATGAGCTGCATAAAAACAAAAGCTTTCGAAATGCATTAAGCAATTAGCTCGATTTGAGTGTGAACTTAAAGTTATATCAGAGTGTAAATACGGATACGCACCAAAGCTCGAAAACTTAATACACTATTTCTCCTATATAGTCAGCATGTATCAAGCAATCGTTCAGCTTTCATTTGAGAGGATGGAAATCGAAGGCCCCTCAACAACTATGTTACTAATGTGCGGAATGTATTTATCTTACAGCGAACTGCTTTGATGCCAAGTGGCCTAACTCCAAAATTGAAATTTTCCAGGAGTGAAAGTTGAAGTTCAATATCTCATGAACAATCCATATTTCTTTTATGTTGGGAACCAAAACTATAACTACTGTATGTAGTTCATTGTTTTATAACTTAGTGTTTACAAAAATCCTTTAAAAAATACCTATTCATAGAAGTGAATGGTACTTATCTGTACTAGTTCTTGGCATCCAAGCAGTCCATTTATTGTAATACTAGCTTAATATACCCATTCTTCGCATGGGGGCTGTATTTGGAAGTCAACACCTGTGGAAGTATCACAATTCATTTCAGTGACCGTGAAAACTATGGATTTGACACTAGTATCAATCAATATGGGCTATTTATGCATGTCTCGGTATTCCTCACCCGCTGACACCCGGCCCGCATACAGTAGTAGCTGAATTTGCAAGTCATCGCTGATGGAAGTGTCACCATTGATCTCAGCGACCGTGAAAACTATGGATTTGACACTAATGTCGATCAATTTGGATTACTTTTACTACATGTCTCGCTAAATGCCCCCCTGAGACCCCCTGGTTCCAATTTTGACAAAAACGCTTCGCCTTAGACTGGGACCTGGACCAAGATATCCGTGACCAAAATTTGGTAACTCTCGGTCAACTTGTCTGGTCCCCAGGTCGGTCCCAGTAAACGTCCCCCCCGAGACCCCCCTGGTTCGAAATTAAAAAAAAAAACGCTTCGTCTTGATCTGGGGCCTGGACTAAGGTACCCGTGACCAAATTTTGGGAACTCTCGGTCCACTCGTCTGGTCCCCAGGTCGCACACAGACAGACAGACAAACACACAAACAAACTCTTTATTTTATTTATATTAGATAAGATATACTATGTAAAATAGTCTCGTATCATAATATGTGATTTACAACAAATGTTACATTATATATTATCCGTAGCTCGTAATATGCTGCAACATATTAAAGCCTCAGAATAGTTGGGCAAGCGAATAATCCAGAAGTTACGTAACCCTATTGCGTTCATGGGAACGAAAACACAATAATTATAACTATGCTAAATTACTATAGACTACCAACTGCTCATTCAGAGAATTTATGAAGTTCACTTTATCGCAATAGTTTTATACAAACTAGATTTAGACTACGGATAATAGTTTTATACAAACTAGATAATCAATTATTATTATTATTATTATCATTATATTTGCAGTACAACCAAATACAACGACATTAACTATTAGTTCTAATTAACTGAATTGAGCTGAAAATTAAATCTTGATCTTTAAAGATTAACTATTAATTTTATGCGTTCTGTACCTTCCTGAAGGAATAAAAGCTGGAATTGGTTTCAAGGCTGTTTCTGAGTGAATACTTTCTTCAAAATAATATTAAAAATTATAGAAAGATTTTCGAGACATTCGAGTCGAGTCGAGATTTTTAAGAGCCGTCTCGACTCGACTCGTGTCTCGACTCGAAAATTCGAGTCGAGAAATAAGTTTGTCTCGACTCGTCTCGAATTTTACAAAGTGTGTCTCGACTCGAATTCGAGTCGAGTCGAGATTCGAGACATGTCTCGACTCGAGCGCATCCCTAACGAGGATCCTTTATCGCCTAAAATGGCGGACTGAAATCTTATCATTTATCTGTCATAAAAGTTTCAGATAATTGGTTAGGTGAAACGAGGATTAGGCAAAACGTGGCGACACGCTTCTGATCACACCAGTGAATATCTATCAATTTCTACATCTAAGTCTCTCACTGACCTAGCGAAAGGATAAAGAGAAAGAAAAAATTTAAACAGCAATAATTACACATATTTCAATATCAGTAATTTCATTTCTGTTGAATTTATCTGTTTGGAATGTTACAGTGAAAGCAAATTAAAGGACATACCTAACTTTCATTCTGAATTTTAGGTTAATTCAGATATTAATGTCAGAGTTGCATTATGTCATGGAAGCATAGTGGAGCGCCAAGGTGATTGCATAATTAATCCAATTAACGAAAATTTGTTTCCATTAGGGTTAACGGACAGGTTCATTTATTTAGTTGCTGGTAACCAATTAACAAAAGAATGTAAACGCATTGGGAAATTAAAAATGGGCTCGTGTATTATTACAGAATGATAGAATCTTACATTTAAATATGTTATTCATACCTTTAGTCCAAGAGGAGAAAATTGCAAGGCATTACAGTCTTGTTATGAAAAAATCTTGTTTAGCGCTCTGAATAATGATGTTGATACAGTTACCCTTCCCACCATTTCAACTGGAGCATTTTTTATCCCAAGGAACCAGCATGAAATATTGCTTTAAGAGAAGTAAGGAATTTCTTGGAAGAGAATCCAGATGCCATAGACAAAATTGTCTTTTGCGTATTTGATGTAAAAAATAAAATAATTTATGAACAACTAATGCATGAATATTTTGTTAAATCAAAAAAGTGAGAGCAAATGAGCTACTTTGCAGAAGAATATTTTATTTAATGTTATATGTTTTTTGAGTACTATGTCTATTGGTAATGTTTTGCTAGTAATGAATTTAATATTAATACTCTGATCTTTTGATTTTAATTTCTTCAAAAATAATTTAGATCCTTTATTTTATGTATTTTATAGTAATAGGTAATAGGATACATGACATAAATTATGCATTATATCTCTTCTCACCTATACTTATGGTCATTCTTTGTTGTCAGTGAACCTATTAGGGAACTTAATAGTAATAGTAGAAGAAAAAGAAGAAAATTAAGAATACGCGAATTAAGTTAAGAAGAGAAAATATATGAATATTCCATCAATGAAGTATATGAAATATAAGTGTATATTTATGTCTAGCAGATACATTTTAACTAATATGTTTCATTATTGCTATGATCTAGCTTATGAAATATATATGTGTTATCGATACATGTAGATAAGTTGTAAGAATGTATTTGTATAATTCCTTAGAGGTGTCTCCAGCTTTACAAACATTCAATTGTAATATTCTTGTATATCACATTGTAAAAAATGATACAGAATGGACGAATTTAACTTTTCAGGAAAGATGAAGCTGAAATTAAAAGTAAGCGGACCAAACTGTTGATATGTTACCACGTTGAAAAGTTTCTTAAAATAGAATCCTGAATTATATTCATGTAACGGTAAGAACACTTACCAAGAAGAGCAGAGCAAGTGATTTAACCTGCAATGTATGGAAAAATAATATTTGATGCGCAACCATGTATGGAATGAAAAGTATTATAGGATGTAGAAAGTAAAAGAGACCACTATTGGAAACTGTAGGAAGTCTTTTAGGATATTGTGTTTGATGTTGCAGAATCTTCTACCGTTGAAGCATTACATCAAATGGAGGAAAAGTTAGAAGAAACAGTTTTACATGTTCAAAACCTATTAATAAGAAATAACATTTTCATAAAATCTCTTCTCAAGAGCTTTCGAATTTTCAAGCTCAAATTCAGAATAATTTTCAAAAAATTATAAATTTTCGGCACACATTGTACAAAAGAAAAAGACTAGAACAGCCCTTTAACACTTTAGATTCTAAGCAAATGCTGCATCTTACTAATTTATTTCGGAGTTTTGCGAAATCAGGGCTTAATTTTTGAAATTTTTGGGAATTTCTAAATATGATCCTACGATGGAGAGTTGTGGAGATGGTAAATTAAATGCCAATATGATATCGTACGAAATTCTTAATGCTAAACTATCTATTCTCTAAGCCACTCCTAGTCAATCTTAATTTGCTTTAGCCATTTTAGACACTATATCAACATTGTCGTGTTCTATCACAGAAAATTATACATTCTTGCAACTAAGGGATCACATTTTGAAAAAGAATTCACATTTTGAATTTTTCTTAGTAAGAGATATCATGTTCGTTGTCAGATATAAAACATGGATTGTAAACCTTCAACCAACAATAACTACAATAGACAATAATAAGATTATTGTTGTCATCAAGATCTGACATGTGTGATTAACAATTTCGTTTTATCGGTTTATTCAAAATTCCCAACTATGTCATCACGAATTCGAGAATGACAAAAGGGATTACCTATAGACATGGATGACAAACAGTAAAAGAAATTATCACTTCATGTGATTTTTCAAAGTGTCAGTCACAACTGCCCAAATAATGGAGTTGGATGACCATCATTATTTGTTAACACACCCTTAAAGATCAGTTACTTTATGGAATAATAGTGTTGCAACCAATTTCTCCTTGCTTGCATATTTAAATTTTGGCGCAGTTCAAATCATTCTCCCGTGTGGTATAAAATTAGAAGTGTCACAGCATATCTTTTTGAAGAGAAATTTCTCTTGCTTCGACAAGGAATTACAACAACCTAATCTTTTGTATCTGTTCCCTGCTATGATAGTGAACGATGATTTATTTTTCGTTGGTCTGGTTGACCAGAAATTTACACCCAATGCTTTTTCAATGTCAATACTCTTGTTAACGATTTATAGATATCCAGTATCAATCATATTAAAATAACACTTTTCTCTTCGGTTGAAACTTCATTCGAACGACCGACGTATTGAACATGAATCATTCCTCTCTGGTGTTAATTTTATTTGGCAATTTATACTCACGGTATAAATTGCTTAACCAAAGTAAATTATTGATTTTGCATTTTGTTTAAAGTCTGTGAGAGCAATAGAATTTTCTTCAGCATTTCAAAGTTTTCTAGGTAGTAATGACCTACTTATTTTCATCGCCATTCTTACACGTGTATAATGCGATTTGCATTAGTAAAAAATACTTCAATTACTTCAGCGAAAGCCTCCGTGTTCTAACACAATCATCCGAGATAATTTCCTGCTATTAATAGAAACAAAATATCAACGGAAACTCGAGCATAATCTCATTAGTCAACCTTAGATTTAATACCTAGAAGTATTTAGGAGTAATAATGACAATCTTTTAATAATTAATCTGAATAATTACATTCCTTATGTATCACATTTTGTAGTTCGCGGAACCCCTCTCATTTAACTAAGTTGGTACAGTAATGGTCATCAACTTTCTCAATCATGTAGGTTGCGGTATATGCTTAGTAGAGGAAATGCTGCTAACCAAAGCAGTTAATTATAATAACACCTCTGAAATTAACACTTCCTCGAACAATGTTATGTAACCAATATAAAACATATATATACGAGGAAATCAAAAAAGTTCTGGGAATGTTGTTATAGTTTTGGCATTTTTGGTGCAATCACAATGAGTCTTGTACAGTACAGTTCTTAGGTTGCCTAATTATGAATCTAACAAGCATCAACACATCTTAACAGGCAGTGTACGAATAGTGTATCTGAACGGAAAAGGCTGTAGTGGTCAGTTGGCGCAATTTCACAGATCGAGCAACGCTCAACCATCAAGTTCATTAGCAAATAGGGGAAAATCGGCTTCGGAGACTCTCATAGACTTAAAAAAAAAAAATAGCATCAAGGGATGTTTGGTTCTTCCCAAAACTAAAAATGGGTCTCAAATGCATTTTTGAAAGAAGATATCGAAACGAACGCAACGGCTGAACTGCGGAAGATACCAAAAGAGTAATAACGTCCGTGTTTCCAGCAATGGCAGGAGCGGTGCATTAAGTATGTATGTTCCGAAGGTGCCTACTTTGAAGGTGATTAAGTAAATGTATACTTATATCCTGGTAATAAAGAGCCACAATAAAATTCCTGGTACTTTTTGACTCCCCTTGTACATATATTATTTCTATACCTGAATATTATTTATTAGTTATCCTACATTTACCTGATATTTCATATTTATTCTATATTGTACACACATCATATTATGTTTATATCAAGGGATTATATATTTGGCTCATATGTTAACTTATATATATTAAGTTATATTTTGTTTCATATTTGACAATTAGATTATTTTTGCTAGAGAACGCACCTTCCCACACTTCTCTACCTATTCAATATTTGCGCCTTACATTTAGATACGCAAAATACCCCCACTCACCCTTACACTCATACAGATTTCATTCTAGCACTTATAAGTCAACATTATTATTATTATTATTATTATTATTAATAATAATAATAATAATAATAATAATAATAATAATAATAATAATAATAATAATAATAATAATAATAATAATAATATTTCATTACATTCGGTTTCTTATGACGCACTTGAGACTTATGATTCAGCAGCACACCAACATACTAATTTAACCCACAGCGTTTTTCACCTGTCTCAATAGAGAACATCCACCTACAATATCCACCACAGTAGTTTATCTTCGAAAAATTTAGAGCAGAGAGTGTAGCAAAATTAGGCCACAACGAGATATTATGCCTATTTTGGATTTTCTTTCCACACAATCTTTATGTATTGAATCATCATTATGTATTTGTAGTCAAATAAAACACAAAAGTCTTTCTATTGTCCCATATTTCTCAAGCTCCTAAGTTATTAATCTTTCTTTTCCAGCTTTCGGTCTGATTTTTGAAAACAATCTGAACCATGATTATCTCAGCATAACTGATAAGTTCGTATTTTTTAATTCTTATAATTTTATGTTGAGGTTGAAATAAACCGAGTACAAAACTATCGAACAGGTACCACGAGAGAGATTGATCACGTTGGAGAATCAAGAAGGCAATAAGAGGTTAATTCCAGAGGAAGCACTTTCATCCAAGACATGAGGCCAACCATAGCCTCATACCACTTGTATGATAGAAGTGTCGTACTGATTAGGAGCCATTAGCATTCTGAAGATACATAGCTATTTTCATGATCTTTTGAAGGAGGGAGAAATCAATCCGCACTAAAGGTCCGGATTCGAGTACCTGTTTGCTGAATATCAGAGACACGTGAAGCTATAGGCACTGTTGCAGAATTGTGTTTCATACCATATCAGCTTATATGAGGACTCTGTAACTGCATCATGGCTGAGGTACTGTAAATACTTTCCTTTACTGCATCATTTTCTACCAATAGGACCTAGGTTCGAATCGTCGTAGGTCACAAATTTTTATGTGCTTCAATTTCAGTTTCAATCCATACCCTGTGTGATATGCAAGATCTTCTCCTGAGGAAAAGAAGAAAAATGTCCAAATGACAGGAATTGAACTAGATCCATAAATGAAGACAAAGATTTAAACACTTATTTCCTTCATTCTTCCGATTTTTAGAATTTTCAGTTGATTTCATCTGTTTTCTGACTCCTTTCTTCTTTCCTCTCACATGCAGAAAATAACGAAATAATACATTATGCACATAGCGAATTATAATACCATTGATATATAGCACTCCTTGCACAACATGTTCCAAATAATACCTAGGTAGAGATTACTCTCGAAATTTCTCTGTGTACCAAATCCACAGCAAATGGCTGTTTCACTGTTCCACAGGCTTACCAACTGTCGTCTCCTGGTTGAATTGCTAGGTGTAAATCGAGTTTCATCTGAATAGGAGTTTGTTATAGCAGGGTCATACACGTTTCGTGGAGGCGGGTGAGATTTTAGTTGCAAAATTTGATTACTATTTCAGAATACTGATGCTAATAAAATTATTTTAAAATAATACATTTTCAAAAAGTAATGTTTGAAGCACACTTCATGTTGTGGTAACTTTAGAATTTTTTTTTTGCAAGCCTATTTAATTGGTTGTTTTTTGAGTCAATAATTTATTGAAGAAAGGTAATGTATGGGGCGTTCAGAGCACCATGGATCCAAATCCATTGTCAATAAAGTTCAGTTTTCCTCAGCAAATGGATTCTATTTCAAAACGTAATATCTTTGCAGTCAAGAATTCAAAACAAATATAATTAAAACCATGTGAAAAGGCGTCGGATATTTTCACAGGACAGCCGCTAAACAGGGGCGTCAGTGGGACTGGAGAGCAACCGCTTCCATTCCCATCCTGAATTTCATATTTTGGGAACAGTAAGGCAGTTTTAGAAATCTTTTAATAAGCGAAGTCCAAAAGAACAAGCTTGAAGTCCTTACACCGAATAAATACGGAGAACATATAGATGATTAAAACTGGAATGTTGCTTAGGCCCAATTTCCAGAATTTTAAGCAGGCCCTAAACTCGAAAGTAGAGTCATCTTTGGAATCCTTGGGTCAAAAAATATATAAGAGAACAATATAGGCCTATAGCTCCTTACGGCCAATGGTAATGGATTATAACTAGAGATGCAAAAAAGCCGGCTTTTTTGAATCGATGGTTTTTTTCACATAAAAAGCCGGCTTTTTTGGGAAAAAAACGAGAATTTTGGAAATTTTGGCTTTTTTCAACTTCATGAATTTTCTATTTAAATAGCTTTCTTATAGTATATTCTATAGTTAGATAAAAATTCCATGACCTGAATGTGATATTTCGCTCTGAAATTCACCATCAAGATGGATGGAGCACATGTTTTACGAATTAAAGCTAACATGAAGAATGTAGTATTTGAGGGTAATTTTAGAGGCTATTTAACTTTATTTTAACTTTTGAGTTATCGACATCTTTTTTCTTCTCTAGATCATTTTAGGTTGTCATCCGTGTTTCATTTCTAAGAGCTTTTAGTACTCTAGCTTCTAGCGCAAAAGTTAAACTTGCCCGTTTTTCTATTTATCCGTCAAAGCGTACGTTTTTCAATATATCCGTCAAACCGTACTTCCACATTTCTGTTATACTGTAGCTGTGAAGTGATTTAGCAATAATTTTCCGGACACAACCTTGAATACCAATTTATACAAATAATCAGTAGCGGATTTAGAAAAGTACTTTAGGAGGGTTTTTTTCTGATTGTTTCGTTTCCTAAAAAGTCCTAATTTTATTTGGGAAGTGCTTGAAGTTTATGAGTACAGGCATAACTAATATTTCGTTTCGTTTATATGTTTAGCAATAATGTTCCGGATACAACTTTAAAAATCATTTTATACTGAGAATCAGTGGCGGATTTAGAAAAGTATTTTGGGAAGGGTTTCTTACTAATGTTTAGTTTTTTTTAAACATTCGTAATTTTTATTTGACGGGAGCTTAAAGTTTATGAGTAAAGGCATAAATAATAGATATTTCGTTTGTTGCAGACATTCCGTAACTTTGGGGAACGGGCTTCAGTACGAAAGACCGCCCCCTAACCTTCGCAAAACCGTCACTGCTGGTAATTAGTAATAATAACGATTTAAAAACAATAAAAAAGGAAGTCGCCCAACTCACAGTACACGCACTATTTCTACATTCACAGATGGAATGAAGAAAAGCTTTGTCAGAATGGTCGAATGCTGGTTGAATCCCGGACTTCCCGATAGAAGCGCAAAAGCTAATCACTCAGTCATGTTTGTTGTGCAGTTGTATTTAGCTTAACTTAAATATATTCCGTAGTCTCTTTTTTTTTTGGGGGGGGGGGAGTTCCGTAATGATATGTTGAATCCCTCTTGTTAAAAATTCAGAAAACTTGAGGATTGGGTAAACTGTGATGGTGGTTCTATAAAACTTAACTGTAGAATTTCAAGAATATACAGAACCAAAAGCTCTAGATGTGCAGCCTTTAAGTGTATCATATAAATCTAAGTATTTCTCTTATGTTTTATTTTAATTTTATTTTGTTTCAAAAAGAGGATATGGAATATTTTGAAGTAAAAATACTACATACTATTTTGCTAGTTATTTGTGTATTCTTTAAAAAGAAGTGTTTACTTTTAGGGCTGGCTGATTTACACCAACTTTTTTTTTTAATAACTGGTTTAAACCACAAAAATAAAAAGAATGAAAAATGCGAATCGTGTGAACTTCATGGTAACGTTTCCAGATATCAAACTACCTGAAATAGTTTTATTTCCCTTTCACCTTTTAATCAAGGTGTCCCATGTTCAATTCTCGGTCGAACCAAAATCCTTCTTTCATGCGTAACCCAAGTAGCGGTTCGGATGTCAGTTTAAGCGAAAGTCTTCTCCTTGATAACCTCGGTATTTCGTAAGGATGTTAAGCCTAAATATACGAAACAAACCAAATTGTATATTTCTACATGCCTAAATGCGTGTTGTTTTATAAAGAAGCCAATATTGCTTAAATATATTGATAGAAATTGGCAAAATTTATCGATTGCCTACGTAGCTTCCAACATTAGCTTGGATTGGACTTTCAATGATATCTACGTACCGGTACTAAATTTGTAATTTAATACCTCAGTTTTAGCGTACTGATTATGGTACGTTGACCTTTAAATTTTACATGCAAAGCAATAACAGGATTTATCCGTTATTGTCTTACATTTCAAGTAATGACGGGATTTTCCCAATGGCTAGGGCGGGAGATTCTCAACTTAAGAAATTTACTGACCGCACTTCTTTAAGCTTATGGGAGTTCTTCCGGCATAACCCCGCTGTTGCATAATAACATCAAGGCGAAACAAACTTAGGCTATTTCTGTGAATATGTAATATAAATACATAAAGCAAAAAATCTAAGTCAAAAAAGCCTGGTTTAAACATCCCCCAAAAAACGGGTTTTTGGCATTTTCAAAAACAGCCACGGTTCTTGCCAACTCTGCTTACTTTTGTATATAGGAGGTTAAAAAATTCTTATTATATACATTGGTTAATCCTGTGGAATTCATAATGTAAATATGTTGAAGAAAAATTGTTTGAAATATTTTTTCGAAATTCATAGTTTATTTTCGAGGTTTTATATTATTATCAGCATCAACCACTAATTAAATGATTTTTTGTGTTATAGAGAAGCGATACAAAGTCTGTTTTATCAATTTAAAGCAGTATTTTGAAAAAAGCCCAAAATTTCCGAAGCAAAAAAGCAAAGCAGAAAAAACCGAGTTTTTTTCCAAAAAAGCCGGTTTTTTTCCAAGCCCTTGCATCTCTAATTATAACTGATCAAAATCCATATTTATTCTTTAAGGACTTCAAATTTTTTCTGTTCTACTTTGCTCAACAATAGATTTCTAAATCTGCATTACTACCCTCAAAATCTGAAATTCAAGGTACGAGGCGGATGACTTCTAAACATGAGTCCCCCTACTGGCAATCATATAAAACTCTAGGTTGCACCTTGTCACGTAGTTTTTCTTTCGTTTCGGATTCGTGGTTGCGAAGATATGACGTTTTCCGTCAGTGTATTGTTTTTGACATACCATGCATTTACGTAACGTAATTATGCATGATTGACTATGACTTATTAATCATTCCCAGCAACGTACACTATATAATGTTAATATCTTAAATTTATGACAAAGGAGGGGAAATTAGAACTTTTCCCCCATTCCATCAACGCCTTTGTCTAGCAGTTGTCCTAGGAAACTCTAGTCCACATCCTTGCACGATGTTTTTGTTTCATTTATTTCGGACTCTTGGATACGAAGATACTACGTTTGCTGAGCAAATGTGAACCTTTCTGAAAATGGACTTGGATCCCTTGTGCTCTAAAAATATTTTATAAAAAACTGAGTTGGAGCCAAATTTATCCTGCAATCCAAGTTTGTTCGAAACGCATAAAATTAGTTTTAGTTTGATTGATTACAGTCTTGCATTTGTAGCAAGGCTATATGAGACAGGGCTTTTTGTTTAAAGTGGGATCCGAATCACTAATTTTGAAATTTTACGTCGGATCGCAGTCAAAATCTATACAGCAAATTCCGACGTCTCATGCCTCTACCCTCAAAATTTAATGTTAAAAGACCGATAATTGCACCCTGTAGCATGGTGCATATATACAGACAGACGAACAAATTGAGATCAAATTGTCCCAGACACTGACATTCGGCACTGATGTTATAATAAGTGTCACGCTTTAATGGTTAGTTACGCGTGAGACTGCCATACCTTGCGCTTTCTCGACTGGTCCCTTCGTACAAGCTATGCCAAGGTGTAAAGTTTTAAAGAAAATTTAGGATTGAGGTAGGGAAGAGTAACGAAATAAAATTTTCATAATATAAGGAAAAAAATGATGGTACAAAATTAATTCTTATCTGAAGTTTCCAGTTACATTTCAACCGATTCACTAACGTTAGAATCATCAGAAGCATTTTTCGGATCAACACTATTACCACTTGTTTAATTTTCCAGTTTTTTCACAGTATTGCATTTTTCATAATGATTATTCATTCTTTCAACTAAACCAAACATTTCTTTCTTACAAGTTTTGCAACGAGCTCGTATGATCATTTTCTTATCTGATGAAGTTTGAGTTACTTTAACAAATTTCCTCCAAATTATGTACTTTTTTCTTCCCGTAAAACTCATGTTAAATGATTCCAAGTTGTACGCAAACTGAGAACCAACATGTACTGTATCGACGAATGCCGTGATATTTTAATTTCAGAACCGCAATTTAGCAAATGACGTTTTCTTTGCTTTCTGAATACAAGACAAAAAATTGTTACCATGATAATTATTTTATATATTCTTTTAATATCAGTTCTACAAGTAGTCCAACCTTAGACTACGACACTTTTTCGCAAGTTAACTGAAAAGCATTTAAACAATACAATATACGTTAAAAATAAGGGGGAAAAAGAGAGAAAATAAATTGTAGATCACCACGTTGGCTTGCTGTAGCTACGAAAAAATCAAAACATTAACATGGGAAGAAAATAGTCTTCTGAATGGGAGCACTTTTTGACAATTTTCTTTCTCTGGCAGACTTTTTAACAAAAATAAAATAAAATAAAAATAAACGTATGTTTAAAACAAGTCTTAAAAAGTACACATGTTTAAATCAAAATGTTTAAAACGTATACATAATTTGTTTTGGACAAAATAAATTGTTTAAAACAAGTTTTAATATTTTATTTTAAACATTTTGTTTTAAACAAAACAACCCTGCCTCAATCCCAACTGAGATGTTATCATATCGCTTTCATTCTACCTAAGGGTTGAGTGGGGGGCCGAATTTTTGCGAAAAATTGAGTATCTGACAAGCCGTTCAACTTAAGGAGCTGATATTCAGTATATTAACTCTTTATTAAAAATAAAGAAAACGTGTTTCAGTTTTTTTTTTTTTTTTTTTTTTTTACAAAAATCTTTTATGGGGTGACACTTTATATGGGAAATTGGTGGTAGGTTGATTTGTAAAAGTAATCGGAAACGATCGATATTAGTTGAGAAACAATTATTAGTTGAGAAACAAAGAATACAGTGCTTTGCATTATATATCCACTGCTTTCTATTATAGTAATTGCTGAAGCTTGGATTTATTATATGGAGCGTTCAGAGCACAAGACAATCAAGACATATAGTTATGAGAAAAAAAAAGACATTAAATTTTTATTGTAAACTCAATTATATGCAAAATTTTCCTTTTTTTCCTTTATGTTAGTCTACTTTACCTTGATTTGAGACTCAAATTTCATCCTATTTTCCACTGAAAAATATCTATAACTCAACAAGGAAATAATTATATATGATAATGAAATTGAAATTAATCGTAATTTTGCCCATGACACATTGTCATTTTATATCGTAAAGGTGAGATCCACCGCTATTGTAACAGAGCAATACCTGAGCGATTGACGAAATTCGAACTTCGATTAGTGATAATTTCATAGCCTTGTTCATTACAACGGTAATTGTATTGTATTGTATTTATTTTCATCCTCTTTCATACAAATTGTTCACAACGTGAACGCATGAGTTGGACACGTCGTAAGAACACTGAATGTGTACATATGTATAGATTTAAATCTACATGCAATATTAAAATATTGTAAATTTATGTAAAAAAAAAGTACAATTTTTCATTATTCTAATTTACATACATCGATATAAAACAACATAACAGTTAATAAAACCTTACATTATAGACATACAAAATATATATACTTTAAACATTATTTACTACAGGCGAGATATTCTTCTACAGAATAGAAACAGTGCTCGAGTAGGTAGGACTTGACTGCTTTATTCTTTAGTCAAAGAAGATGCCGTGGATCATGTGTCAGAGTTGATGACGATGGGTTTCTGTGGGTCACAGTGGGTCATGGTGGGCGGTGGGTCGGAGTAAATCATGATGGTGGTGTGTAAGTATGGGTCACGGTGGGTTGGAGGCCGCAGTGGGTCACGGTGGGTAATGGGTTATAGTGGGTGACGGTGGGTAATGGGTTATAGTGGTGACGGTGGGTGATCGGTCAGTGGGTCACAATGGGTGGTCGTGGATTACACTGAGTGGTGGGTCAAGTTTTCATTGACCCACGCCAACTATGGCTTCCTACTACCACAGTACGTAACTAGTATACTAAGATTTCGTTGTTGTAGTGCGATATGTCCTTTCGAGTATTAAACCGTTATAAATGTATGAGAGAATGGATGTGTCATGTAACTTCAATATTGTTTATCAAACCCTTGTAATCATTTTTCATGTGTAGAATTAATCTCATAAACCATCTCAGTTTATTTGAGCAGTGGAAAATTATCAAGTCTTCCCTCTCGCCCCCCCCCCCTTCAGGCGCGCACTCAGCTACTGTATTGTATCAGGTATAAACGTGAAGAAACACACTTCATATTAAATGAAGTTATTTATAAATTAGTTCTGCTGCATCAAAGAGTCATTCATCAAAAGATGAAAAACATTTCTACGACAATCATAATGGAGACAAAAGAACAAACTTTCCATTACTAATTATGCTAATTATTAATTGATATTATGCCGTACGCTCTACTAAACAATCTACAGTGAATTAATTGTTATACTTTATTATATTTTTTATAAGTTTCTGTATTGAATAGGTGGAAGACAATTTAGCTATTGTTTTTCATAGTATGAACTCTCAGTATGAAAGTGCTGCTTATGGCCCTAGATTGGAACTATGAATACTTATTATGTTTAAAAATGAAATCTTTTAGTTTAACGTACCACGATTATGCTCTTTAGAATGAGGGAAACGATGATAATGCAACTTAATGATGATGGAAGACTTAGTTGAGTGAGAACGTGAGAAGAAACGAGAGTACTCCTACGAAACCCACGGATATGATATTGCCACCACAAGCTTTCTTAGCCGGGAAACGAACCAGAGATTCTATGCATTCGGCAATAATACTGATTGTTTATCCAATTATAACAGATTACTTCAGTGTATATAAATGGAGTGAATTTAAACGAAAACTTGTAATAGCAAATATAAATAATATAGATGATTTTTAATTATATTTTGTACTGAACTCTTTATTTTAAACTGTTCAAGTCTCAACATTACCAACTAGTACCGTACCAAATGTTTCTCCTAAATATTTTTGTCTTTTTCTGGTTCATTGCAATGATCTTTTCATTGCACCTAAGACATGACATAATCTTAAATTACGCATCATTTAACAGTCATTGAACCTACCTGCTTGTATTTACTAATTAAATAGCGCTCTAAAACAAGTAACTATGTTATAAGGTCAAGGTCATTTGGTCACATGCAGCTAGGACTGCCATATTTCAAAAATGAAAATCCGGGACGCCACTAAATGTAAGTTTCGAGTATCTATGAAATGTTTAAAACGAAAAGAAGTGCCATATTAATTTACTTTCTTCCATTAGATAGAGTTGTTCAAGTATTACGTAATCACATTTTCAGTCATTTTAATAAGTCTTTCTCGTCCCTAGTTATGCAAACGTATGCTGATGATTTATCACTTTTCCCATGGTAATTATTTTTTAAGAAAATTCTCAGGATCTGTTATGTTTCATGGCTTTCAGAGTCTGTTTTACCTCATTCAGGATATGATGTTTCTTTTCACACGTTTTGTCTATTCGTGTCGTATTCTCATTTTTCTTTCTTTCTTTTCTTTTTCTTTTCTTTTTTTTTTTAAAGGTTAATTCGTTGGCAATATGTTCTGGCAGCCTTTGCTCCCTTTAAAGAACTTCTTTAGTTAAATATTTACTTTATTCTAAACCTTTTGTCCCTGGCCCAGTGAAACGAATGCTTCGTTCAGAATCAATTTAGTTACATTGTGAACATAATTAAATCTATGTTTTATGTATTCAATGTTTTTTACAACTTTGGAATTACCGTACTCAGAAGTTGTAGAGAATAAGTATTAGGGTTAGGATTTTATTGCACTATAAATGCGGGGAAAACGCAAAATAAAATATGCAATTATGCACTAAAAATCTAGAATAATGCACTATGATTTGAAAAAAAAAATGCTTTCACAGAGAATCATCCGTTACTATTTATTAGTGTATTACCTATATATATGTACGTGGTTCTACTCTATTGTGTTTTTCTCAAAAGAGGCAAGTAACACTGAGTTGCAATAAACAACAAAAATCATATGAAGGTTTTCGAACTGAAATGCATGGCGGTTGTCTGCAAATAACGATTTGTACATTGAAAAGGTTCTTTCAGTTTCTACAGAAACCACCGGAGCATATTCAAAATAGACCATATCACTTATTCCTAGATCACTTTCTAATTTGGGCAGTACAAATTTTCTGCCTGAAAGAATGTTCACTATCGCACACAAAACATGGTACCCTGAGTTTTTTTCAATACATCTGTCATTTTTCTTGACACTACCAGTCCTACTTCCCCAGAAACACTTTCTAATTCACTTACTGCATTTTTTATTGAGTCAATTGAAGTTGTCAACTTTTTTCCACTGCATTTTTTATTGAGTCAATTGAAGTTGTCAACTTTTTTCCACTTTTCTCTAAGGAAGTAATCCCACCTGGTAGAAATCCAATATTAGATTGAATGTACACAAGCTTACCTTGAATTTCAGGATTGGCCAGTATCTCTTGTGCAGTTCGAATCGCGGAAGCTTTGGAAGGGTCGAAAGATTCTATCGTTTTCTTCACAGCTTCGAAGTTTTGACAATAGTATTTACAGGCTTCTAGCCACGTTCCCCACCTGGTAAAAACGGGGCTAGGTGGTAGAAGGAGTTCAGGATACTCAGACTTAAAAGCAGCTACACGTGATGGGGCCTTACTGAACACTTTCTTTACGCTTCCTATGAGTTTATCAACATCAGGAAACTGCACACGTATCTCTTCAGCCACTCTGTGGCAACCATGCGCGAATCATGCGTAATGTGAATCATTTTCGAATATAGCGCCTGCAGTGAGTTCGCTGCTTTTACCATATACTGTGCAGCATCGGTTACAAAGAGCAGCACGTTTTTGTAAAGGACGCCATTAGGCCATAAGAGATATTTTAAAATTTTTTATAAATGCTCAGATCCGCCTCTTCCGTTTCGGCATCTGAAGACTTTAACCAAAACGTTCTATTACCATCGCATTTTATTTTTCTTTAGCCTTTTTCATCATAGTTTATTTGCGATAATTGGAAAGAAGAAAGGGAACAAGGAAAAGGGTGGGAAGTCTATAAGAGATGTATTGATTTATCAAATAACTTACTGATCGTGGAATAATTTACCTTTTCCAGAACTTCGCTATTTAAAATAAATGTTTTACCCGGCCCACCCTCCTGCATCACTCCAACAACAACATTCACTACATTTCGTCCCTCCGAATCACACGTTTCATCCATGGACACCCATATTTTCTTTCCGTCCACTTCTTGTCTAATATACTGCATTGTTTTCTCGTAAAGTTTTTCCCACGTAATTCTTCCTTGATGTCGAAGAATTGGGGAGGAGTTAACAAGTGTATTTTTCCAAAAAGTCACGCAATGTCATGTTGTCCACTTTGTTCAACAGAATATCAGCACAAATAAATGCTTCGCACAAATCTTCGAAAAAAAAAAAAAAAAAACAGAATCATTTTTGGATGTGCCACACTGCGGGAGAAGTTGTTGCACGGTGTTTGTCTTTTTTTCCTTAAGTCCCCGTGTGTGTTTGTCCCTTGAAACATGCTGTTCAAGGTAAATTTTCTTTCGGCTGAAACTGCCGTATCACACACCTTGCAGTAGAGAACACTTCCATTTGTTGTAAATACTTTTTCCTCTCCAAATTCACTCACAAATCGTTTAAGCTTGGAAGCAGTACTCTCTTTTATCTTCGGCATTTTATCCAGATAAACTGCAGAATTAGGCGTCTACCAACAGCTCACCAAAACAGTGAATGCCAAGGTCACTGAACTCTCGCTCCTTCGCTTCATGTGACTAATCGCCAGAGACTGCAGTCTGCGGACATAGGCCACGCCTACTCGAAAGGCTTCGAACTACAATCGTGTAGAGCAATTTTCCTTGCATTTTGTTTTGTGTAGGCGGAAGCATTGCGCTTTAATTTATTGTTTTTATAAGAAAAATGAGAATTATGCAGTTAAAGGTAAGAATAAATACTAAATATCCATAAAATGCCCAAACAACTGTAAAAAAATGCACAGAAATGGGCAAAAAATGCAAAAAACGCACAAACAAGTTTGTCTTAAATTACTTCTTTTTAATAAAATAGGATTTATAACGCAACGAGCAATGTTTATACTAATCCAGAAAAAAATGCAAAATCATCAAGATCCTAACCCTAATAATTATATACATAATCCTGTGAAAAAAGGAAACCATAATATTCCCTTCCTTTCTTCTTCTCTGAAATCCGGGAAATGTAAGCGTCCCAAGAAACATTTTCGAGACGACGGAATGCAGATCTCGATTCCGTGACGGTCTCGGATTTTCCGGGACGAATGGCAACCCTACATGCAGCTATGTTATAAGGTGAAGGTCATTTGGTCATAGTGTCGTTATGTGTTAGACGGTTTGTCGTACTTCTTTATTAAATCGTCTTATTGTGACATTATTTCGAACAATAATCAAAAGTAGAATTAAACGTTACTCGAGTGCACGTTTCCTTTATATTAACTTTAAACATTTCTTTTAATCTGATAATACAATTGTGACTCAAAGGAAAATATGTGTACTTACAAATAAAAGAGTGAAGTATTTCTTGATGGGAGCACTGACGAATTTTGCTGTGTGCTCAAGTCCATAATAATACAGATCAAAGATTACAATTAGACCCCTTCTAAAACTGTCTACTTTATATGATAAATCTAACGCCATTGTAGCTATCCAAAACAATTTTTCCAAATCTAAGTTCGAAGCACTTTCCGGATATCTGAATATCACTACTCGATAACCTTCTGGAGTCAGCTTCGGGAGAAAACAAACGCCACTGAAATATATGAGAATGAAAAATGAAGCGAAAATGATCATGTTAAATATATTTGATTTTTGGGGAATATTATTTGATATTTTTAGGCCATTTTATTTCTACATCTGACAACTGTAATTTTTGTGGTGAACTATTTTATAAACAAATGTCAATCTACATCTCATTACACCTCATCAATCAGAATAACAAATATAATCAATAATAATTTCTTATTCTTTGAAATGTTAAATGTTAATACTTTTGGCATAACATGGTTCGCTCACTGTAATATGCAAGGATTTTGAAATTTATTGGACGTATATACATTAAATAGAGCATGTTGAAAAAAAAATCAAATATTTATATAATTTCAACAGTCATATTCAAACGTTAATTAACCCAATCAAACATTGATTTACAAATTAACCAACGACATTCTTATAACTACTATTTTACATAAAGAGTAATAAATAAAAAGCAGTTACTTGCATATGGTGTTATAAATATTTAAATTTTAGGTATTGCATTATACATAACGCTGCGTTATATATAAATTTTAGGTATTATTAGAGTAATATAACATTTGTGAACAAAAAAAAAAATGCACATTTAGATATAATTGAAGACCTGAATTGCAGAACATCCCACGTCCACTGGAGTAATTTTGTGATTTTTTGTGATTCTGTTTAGCTGAAATTATTTTGTATTTTTTTAAGAAAAGGTTTTGATTTGGACTTAAGTATTATACAAGTGAATAGCCCTTAAAACATAGATGTTAACATATATATGTAAAAAAAAAAAAAAAAAAAAAAAAAAAAAAAAACGCAAAATACGAAGAAAAAAGAGTGGACTTGGGATGTTAGGCAATTCAGGTCTTCAATTTAAATGACGTATTTTCAATACTTTACATTTTTTCTCCGGTATTTGATTCAAGTTCTGTGATTAGTAAGTGGAAAATATACTACGCAATGCATTTATGAAAAGGAATAGAGAAATATAACAAAAATAGAAGCAAATGATAAAATTAGGCAGGAATTAATACATCGAGCCAGCATGTTCTTGGGGCACTTCTGAAGCATCAAAGGTAAATAAACTGGGAATAGTGTAGAGGAACAGGATCAGAATGTTGCACTTCTTGGTATAGGCTTCATATACAGGGTGCGGCAGAACCAACTAAGCAGTTTTAAGGAGCAATAAAAAGTAAATCTGGATATACAAAGAAAAATGTTTTTATTTTCTAAATTAGTACAATATACCATTTTACATTCATTTAGTTTTGAAAATTATGTCCTCAAGATGGCGGCCGTTAGCATCAATACATTGTTGTAGACGATCCCTGAACTTTCGAGCAGCTCTTGCACACATATGGCGGGGTGTGGCATTCACTTCGTCAATAATCCGCTCTTTTAACTCTGGTATGGTGTGAGGACGGCTTTTGAAAACCCTTTCCTTCAAATATCCCCAAAGAAAGTAGTCACAAATGCTCGAATCTGGTGACCGCGCAGGCCACCCGACATCACCCCTCAAAGAGACGAGGCGTCCCGGAATTTTTTTTTTTTCAAAACATCAAGCGAAATTCAAGCTGTGTGAGCAGTAGCTCCATCCTGTTGAAACCACAAGTCCTTCAGTCCATGTTCTTCAACAATCTAGTCCATTCTGGGTTCCAGAAAATGTTTCAACATTGAAATATAACGTGTGGAATTCACTGTCACGGACACTCCTTCCTCAAAAGAAAGCACGTTGTGTAGCGATCACAGATCTGTTGTTTTCATAATAAGCGCGAACGGCAAAACCACGATGTGTACCGGTCCAGACCATATTAGATACTGAAATGGGGTCAATGACAGAACAAAGGCAGATCACGTGCAACTGCCTACCCCACCACAGCTCTCGCGGTAATCGATAGAAACTGCTTAGTCGGTTCTGCCGCACCCTGTAGCAAGGGTGCCCACAAAGGGGGGCTATGACGCAAACTGCGTCATTGAAATATTTGGGGGGTAAAAATCTATATAAATATGTTTGAGGGGATGTAAAAATTAATCGAAAAGACTTTTTTTTCATGGAAGGACACCTACGGATAGATAATTAGGGGGAGAATGCGTCATGGACATAAGGGGGGTGGGCACCACTGCCCTGTAGTATGTGCGTAACATATATTGTAATCAGAATATTGTATGAAAATACAGAAACAAGTAGAAAATGGAATTCTATGGAAACTAGAATCTATGCACTATAGAAAGAAGGTAAGAGTGAATAGCATCAGGGAAGTCTACAAGGACAAATAAACTGAATAATAGGGTAGGAAAATACAGACTATTTTGATTTCGAATCGAGTCCCAAACCGCATTTCTTATTACTTCTCTTATTATCAAATAGTAGAATATATGTAAAGTTTCACACTGATAACAATTGAGTTGCATTTCTTGTGTAGTATATTTCCAAAATCTGCGAGTTCAATACTCAAACTTGAAATACGTCTACAATTTTTGCTTGTAATAGGGGAATAAGATCGAATATCGAACTTGTTCCTTGGACGCTAAATCCTTATAAAAAGCCATTATTTCCTATCTCTTAGTGTTTATACTCTCTGGAAATTAAAGTTAAAACCAGAAAACTGGCTGAATTCTGACCTGTCAACATCCGAGACGATGGCAGAGTCAACGGAATTTTCATCTTTGAATTGTCAGTATGTAAAATATTAAAATCTGGACAATGTTCAGCAGCGCTCCGAACTACTTCTGATACTCCCAGAACCATGTATGTTGTTTGGCGAATTACGGAAACCATTGATAACAGCTACATTGGAACATCAAAAATACTCGTATGTAGCAAACAAAGAGATAGTAATTTCCTCAATCAGACTTTCGTAGCCACAAACGTAACATGTTCGCGTAGCCCAAGGAAAGATGAGGTCGTGGTCATTATATAATCGTAACAGAACAATATAGGGTGGTCCGTAAGTCTTAATGCAGTGGATTATTTTGGAAACAAACAGATTAAAGTAAATCTGACTAACAGAGGGCGGACTTGGGTAAAGGAGCTACCGATTGATGCATGTGTGGTGAATGGCGGCCATCTTGGATCCAGGTTACTTTTTTCAAATAGAAAGGTAGGCATGTGACACATCAATCAACACTGTTTTTTGCAGGGGAATGCAGTCCCGCAATCAGAAATGCGTTATCATGTCCCGTTCCAAAGTTATGACGCCCCAAAGTTGACGGGTTTCTGTTTTCTTGCAGGGAGAGCGACATGACACTAACGCTGCAAGAAAGACGTGACCTCCCAAATTTGATAGTTTTTTTCCGTTGCAGGTAGAGCGAGATGGCACTAAAGAAGCAGGAAAGAATTGAGATCATCCTAATGTCTGGGGAAAGAAGCAGTCGTGTGATTGTCCAGGGCTTCAACGCGCGCCACCCCGAAAGACCTGCAATAAACCACAACACTGTTAGCTACCTCATTTGGAAATTCAGTGTAACTGGTAATATTGCCGACAGATCACGGTCAGGTCCCCCACGTACCGCGACAGATGAGGGGACATCAACAATGGTGCTTGCTTCGAGTGTGAAAAGTCCGAAGCAGCACAAGAGAATTATCAGCGATAACAGGCATATCACGTACTTCCGTGATGAGGATTCTCCATACGAACAAGTGGCACAACCTTTCAGAGGATGATCCAGACCGGCGCATTGAATTCATCAATTGGGCTTTGTCACAATTTGACTGAGATACGCATTTCCTAGCTAGCTTTCTCTTCACAGACGAGGCAAACTTTTATTTGGATGGGAAGTGAATCGCCACAACATGCGATATTGGTCGGATGCAAACCCACATGCGATCAATCCCCGCAAGAGGGTTACCCCTGCTCATATCATGGTGTGGTGTGACATATGGAACACATCGATCATAGGACCCTTATTCATTCCTGGTACCCTAAATGATGTCCGATATCTGGACATGTTACAGTAGTTGGTGTTTCCGTTGCTTCTCCGCCCTGATGCCATCTTGCCGCTACATTTTCAGCAGCAAGATGGTGCTCCACCGCACTATGCGCTGCCTGTGCGGGAATACTTGGATCTGCATTTTCCTGGACGTTGGATCGGTCGCCGAGGTCTTGTGGAGTGGCCGTCCATCCCGGTCGCCGGAAATCAATGCCTTATATTTTGTTTTATGGGGACACTTAAAACACCTGGTGTATCAGGAGAAGATTCGGGATGTTGCACACCTACAGGACGGATTCAGGAGGACTAGATGTATAGCATCATTCCCGCTATGTTGTTACGGGTTCAGGAGGACTGGATTAAGAGACTTCGGTTGTGTTTGCAATGAACGGGCAACATGTGGAGCACATCCTGTAGGTCAGACTTTAGGAACGGTACATTATAACGCATTTCTGCCTGCGGGACTGCATTCCCCTGCAAAAAACAGTGTTAATTGATGAGTCACATGCCTACCTTCCCATTTGAAAAAAATAACCTGGATCCAAGATGGTCACCATTCAGCACGCATGCATCAATCGGTAGCTCCTTTACCCAAGTCCGCCCTAAGCTAGTCAGATTTGTTTTAATTATGTTTATTCCCTAAATAATCCACTGTATTAAGACTTATGGACCACACTGTACAATCAGCACTCCACAATCGGCGGAAAAGTACAGGAAGCAAATTCATAGCTTGTAAAATATAGTGCTTAAGATTAGGAATGTGCAATTTCCACGTTAAGCGGGGATCAAAGATCAAATCCTGAAATCAGATTGAATCAAGACACGAGAGAGACGAGATCCGGCAAGATAAAGGTAAGTTTGCTAGCAGCAAACGTATACTTAGCCTGTATTCTCATAAGAAAGAAAACAAAACAGGAAAAAAAAAACGAGAGCATTTCTCATTCGACCATTGAAAAAAAAACAATTTAACGCCAGTTGAAACTGTCTAGTTGTGTTGCATAGATGTCGAATGCAACAATAAACAACAAATTCGTCAGGATAGTGCAGGTCAAAGACAAAAGGCTGGATCTACGGAAGAAAATTGTTTATGGTGACAAAAAACAGTGCGACATTAAGAACGCTGCTTAGGAGACACCGCCTATCTGCAGAAATTACTCTGAGAGAGCAAGAATCTTACAGAAATTAAAATAGTGTTGTTCAAAAATGTGTGCTATAAACTTAGTTATATGGTCATTGAGAAACCAGTCATGACTTTTTTTTTTAATATTCCATAACGCCACGATTTGTCATGTGCTTTCTCAAAGTCGAAGAAAATAGAAACAAAATACTCCCGATGGATGAAGCTTTCTTGAATTTAGCTTTCAAGATTATGAAGATTGTCAATAATGGGTCGGTTCAGTTTTCACTCATCGGCACTTTTGTTTCTAATACGTAAAATTAACAATGCATGCCACGATCTTTCTACGATAACTTACATATGCATCATTAGTAGGAAACGTTATGCGCATATAACTTCATTAACCGTGCGTTATACCACTTAGAAGTGTCAGAGAACACGTGCTAGAAGACTCCAGTTCATCTATAATTTATTCTGCAAAGCAAATTAGTTTATAATAATCAAAACACTTAATCTATTCTGGATCTAACATCAGTCCTTTGATTGTTTACTTGACAACATAATATTAACACCTTCTTCTTTTTTTAATGAACGTGGCGCTCACCATACGTGCGTGCCATTCTTCATCAACTTCCTCAGTTCCAAGTGATTGCCCGGAAACGTAGTTTTTATTGCAGAAGGCTCCGTTGGAGAGCTATGAGGATTATCTAGGATAATCCTCTTTCATATTTCCTAGATTCCACTCAGAGTAATGGACCATTTGAATACCCAAGTAGTGTAACTCCAAAATGGAAATATTTCAGGAGAGAAATTTGAAGTTCAATAACGTATGAAAAATTTATATTTCTTTTGTGGTTGCAGCCCAAAAAAAAAAAAAAAAAAACCTATGAAGTTTATTTTCTAATACTGATAGTGAATAACATGAAAAGAATGTCATTTGTGTGAGATATTAAAATTCAAATTGCTCTCCTGAAAATTTTCTATTTTGGAGTTATACCACTTGATATCCGAGTGGTCCAGTTGTTTCACTCCACTTGCCGAAAACCATTTTAATTCACAAAATTCACAAAAAAAAAAAAAAAAAACATGTATTTGCATCTGGAGATTATGGCCACACAAGAGGATTCTACGAACTTTGGGTCGTAGGATCCTCTTGTATGGCCATTCTGCGAAATTTCATATCAATGATAGTGTTGGCTTGTGTATACCGCATGTTCTCGTCCCCTTTGTTGAAAACGACTGCTCTGGTCAAGGATTCCTTATACTTGTAGATCATATTCTTGCTTAAAATCAAGCTAAGGCCACAACCCTTGTTTTTACGCTGCTTCCTGATCGTTAAAAAAATAAGCTGAGACAACATAATCCCCCAATAGCTACTCAATTATCGCAGTATCTTCGATTCAGCGAAGAAAAATACAAATACTTGACAAAGTTACACATTAAACTCCTCTCGACTTGGGTTCAATTTGGGCGGGATTTGTGGCCCAGTGGGGAAAAACAAACACTGTCTCACAGCTAATACATCACATTGACAGACGCGCCTAACCAAGTTTGGAGTAGTTCATTCTGTGAGAGGAATAATAATCTCAGGTATCAAGCATACATTGGACAGAACCAAATTATGTATTTCAGCTTATGGTTATGGCTTTAACGAAAGTCAAGAAATTTCTTAAAGAGCAACATAATGACAAAAGTATCAGAAAATTAAATCCTCTTTAAACACCTTCTCTTGTGATTGCGGATAAATATGCAGTTAGTGAGCTTACTTCTTATGCTTTATATCTCATTCACACTTTTATATTCGACGTTGTTGAACTGATTCAACAGTATTTTCGTGTTTCTAACGTATTCGTAAACATTTGTCGAAAAGATGCTTAAAAGTTGAACTTAATGTACTTACTTTGTTTTCGTAAACTTTTCTACCAGAGGGTGAAGTGGGTCTCTGTTTGCAAATATGTCAGGTGCTAATCTTCTAAGAACAAATGTGGTGTCCAGTTTCTTCTTCGTTTTCTCCAAATTGTATTTGCATTGTCGCAGGAACCCCAATATGAAGTATTCGTCTATATTTAAAAAAAAAAAAAAACTTCTACACGTAAGTGTTAGAAATACAAATTATCACTCATTCACACACACAAACATACAGGACAATGTACTAGTACATGTGAGTAGGACTTATTTGCTTGGAAGGAAACTATTGACTAACTACAGTTTGGTAACATTTATTACAACTATTAGGAAGAAGTATAAAAATATTAACTACATACAAATAAGGATACATATTAGTATATCATTATACATGAGATGTTGAATTATGTCATTATAGATTTAATGTTATAGATGGAAAGTAAAAAATTAAAATAAAATATATAGATTAGAGATTAGAAATATCAGGTTGTATCTCGTATAGTAATAAGGTTTTAAAAATTATCTTACGAGTCCTTTCTCGTAGTTTCTGATAATATTTTGTTTCACGTGTTCACTCTGCACCCATTTGGCGTCCATGCACGTAGTTCGCATCTATTCGGATATATACATGAAATATTATTTATTTCTCTGCAACTATCACACATTCAGTTTATGGACTGACTTATTTATATAAATTATCCATTCGGAAATTAATAATGACAAAATTTTCTGTAATTGGCTTTTTATTTCACCGAATAACTCAATCCATTACTTCGTCTGTTATTTAGTTAACAATGTCTCTTAACTTATCGTCATATTATGTCGTCAGGTTATGTTATTGCACACTCACACACTCGTAGTCATATTAGGACGATTCAAAGGAACCCAAATTTCATAAATTCCAATTATGTTAGCAATGTCGACAGATAATTGGTATGAGATTGCAGAAATTGTTAGTCGCCTTCACACCAAGATCACAATCACTAAGATGGAAACACTGTTTGAATTCTAAGGTTTATATATGACAGGGTAATGGAGATACAGCTGTATGGGCAGATTTCAGGTTTATGGACTTAAGGATAAACTTGATGATAGCTTAGGGTTACGATAACCTACCTTATTTACATGAAACATGCAATTTGTACGACAATGTGAGATGTTGATATACACATATACAAGTTAACCACATTACAATGTTAAGAATTGTGTTTAACATAGGGCGGTATACTCTAAATTTAAACTTTACGTTTACGTTATTACATTACTTTACATTTCAAATTTACGTTTTATAATTGTTGAATTTCATGAAAGTATGGCAACCAACGCAACCGTTCGGGGTAGGTAACAAGATCCTTTTATTCCCATTTATCAAAGCATTTCAACATTATACGCTTTTCCTTCAATATCACATTTACCTTCATTACGCATTTATACTTCAATATACATACATGTATTTAATCATTATTTTACCATTTCAAATTAATTACCCCGCTCAATAAAATTTTAGGTTGCAACACTACATACAATAAAATAAATTCGACTAGACCATGAACAGGTTAAATTTGTAAACACATCCTCGACGATTTCAAAACTAACGAACATTCAAGATTTGGGCAGGTACGTAAACCGAACTACGATACAAAAAAAATTATCTGATAGTTTGCCATCTAGATGATAAAACTTCAAGATTTAACATACACTTATGGGCCCAAACATCTACACGAAAATTCATCTCTATTGCACTTGATAGAAAAAAATGGGAACAATGAATAGTACAACGGTAAACTTCAATCAGAAAATGGTAAAGGAAGACGAAAGCAAAGTTAAATCGTATACTATGCGATCGATCACGACTACAGCGGGTAAAATTACGATGGAAACGATCCCTTGATATCTGATGAACCGTCCTTTGTACCCTATTTTAAGCTGACTACAAGTTGTATATTAATAAATAACGATACAAAATCACGATAGCTTTGCACTATGAACGAATTTACTTATTAGAATGGGCCAAAAGAGATGAATAGTTAAGAGACCAACAACACACTCCTTAAACAGGTTAATGACACTTTGACACTTACATTAATATACACAAATACATGCTATATTACATACGAACTAAAACTACACATACTAAATACATATCACTACACAAATTAACTACTACATGTATAAACCAAACAAATCACTGACATCACCACATTTTCAACCGGCTCTGATGCTATAAACGAGGGAAGGGAAATATTCCGGGCTAGGTGGCCCTTGTACTCAAATTAACCCGGTTATAAAACTATTATTTATAGCCCCAGAGGGACATATCAAAACTAGTAAAGGAGGAAAGGTCCTTTTCCTGAAGGGAAAAGAACCTTTACGAAACTATTCAAACCATGATGTGTTGGAAGCTGTGGTCAATTTAAGAGTAAATAGGAGTCTCTGTGGGAATTTACACTGACATAGTGAAAATTAACTCAACTACAAAAGAATCTACATATACCACCATGTTAAAAAAAGAATCACATAGACTACATATATAAACTGTATTGGACAGGCTATCGAAACCTAACGGAAATATTGAGGGTAAAGGAAATTATCCTAAACGTTTTTGACACACCAAATCTTAGTTTGCAGCTCACACAAAATCCGAAAATCAAATCAGTTCACACATGTCCTTGCAATCAAATATGGCGATCCTGATACTTAACATGGAAATCGATCTGATACTTAACTTGGAAATATTTCACTGATTCTGGTCTGTTTTCAGATAGGATTCCAATGTTTTGGGACTCTAAATGCTTCCAACTGGTTTATTTAGCAATTAGTACATTGCTACCTGATTTCTTATGGGTTTTCCGTGTCAAATATCCGATTGTTTACGGAACAGAATCGATACAGTCCGTCCCTGAATCTTGCACACAAAGAACAAGGTGAAGGCGCGCTAGAATACTAAGGCGGAATATAGCTCCCAATCAGAGCAAAGGAATTTTCGCGGCGGAAAATATAAAGCGAATAAAAATGGTAGAAACTGGATCAAATCGGATTTTAGCAGGATATGGACATCTCAGAGGGACGAATGGGGGTCTAAATTATTCTACCAAATATTGTATTGGAGAACAAATTCAGAAAATTCTACCCAACTACTGACCTATGGTTTACATTGAAGTAAAAATATATAATTTCGATAATCATCCAATTGAGGTACCAATATACAGAAATTTACGATGAAATAACATATAAATAAAGAAATTATTCCCCGAAATATAATTTTTCCTTCTTATTCTGAAGCTCCTGAGTTAATTTTGATTTGGACAAGGAACAAACGGATTTAATACATAAAATTGTGTGGTAAAATCTAGTAATATATGGTACGGTCAAAAGGTACTGGACTCCCCAAAAATTATGCTACCTTAACTGTAATTGAATATTATAATATTTGAAAATACATTCCATTTGAATATTATAATATTTGAATATTATAATATTTGAATATTTTGGACTTCTTTTAACCATTCGGTTGCTACTCGGTTCATGTCATATAATTTGTTACCTGTATCTACTTGTTTTCTTTGACCTCACTAGTATTTCAGGACAAACCAATATCTTGGAGCTCTCCCGTGGTTGTATGATCAGTACATGGATCTAGTTTCTAGTGGGACCTTATGTATTTCGGATCTCACGTTAAGCAGTAAGTCCATGTCTTATATATCCTCGGTGCTGTAAATGACACTAAACTCAAAATAGACTAATCGAAACTGTTTTGTGCTTAGAGTGTTATATTTAAATGCTAAAGTGCAATTTTGAATAAAGATACATTCTGTTTTGTTTTTTCCGTTTTGAATAATAGTGATTATCTAGTTCGATGTAATTTTTAGTTAAAATGATATTAACAAGCATTCAAATTCCCAATAACAAGAAATGTTGCTATAGAGCTAAATCCAGAAGTAGAGAGTTATAAAAGAACTATACAAATTATTATTATTATTCAAAGTATCTCGATTTAACTTCCAAGTTTTACATTTGGCTTACGACAATACCATAGAGTGGGCCACAATTTCATTCTAGTTTACTCAACACAATCATCCTCTTTCATATCGTCAGATAGGTTAGAAGTTTCTCTGAGCTTTGAGTTTTCTTGGATAATTTTTCTCGAGACACTGAAGTAAAAACTTATAATCTTAAAAGCAGGGTTATGCCTAGATTATAATCATAGAAGCAGGTTCCGATTTGGATTATGGTTTCAAAGTCAGGTATCCTCCTAATTACTAATACAAAAAGCATCAAATATTATCTGGAGGCTAGTGACATCTTCCAGTGTCTGTTAGTAGACAGCGCAGCTAGTGACAGATATTAGCCTGACTTGAACTATCAGGAATCAGTGAGATATCTTTCTTTTATTGTAAGAATAAGTAAGTTTTCCTTTCGTTTCTAATTCTAATCATCTAAACCTTAGTGTACCAAACGGGGTTAAGTATGTGACTGATCTGACAGTTTCAACTTCCAAGAAAATGAAAATTAACTAATTATATTATCCCTTACAAACAACGAAAAATATTTAGTGTTAAGTTTGAAAGTTTGAATGAGTTCTCTCAAGTTCTAAACGGGTAAAATATTTTCTTGTACAATTTCAGAAAATTTGTTAAAGTCATTTAAAGAAGTTAATATTTATAACCAAATATTTAAGCAACTATTCAGCCTTAGCTATAGGATATGCTTATGTTTAATAGGCTTATCTGAAGTGTCAGGATGGATCAGATGATTTTTTTTAAATATATATTAATCACTTTATTAGAGATAAATAAACTTAAAATTTGTCCAGTACTTGAAGATCTCAGGGGAAAGAAGTTTCTCCATGGATGGTTCTTATTTGTTTCTTATAGTTATTGTACTTCTGTCATTCTTCATTTAAACTTTTTATGCAGTTACGGTAGATCTCTAATTGGAAGATATAGTGAGAATTCAGAGGAAGTTGTATTTTGAATGCGATGTTTAATAAAATTACCATTTTATATTCAAATTCTATTTTCAAATACCACGATATTTCGTAGCTTACCGCGATGATTTTTCTTCAGTTTAAAGATTTATTACACTTGACTCTTTAAGACATACCGTGAAAAGATATGTCCTTACCTATATCAGACGGTAAGTGTGGTTGCCCCACAAGCCACTGCTTCAAATATGCTACATCCTTCTTCACTTGAACAGGATCTTCCTTGTGTAGTTTAAGAAGAAATGCTTCTTCTTCGGGAGTTAATTTTACAATGTACATTATGCAAAAGCTAAAAAGTAAAATTTTAAAATAAATACACAATAACTTATCGTAGTAGGTTTACAATAATTTACTATATATTCACAATATGTTATATGCCTTTAAATTAATATTAAAATTTACAGCATAAATTTATGATTTGCTGTCACATAATGACATAACATTATCATTAATAATAATAATAATAATAATAATAATAATAATAATAATAATAATAATAATAATAATAATAATAATGTTTATTTCTGTATCAGTGCAATAAGCAGCCTAATGGCAAAAATACACCTTATCAGATAAAAACAACACATATTGTATACAATGTAACTAACCTACTAAAACAATAAAAAATAATGATAAATTAAAATAGTATCGTATTAATCAATAATTTGTTGTCAAATTAATGCTAAATATTTTTAGATTCAAAATAGATATAACAAATACTACTACAAATAATAATTGACGAACTTCAAAATTTATACCTCTATAGAAATAAAAATAGATGTTTCAAATTAGAGTAAAAAATAGCCACTCTTCTTAAAATTACAGATTTTGGATTCAAAGGATCTAATGTTTATCCATTTCTCATATTATACAATGGTATCTTATACCTATATTATGTAAGCAGTATTCACTATATCTATTGTCTACCATTTTTTGAATAAAATATATTTCAATAAGTTTTCTCCTGTCACTGAATGCTTGTAATCCCCGAAATTGATTCCAGTGTTCGTAACTATGTGACTAGATATCTATTAATTTTACAGCATAGTAGTCTAATAAAACATTTTTGAACTGTTCAATTTTGTTTGTCCATGTTATAAATATACTATTCTCAATAACTACGCTTAACTCTAGTCTTAAACTTGTAAGTATCTTGTGCAAATATATATAAGTATGAGCTAGCATTTTAAACTCAAACCATTGTTTGAAAATGAACTCTAGTGTCTTGAAATGGTTATTGTTTGAAATGGTTATTGTTTGAAATGGTTATTCTTCTAGTCCCTTGAACTATATCATAAATATGATAGCTAAATACCACATTTCTGTCTAACATTATATCCAAAACTTTAATCTGTTCGGCTTTATGCAAAGTTAGTGCATTAACTACGTATGTGATTACGTAGTATTGGGTTTTATTAGTAAATGATATATATTCACACTGTAAAAAATAAAACACCATTGAAACACTTTTATAGGATGTTGCAGGGAATATTGATGAAATAGTGTTTATAAAGTGTGCTTCATTTGTCCAAAAACGTTACTTCTCTAGAAACAATATCTAGTATGACATATTTAAAACTCTTCTTCTCGGCAAACAATTCGAAAACAAAGTAATTATATACATTTTGCACATTTTGTACATACATCTGGGACATATAGACAACACAGTATCTGCAAGGGGTAAATATGTCTCATCTGAAGGTGTTCAAAGAGTGTCGGTAATGTGTACAGTGCCCTACTGTGTCTAAAAGCAGAGTAAGAGATTGTCTTGGTGTGTCAATGGCTAGGTCTTTTGCACTCATACAAAGGCCTGATTTAATCATAAAAGCAGATGAAACACAAAATCCACAATAATAAAACTAGAAACAAGTTAATTAAAATACAAGAAAAAGCACCCACTCACGAGGCAAAATTAGATTGCATGCAAAATCTCAAGCTCTTTTAAAAATCGCAGCAGGCCAGCGAGAAAACGTGTGTCGTCACCAAGGAGCAAGTTCAGGTCTTTAGGAAGCTTGTAACGTTGTCGATGCCGAGCCAGAGGGGTCAATCGACAGGAAGATGACGAATATAATAAAGGTCCCCACACAAAAATTCTGGAACTGCATTTCCACGTAAAAGATATGCATGCATCAACTGACTGTGTCCAATACGCAGTCGAGTTAAAACTATTTCTTCCTCGACGAGACTGTCGGCAACAAGAGGCCCAGACTCCTAAGCGTGGTTTAATGGCATGCAATTTGTTGGCATGTCCGTGATCCCATTCCGATTGCCATTGTTGGAGAAGACGAGATGTGAACACCAGGTAAAGATCAGTGCAAGGGAGGGGCGTCACTAGTGCAACACCGTGAAGACCTGCATCTTTTGCCATAGAATCCGCTTGGTCATAACCAGGAATGCCAATGTGGTTAAGAATCCAACAGAAGTGGACAACCGAGCCGGCACCAAGTAGGGAATGGTATTTTAATGAAATATGTTGACCTAGAGGATGCCTAGTGTAAACATTACTAAGGCTGGTAAGAGCACTATGGAGTCAGACAGGATCAGAATACGGGAAAATTTATGGAACATAAAATAGTCTAAGGCATCCAGCAGCCAGTCTGACTAATAGCCAGCAGCTCAGCGCTGAAGAGGGATGCGAGCGAAGGGAGTTGGTAACCATAGCGGGTACTGCCAAAGACAAAACCAAAGATAAACAGAGTCTTCTTGTTTCGAGAAATCTGTATAAAATTGTGAGGAGTCAGCATAATATTGTAACGGAGAGCGCAACTTCTGCTGATATTGATAACCAGTCGTGGTAGACTTACCAAAACACGCCAACTAAAATGATATAGGAGGACAATGAAGCTGCCAGGGCGGAACGGGAAGAAAACTTAACGGAGAAAGATCCGGCAAAGCAAGAGCTAATTCATCTAAAAGTTCTAATGCACGGATCCCAAAAGCTCGGCTGACACGAGGTCATGCCGCATAGTGACGATAGCAATCACCCGCTTCAAGAACAAAGGAGGACGGTGACTAAGAAGTGCTTTAAGACGTGCAAAATAAGTCCTGCGGTGATAAAGAAAAGGTTCATGTACATCAACATACAGGCTAGGGATAGGGCTAGTACAGAAAGCTTCTATACACAAGCGTATACCAAGAGGATATACTGTATCCAGCTGACGAAGAACATATAGCCGAGCGGAGGAGTAAACGACGCAACTAAAATCAACTTTAGAACGGATCAGGGTACGGTAGAGACGTAGAAGTACTGTACGATCAGCACCCAAGACCGACGAGAAAAGACTCGCAAAATGTTGATATATTTCAGATCACGCACATGTTTACACCAAGATAGTTTACGGTGGGATTGTACGCCAAGAAATCGAAAAAAACGAAATAAAATATTTGAGTTTTACGTCTCGCAGTTATGCCGGCTAGGCTAAAGGAGACGGTGATGATGAGAAATGAATGATATGGTGGAATGAAGAAAGTGGGAGGAAACGGGAGAACTCCGAGGATACTCACGCACACGGTGTTTGTCCACCATGAGATTCACTTGGCGGGAACCGGGATCGAACCCGGGACTCCATGCACCAGAGATGAACGCTCTACCACTGACCCACCGCGCTCCTCCCGCCAAGAAATTGAGCACTTTGAGCCGACGAAAGGCGTATTCCAGGAAAATAAAGGTCACGATGTGAAACACAGGACAAAAATGAACATACATACATGGTTTTTTCAACGGAAAAACAAAACTGTCTGTGTTGCCCAGGTGTATAAACGATTAAGCGTAAATTGGAGCTGGCGAGTATATGTATGGAGTTCAGAGTAAACGATAGATGGTAATGTTATAAACATAAAGGAGGCCACGAACAGGTGTGGTAATATGAGACATGACATTATTGATGACAACAGCAAATAACGTCACACTGAGAACACTATCGTGAAGGACACTATTTTCTTGGATGAAGCGATGGGAAAGATTAGAGCCAACCCATACCCTGAAATATCGCTCACCTAAAACCTGTTCTAAAAACAAGGCCATTCTGCCGCACAGTCCCCCAGGAGCAAAGCTTTTGCTAAATTCCAAAGCGCCAGGACGCTTTTTTAAGGTCAAAATATATAGCCACGAAATGTTCTCCATGATGAAAAGCATCTTGAACAGCAGTTTCCGTATGGACAAGATGGTCGGTGGTCCAACGAAATTGCCAGAATCCATATTGAAAGTTCGAGACTAAGGGATTCCGTTCCAAGAACCACAAGAGCTGAAGATTGAACAGCTTTTCAAAAATCTTGGAAACACAGCTAGTAAGGGCTATAGGTCGATAGCCGAATTGAAAGTTGAAATCTTACCTGGTTTTAAAATAGGAAGGATATGAGCTTCTCGCAAAACTACCAGAAAGTGGCCAGGAAGCCAGATATGATTAAATAGAGTCAGTAAAGAAGCTTTCCCATGAGTGGGTAGATGGCGTAACATAGCATAATGAATGTTATCGGTACCTGGTGCAGTATCCTTGGTGGTTGATAGCACCTAGCCGAGTTCTACAGCAATAAAAGGTGAATTATATGGTTCCACATGCCTAGAATGAAACGATGAACGTGTACGTTCAGCATGTTGTTTATAGCGATTGAAGTCCACAGAGTAGTGGGTAGAGCTAAAGATGGAGGCAGAATAACTAATTCATTCGCTATTTGCTTTTGGTTAGTAGCCAAAACGTCATGTATGTGAAGGGCTGGGATAGAGTGCGGTTCATCAGAACCCTGCAAACGGCGGGTCTTCGACCAAACATCAGTCATAGGACTAGACGTGGTTAATGAAGAGACATATTCTCGTCAACACCGAAGTTTTGACTCTTTAAACGAGTAGCGAGCCTGAGCACGAAGCTGACAAAAATGCGCTAAATTATGGAAAACATGTTAATCGGCGAAGTGCACGTTGCCGAGCAAGAAGAGCATGATAGATTTAAGGAGACTGCCAAGGAACTCTGCGAGAACCTAGCCGTCGGAAACAGGGAATAGAAGAATCAGCTGCTCGTGAATACTTTACTGAAATACTGCAGTACGCTCGTCAATAGAAAGATTAGAATTATCATTAAAGTTAAAAAAAAAGTGTGAGAAATAATCCCAGTCTGCACGACGTAAGTTGTAAGTTGATGGCAGGGACACCAGAACGTTAGGAACACCAGATAAGCCATGCATAATTATGAGGAAATAGTCACTACCACACAAATCGGGATAAACACTCCACGTAAAAGGAACTCCTAACTGGGGACTGCAAATGGAAAGGTCCAGCTGCGAAAAGGTGCCAGCGGCAGTTGTAAACTGAGTCGGACTGCCTTCATTAAGTAAGAACAGATATAACATATCATTGAAGGCAGTGACTTCACGACCCCTAGCCTCCATCTGAGGAGAACCCCATAATCTATGGTAAGTATTAAAATCACCAACAAGAATGATAGGGCCTGGTAACAGGCGATAAAGTTGTTCTAAATCATGCTTTGTAAAGTGATCATGAAGAGTAATGTAAATACTGCAAAAGGTAAAAGGTTGTTGGAGGAAAACTTGAACAACAACAACTTGCAAAGTACTTTGAAGATGCAGGAGTGAGGAGTGGAAAGTGTTCAAGACACCAACAGCCACTCCTCCGGCAGCACGGCCATCAGGAACTTGATCGAATCTATAAATAGTATAACCCGACACGACAGTCGAGCGTGTTGGAGTAAAATGGGTTTCCTGAAGGCAAAAATATTACAGAATGAATTGTGTGAAGCAGCTGCTCAAATTCTTTGAGATAGCTGTAAAAACCATTCGAATTCCTTTAAAGAAGGTCCATTATCAACAAGACGTGTTAAGGTGGAGTAATACGTTGGTTTGATTTCTTCTTGTCCTCAACGACAGTAAAAGGATCAAGATCATCCACCGCCATATCATTCAATAAAGAGGAAGTGCTATATTGTGGACTGCCAGATGGACTACAGGAAGATTTAGACTTCATAGTAGTAGGAGGATTGGCTGATTTAAGTCGTTGAAATTTCTTCTTGCTTCAATCTATTTTCAATAAGTTATTTTTACACCGTGTACTAACAATATCTAAATCTTTCTGTAATATATGGTTATCACACCTACTATTTACCATTATTATTATTATTATTATTATTATTATTATTATTATTATTATTATTAGGTTTGTGAGAATGAAATAACCACTTCAATTACGTGTTTGCAAAGGTCGAAATGTTAAAACTACGACATCTGGTTAACCAAAATAGTAGCTGTGTGCAACCTTATACTTTTGGCATCGCTCAGCCAATGATTATATTCCGTTCCGAAAGAAGTGAGCACCAGCGATACGAGTAATTCTTTCCCGAAGTTACTCCGCCGACCGCCAACTATCAGGGAAAGTTTCTCCTCCGAGGAACTGCTCGAACTTCCAGAAAAGATGATAGTCGGTGGTACAGACGTCAGAAGAATATGGTGGATGAGGAAAGGTTTCATACTATAACTCATGTACTGTATGCAACGTCTTTCTGAGAACATTCGAAGGTATAGTGTCTTGCAACATAAGGACGTCATGTCCTTGGGTATTTCTAAATGCTTATGGACGGTGCATTTTATGGAGTTCACTACTGTGATTATACGCAGTGATGCTATCATGTTAACACACACACAAAAGATATGATGGATAAACGCCACCATAGATAATTATCCAACAACAACATTTAGAGGTTTCGGAAATCACCCTGGGCTTTGACCAAGATCCAATGATTGTCCTGACAAATTACGGTTGTTGCGGTCGTGGCGGATCCATTTTCATCAAAGGTGACAATCGGATGCAAGAAATCTTCCCGGTTATTCATTACATACTGAAAATCACACGTTTCTAGACAAAAATTCTTGTTGACGTGTGGTACATATGATTCCAACTTTTCTACCTTACCAATTGAACGAAGCTGCCGAAGACTTGTCTGCATTGGCTCGAACACTGGCAGTCTGCTTCCACAGTATTCCTGGAGTGCTCATCAAACATGATGTTAGATTGATGAAATTTACAAATCAAAGGCAGGTGGTATGTTTGTTCGTCATTCCTGATCCAAATGCAATGTTAAAACGTTTTCTTGCGACTTGCTGTACAAAACGTCCCAATTTGAGTTCGTAAGGAACAAAACATTCGCTTATATATGTTCTCCATAGAGCTTTGTTTGCACTGGTCAATAGAAATATATATAGTGAAATTATTTCATCCACTGTAAAAAGTAATCATACATGTATATTTATTCTAATCTTTTAGGATTAGTAATTATACTTCTGGGCATTCAGCATCTATAGCCTTTTAAATTCGTCACATAAGGGGAATGACATCGAAGATCACACCATCTGGGAAAGTTGGGACTGTAGAAAGGAATGACAAAGGAGGGAAGCAGCCTGTGATTGACATATTAGATACCACCCCGGCATTTGCCTGGTATAAATCAGGAAAATCATCAAAAAAGCTCACTCAGGATGGTTGGTAGAAAAAGTCTTCCAACTATAACGTTATTTTAATATCGTGCGATGTAGCTCAAATAGTAGAGCGTTGGCTTCATATTCGGAGAGTCGTGGGTTCGATTTCCGCTGCAGATCATCTTGATGAGGTTTTCCAGGGTTTTCCTCAGTCCTACAAGGCAAATGCCGAGATGGTACCTACTAAAGAGGCCCTGGCCAATACCTTCCCAAATCATTTCCATTGTTGTTGTTGTTGTTATTAGATATCCAGCATAAAATGGCCTCTGAGCTGTATCTGGTGATTGTTAAATAAATAAATAAATATTTTATTTGAAAAAGTGGGAAAAGCTTAGAAAAACTCTTCTATTATTTCACTTTTGGTGGAATATATTTATTTCAGGCCTCTTAGAATTGAAGGGCTACTTTTAGAAGACAAAGACTGATGTCCCATTTTGAACACAAGCCTACGTGACCAACATAAATGTGGAAAGTAGACTTACACAGGGAGAAACAATACATATGGTTAGATTTTTCTAATGGGTTATCTTAGTTCTTATTATACTGCGACTGGTTTGAAGTACTGGAGATCTCTTTGCTTGTCTCCGTTTGGAGGAGTGGCCACTTGCTTGATTACTTTACACAGTGCTACATACATATATTATAAACAGAGAAGACTGAGAGAAGGGGAAATACTTGAGTAGGGTATTATGTATGTTCTAAGACACTTTTCCCCTTCCACCCCCAACTACCAAAAAACTATGAAGCCACCCCTGACTATTGTACTTTAACACAGAAGAATAACCCAAAGTGAGATTGAATAGGCTTTTATGACATTTAAAATCATAAAAACTTACATCTAAAAACCTACATCTAAAATTACACTACACTACACTACTTATAATTACACTTTTACTCTATCCCATAATGACCCCAAGCTAATGTATTTATACCATCTCGCATAATATATCTTTTATCATCTGATGAATCTAATGCTAGTTTATGAACGGTTATGCTATATATATCGTGCTTATAACTCCTAATGAGGTTTATGTCTTTATACGTTTTAACATTTTTAAATAAGCTTTCTTTATAATCATTAAACTGCAACTCCTTTGATATTACAGCTTTAGTTACTCCTTTAGCTTTTTTCTCTTCTTTATTTTCTACTCTATAAGCATACATCTTTGATTTCAATCCAATAAACTCTGTCATTATCTTACCTTTATTCTCATCTTTCATCTTACCTATTACTTTTTTGTTTATTAGTGGTAGTCCATATATATTATTTTCCTTGTATTCACTCGTGTCAAATTGATCAACTATTTCTGCTATATCTTTATAAAAGTCTTCACTCTCAATCTCATATATAAAGCTATCAGTATCCATGTAACATAAATTTATATTGTTTCCATATTTCGGCTTCATCGTGTTATAGTGAAAATCATACATTAATAGTTTTGATAGTTCTAATACACTCATACCAACATATATTGGCTTATTAAATGTTAATCGCTCTTTTTCATATGTATAGCACATAAATTCTCTGTAAATATTGTTCTGTAATCAAAATTAGGTTTTGCAATTAATTTTTCTACTCTTTCAGGATCACATTCTAATTGTATGGGTTGCCTCTTTCTAATATTTTCCATAGTTTTTCCAAATACTGAGTTATTCATGAGCTTATAAAAATCTTCTTCAAACTTGTTTTTAGCTTCGTTCTCATATTTGTACTTAAATCAATGTATTTCTTTAACCAGTCTGATTGTTTGAATTCTAATATTCTATGCACTTTCTTTAATCTCATTCCAAGTGACATATATAGTTTTAAGTTCCTATAGTGAATTACATATCTCTCCTTATTATAAAGTGTCGTTAGTAGTTTTGATTGTTTAGATTCTGGTGGACACATGTTTTCTGGAGCTAATGGTAAATCAGAATGTTTGTTGTGTAAATACTTTGGATATTCTAAATCTACTTCTAATATGTATCCAGTTTCTGAATCATCTGGAATGTTCATTATATCTATGTAAGGTTTAATCCACTTAAAGTCTTTATAAGGCATGTATTGACTCATAGCCCATCCATATAAGTTGTTTGCGTCTAAATATGCTAGGTATGTTGAACACTCATCCTTATTATAATCTTGCATATATTTGTTGTTAGCTTTTACATATCTTTTACTACATTGTGAGATTCCTCCTCGTATACCCTTTTCTAACATTAGTATTTTATCATAATCAGTTAACATTTCTAAGTTAATTTTAGTCATCTTTAACATTGCATCCCACGATAGGCCCGGTGCTGTATAATACCAAGCAGGATCTAATCCATATGCCTTTAAACACACATCTCTAAAGTTTTCAAATATATCTGTTAATTGGAGGACATCTGTTTTGTTATAATGTTCAGTTAAGTCCCTCACTAACTTCAGATCGAATTCTTTACAAACTCGTACATGAAGCTTATGACGTTCAGGACTCATTTTATCTCCTGTTAATCTGTAAATTTGTCTATAGATAGTGGAACAGATTCTTCTAATTTTTCAAATGAATCAACATAATCAAATGGATAATCACCTTTAGTATTAACTAGATCAAGTTTATCAATCGGGAAAAACTTTAATGTTTCTCGAAATTGTTCTGGTTTTAAATTACTAGTTAAATCTGCTAAACTCTTTGGCATAAATCTAAATGAATCAACAAATCTTAAATTTATTCCATCGTTTTTTGGTCCTGCTTTTACATATTTTTCATATGTTATGTACCTTTCTTCATTATTTGCGATCAGTTTAATTTTCTGTGTATCATAAGCTAATTCCTTAATAAACAAATGCGTATCATAACCAGTTAAATTGTGAAGAAATACAGGAACAAAGTTGGATTTTTATAGTTTAAATTGCAATAACTGTGAGCTGCACCTCTAAACTTTCCAGTTAAATGATCATGATCTCTTACTTTAGCTTTATTTTTATTTATCTTATACAAACACTTTTTTAAGTCATGCTTCCATTCTTTTATTTTTTCACTTATATCATCTTTATCCTTATAGAACTGTATTTTCTTCTTTAATATATTTATTTTTTTCTCAACAGCTGGTGGTAAGTCATTCAAGTTTTTCTCACATATATGACAAGTATCCGAACTGTTATAAGCTTCTATTTCCTCCTCACTAAGCGGGGTCATATCAACTACCCTGTTATATATTTCCATAATTTCTATTGCTTCTTTTTGTAACATTTCAATAAATAGTTTTGCAGCATCTGGACCTATATAACTAACAGGGGCTTTATAGTCCCCATTTGAATATTTAACATAGTAACAAAAACTCATTGGTTCATGCTTTTGATATTTTACTGTTTTACTACAATTATGCTCTATTTTTAACTTACATAAGATACATTCAAAGTCAGCAATTATCGTTAATGGAACTCTTAATGATCGATTATAGTTTTGAAACTTTATTTGATTGTCACATGGTTTAGGAAGTTCTATTTTAACAGCCTCATGCTCTTTACAATATAGCTCATGGTTTTGCAACTGCTTCTCATTTCGAAAGTGTCTTGTTAAACATCTATCACAAAAGTATAACTTCTCAATATGTTTTGTCACTTGACTTCTTATTAATCGTGATAAGTCTTTTATCCAAAAAAAAATGATTGTTTTTTTCAACTTTTACATATAATACATTGATATGAGTTTCCTGCTTATTTTTTGTGATTTGAAGTGGATATACATTATAGTTTTTGTCATAGCTGTAGACATTGATAGAAATATTACTTCTTCTTTCAAATTTTGGAGTATCTTTTAATTGTACTGGGAATTCAATGTTGTCACAATTCTTCTTTTGCAACTCATTAACAAGCTGTTTATAGTGTGAAGGTCTTTCAGGATGTATTTCAACAGGCTTTAAGTAACTTGCAATAGAATACAAGAAACATTTATTGTCTTTATTTTTAACATTAATCACTGCTTTCTTAACTTGAATTGGTTTAGGAAGTTCAATATAGGAAGAAGCTCTTAATGGTACATATTTGTTTAATCTGATTTGTAAGTATTTAATTTGGTGTAATGTCCATCCTGATCCTCTGCCTTCAAATTCTTCCATTTCTCTACGAAGTTTTTGTTTTGCATAAGATACATATTCATTTGAGTCAGTTGATTCTAATATTCTCTCGTTTGATGTTTTAAAATTGCGCTCTTGTATTTCTTTATCTTTAATATAGTCACAAATGAAAACGAGATTTACTTTAATAGGGTGAAATTTTAATTCCTCTTTGATTTTGTTAATAGCAACTCTTCCACTTGTATCTAAAAATTTTATTGGGTCTTTATATTCTCCTGTGTTTTCAACTTTAATGGTTTGTAAACGCTTCTTTAATGCTGTTTCTTCTAATTCTACTTTTATAGGTATACGTGTTGGTTTCGGTTCTTCAATTACTTCTTGTTTAAATGGGAATATATCTCTAATCTGTCTTCTGCTTTGTTCATCATCATATTGTTTAAGAAGGTTTATTAGTTCTGCTTTTCTAAATCGGGAATATCTTCTGATCCCCCTCTCTTTACATTGTCGTCTTAACTCTATTACAGTAAATTTACTATAATTACTCATCTTATTTATTATATAGAAAATCTTATTATACTCAATTTTTATCTTCGCCGGATTATTTCAGTTCATTTTTGTACTATTTTTACTTCCATATATCCTAATACAACGCTTAACATTGTACACTCCTGCCATTGTCTAAATATTACGCGTTGTATTAGAACACGACTTTGATGAGAATAACCCATCAAAGTCACATATACACATATTAAAATTAAATCATTTTTGTAAACTTACTCATCATCATCATCATAATCATCACTACCATATTTATATTCATCATCACTACTCAAATCAGATGTTTTTTGTTGCATTATTAATAATTCTTTTTCCTTTAACAGTATTTGCTTCTCTAGTAGCGCTGCTAAGAGTTTGAGATCATGATGAATTAGTTTAAGTCTATCATGTAATAAATCAAAATCTTTCTTCATATTTATTTATATAGAAAACCAACCAAAATGAGATAAATTTTAAAAATCTAAGAATAAAAACGAACATGACTAGTGCTAAGGAAATATTATCTTACAAACCTATATTTGATTGTGTATGTAAATATTTAGATATTGGTGATTATAATGATGAAGACAAAATAAATTTTAGCGTGTCCATAGGTATGTTAGATCATTTGTTCAAGAAAGCTACTAAAGAAAAGAACTCATTTCTCATACAAAACATTCTCTATGCAAACGTTATACATTTGTCTGATGAGATATTAGATTGTTTAAAGTCTTTTGTGTAATAGTCGATAATGATTTGATTGCATTTAAGGTAAAACTCAGGAGAAACCCATCGAGATATATCCAAAATCAACTCTTTACATACATATGTTCCTCTTATTTCGTTCCATGTTTCACCTTTAAATCCTGCTACTTTTTTAATAATTTCCACAGCCGGAATACCGACCCTGGAAATATATGTTATGAGTTCTTTCGATTCTTTATTTTCTAACCAATGTTTAAATTCTTTTCCACCATCTTGACACAGTTTAGTAGCATTGAAGTATCCTGTACTCTTATCTATAATCAGTTTAAAATCACCAAAAATACCATACCAATAATCACCTTTAATCTGTTCATAGCAAATATCATTTAAACTAAGAGAATTATCCATAGTACTCATATTTATTATATAAAAAATGTTGATTTTTAACTTTATTTCGTTACCACCTAGTTTTACTGTGTAAGATGAGTTTTTGAAGTGGCCGGAATCCTGGGAACTTTGAATTTTGTCAAACCAGCCTTTTATGGTTATTATTCCATAAAAGACAAACATTTATATTTACACTACAACATTACTTTTATCTATCCAACTATTATGTGAATCATCAAAACCTAGCCATTTAACACATACTTTATCACCTTTCTTTCTCAACACCTTTTCCACCAAGTATTCATCTTTATGTTTCGTCTTTAATAGTTCTGGCTTGTAAAATCTACCTTGCACATCCTCTTCTTCTAAATCTTTAATTCTATATGTAGGCGGATTAGATGGGATAACTTCACTAATAACAAATACTTCTGTTGACCAATTAGGTGTATATCTTTTCTCAAATAACCCTTTCGATTTACTTATACGAACATGATCACCTAAGTTGTATTTGGGTTTAACACGCTTATATTCTTTTTGATACACTTTCTCCAATATTGTTCGCTCATTCTTCTTATTAACTTCTATAGGTTTTAAACCAATCTAAAAGAATCTTTTTGTAAACATATGTACCTGATATTTCATTATTGGCTTCTGTACCACAAAGTCTAATCTCATATAATGGCTGATATACATGTTATTTTTAGCGCCCCCCCCCCGTATGACGATGAAGGTAAAGTTGAACTTAAATGCTATCAACGTTAAAACTGGAAATTGTTAATCTCTACAGCAAGGGCGCCGATCCTGAGGGGTCCGAGGGGGCCCGGCCTCCCTCCAAAGCTCATGTGGGCCCCCTATTATATTTATGAAAACACAATATTTGGCATAATTTGAGTGCAATTTGTCTCAAAATCTTCGTATAGATACCTTCTGCATCTGATTTCCCTCCTCCCCAAATTTACAGAGAAATCGGCGCCCTTGCAGTTTTTTCGGTTTGAATAGAGGATTAACAGATGAGATGAAACCGATTCTTGGGACGCTTGTTGATATTCTTCCCGTTTTTATTCTGATATTTGTTAACAGTTGGACATAGCCGTTCTATAAAACTTCTGATACTTATGGATAGCGTAGTTTGGAAGTCAGAGAAACTCTAAAACGTGTCAGCGTCAGCTCGTCTTCAGAAGAACTTCATAGCAATAGCTTATTCAGAAAATATTAAAAAAAAAAAAAAAGACGTTGAGTCCAATGATGAGTTGAAATAATACCTTTTACTTCCGAGATGTGATGACTAGGAAGATCTATTAAAGTGGTAACAATTTTGTGACACCCTACATGAGACTCATAACCAGTGACGCAACCAAGATTTTATTTCGGGAGGGGCCAAGGATACCAAGGAATAATAATTTTTTGGACAATGTTTAGCAGTAGGGGTCAAGCTATTTTTTCTTAAAAAAAAAGTTACAATTTAGGCAGTTTCTGTTGACATTAGGTTAGTTTAGATTAGGCTAGGTTAGTTTATGTTAGTGTAGGGTCCAGTATATTTTCAAAAAAATGATAGAATTTCACTTGTTTTTATTAATATTAGGTTAGTTCAGGTTAGTTTAAGTTAGTTTAGTTTAGGTTAGATTAGGTTTGGTTAGGTTATTTTAAGTCTAAGTACATACATCTTCTATTCTCTTGCAAATTTTGTATTTTTTACGTACTTCTGCACCCCTTCTGTTAAACATTTATCATTTTTTTAACTTTCACAAAAATTTAGTAGTGCTGTAGTGCTGGGGTATAAAATAGGCCAGATTAGGTTCGGGAGGGGAGGATGGGTCCCCCGAGATCATAGCTGGTTGCACCACTGCCCACAACCCACAAAAAAATGTTTACAGAAAATCAAGTCCAAATGGAAATTTCTTTATTAATGATTTCTAGACTATGCTACCATTTCTGTTGGTCTTATATTACTGCACATGCAACGTCAACGATTGGAGGGATGATATGTTAAAGGTCTAGCACTGCAGGAGTACCATCAGTCGTTCTTTCAAAAAAAGTGTTCCAGGGGCACAGTTATTATCCCGGGGGCACTGCTGGTACTATTCTATTTATTATTATATTCTAGTCGTATTATTTTGATTTCTCCGGGGAAGCGGCACTCTCAGAGCTCCGGGGACCAGTGCCCCTCCAAAATACATGTCTGGAAGAAACACTGGGTACCATTAGCTTCATGTTCAACATTTTGTGAGTTATGGGTTTCATGCATGATGCCACAGAATTCCATGAACATGGACTTTCAATTCTAAGATCAAAGGTGAGAACTCACAGAGAAGTTGTTTTGCAAGGTTGGACTTGTACGAGGAAACATAGCAATAGGTTCAGCCAGGAGTCTTTTGTGCATACATTCTTGGTTCAAGCTGGATTAAAATTTGGAACCATCTAGTATTGAGATTAATGTTAACCAGTTATTTGTTTATTTTCATAATTTTGTTATTGCACTTCAGAATTAAGGTGCAAAAAACAGGTAGGCTGCTTCTTTCTCCAAATACTACTATGAATCTGTTGATAGCAACACGTTTCTTATTCAAGTGGGTCTCCACACTTGAGAATTTTCAAAAGGCAGGTGTGCATTGCATCATTTTATAAGACAAATTCTTTATCTCATTTTTTCCAATTTTCTCAAAGTGAACATTTTCTTGTTTTGCACCAAACTTCTCAATTTTAACTTCATTAATGGACACATTTGCGTCTCTTGTAAATTGAGTCAAAACGAAACTTTCGTTTAACATTAGCTTGCGGAGCCATCATGTCCAAGGTTACTACTAATGTGTGAGAAATTGAATAGTGGAAAGTTATTTTATATCAACGTATTAGTAGACAGAAGGAGGGATGTCCGCACTACTCTACTTTCTTTGCCAATTATGCCACAAGACAAATGTTTATCACTTACGAAAGAAATAAAAATTTGAGAGAAAAAAGGGACTTGATTATGTCTTATTGTTAGATGACAGATTTTGACTATTTAAGTTTTATTTTTCTATCATTTTGTGATTTTATAACCGTCCTATATGTTGTATGGTGCTTATGTGTTATTTCTTATTGTGCAAATGGCAGTTTCAGGCCACTTGCTTGTAATTTTATTCTTATTGATTAATTAAATATGTAAATTAGCATAAAGTTTCTTTAAGATAATTTTCCAGGCCTGAATATTATTTGTTTAGGTTAATATGTTTATTAATTCTATTATTAGCTTTGGTATTCATGTACATAATATGTGTATATTTCTATTTGTTTCATTTAGAAGATTTATTTGTATATTTTAATTTGAAAAGCTCTCTTCTTTTCTTTTAGTTCTATTAGTATAGAAACCCATTTGCAATACACAAATATTAGAGTTTTTAGATTATCGAAGGAAGAGAGAGAATTTGTAGCTTTTCATTCCGGGAAAACTTTCTCTTTGCGTTCTTCTGTATAGCTTTTCTCTATAGATCTTTGTTTGGACAGGGAGGAAGCGTCACCTTTCAGAATAGTATAAAAAGGAACAGATTGTAATGCTTTCCGTCCAATATTATTTACGAAGTCCTTCAGTTAACGACTGGTTATTGGATCGATCCTCATCAATTTGCTTGCTGGTAGACGCCTTAGTGAGGGCATTTTGTAGGGAATTAAAGGATCACTAGTTTATGTACATTTGCTACAGTGAGATAAATGATTCTATGAGAGGAAGTCAAGAACTCTAATGAGAGTCTGAACTCATCTTAGTGATAGGTTTTGGTAGGGATTAACTCATGTATAGGTTTCCTTGAGCTAGAGTGTTTATTTAGGAAAATATTTCAATTTTCCAATTCAAGTATTTATGTGGAAGTTGGATATTGTTGTCTTGAGAATATTTAGGCGTCTCAAACAAATCTGGTTTATAGTGAGACAAGCCGAAGATTAATTTTCTCTGACGAATTATATCGTTTTGGATTCGAGTCTTTTTGAAGGCAGGTTTCGTATACGGCCTTTCTGTTAGAGAGAACCAGTCACACTCTTAAGAGATAGAGATTAAGACTAACATGTTTCCTTAAACAACGAGTTGCGAAGGGAAACAGACAGAGAAAATAATAAAAATGTGAGGACATAGAAGAATTGTAAAGAGTTGGGAAATATGAGTAAATGTACAAGGTGGTGAAATTTATAGAACTACGGAGGAAACAAAGGGGTATTACGATGGCAGTAGAAAATAAGACTGGGAAGGTAGCGAGAAAAGTGAGGTCTTAGGAAGATGGAGAGAATATTTTCAGGACTTTTATGAGAGTAGGGATAGAGAGAGTAGGAATACTTGCATTGCAAAGGATTAGTAAAGGAGTTGAGTTGATTTTGAGTTTATCGTCCCTTTCAGCAGCGAGGCTATATGAGACGGGACCTACTGATTAACGTGGAATCCGAACCACATGAGCTCCCGATAGGAATCGAACCCAGGTCTCCCACGCCAAAGTCGCGTACGCTAACTGTTTAGCCACAAAGGAGCTCGGATCAGTAAGGGAAAATGTATACGAGAGACAAAATACGTTCATTTATAATTGTGGGTCCGTTGGACTCATCATTTTGTGCTACATTTTTGCAAAACAATTAAAGAAACTAAGAATCCAATTAGTACAACTAGTAAGTAGTTCTATTCAATATATAATAGTGGGAGCATATATTGACGGTGGCATCTATAGTGCTTATAGTAAAAGACTGAAATTAATTTATTTTCCGAAATGTGTCCAATGGACTCACCTTATCATTTTAAGGTTAAAATATAGAAATTTCCCACCAAACTCTAACCTATCCCAGTAGATGATATTTATATAGAATACTTATTTAGTAGTTGAGTCTTCGATAGGCTGGGCTACGAGTAGGTATAAGGCTAGGCACCAAATGAATACCGATAGGAACTTTATAAATTTAAGAACATACTGAAAGGTCTGGTACACAAAGAAGATATGCTTGCAGGCACAATTGATTAGAGAAATTTTGGAATCATTAACGTTTCTTTGCAATTATTGACAGTAAGAATGGAAGCTGTAACTCCAGAGAGAGTTATAGGATACATTATATACGAGATTTCTATTAGAGCTAGGAATAACACAAGTTTGAGAAGCCATCGCTAAGTAGACTGATAATTCTTTGAAGTCATGCTTAAGAGGATGAAAATTTTGAATTTTGAATTTAACATATATTGAATTCGAAACCATGTTAATTATATTCTAATCACTTGCTAACTTAAGATATTCTCTGGATCAACAAAATATATATAATAATATTATATAATAACATTTCATTATATATATTTTCTCTATTAAGAATTGCAGTTCTTCAGATTTATGCACACGAGTTGCACATTTTGGCATCTTACATATTTTTACTTTTATTTGTATAGCGAACAAAGGCAACAAACTAATTTTCCGTGTGGTACACAGTTAGGTTATGGAAGAACTGATATTAAAGAGTGCTTGTTTGTATGTTTGTAATTATAAGTATCACAATTGTAATTTTCTGTTTTGTGTTTCTTAGAGTTATATATATTTTTTGTAGTACACATCTTTAACATGCTTCCCGTTTATTAATTTGAAGTTGGGGTCGCGGTGGATCAGTGGTAGAGCGTTCAACTTTGGTGCGTGGGTTCCCTTGTTCGATCCCAACTCGTGCCAAGTAGGTTTTGTGGTGGCCAAACACCACTTGTGTTGTGTTGCTTTTCTCGGAGTTCTCCTGTTCCCTCCCACTTTCTTCATTCACCATTTCATTCATTCTCATCACCACCGTCTCCTTTAACCTAACCGATATAAAAGTGGGACGTAAAAACTTAAATATTTCATTTCATTTCTTAATTTGAAGTAGTTAACAAAACGGTGAGCTGTTCTTGTTATGTTGTCTACGAAATCGCTGCAAGATGCCAGATGCCAGTGATGAAGTATCATCGTATTATGCAAATTTGTTAAGAATAGATGGATAACACTCATTTTTTTCGTTATTTAGTAGATAAGTAAACGTGCTTTTACCACTTTTCTTTTATTTCACTTTTTTGTTTTACATAGAGTTTAATGAGTGTTATGAAGCTTGACTACCACAATACAACTCCAAAATGTTTTTAAATAGGAGAATTTTCTATTTACATGTAATACTAAAAGAACATGAATAAGGCAAGAAAATCCGACGTTGAATTTGTGAGACTGTGAGACCGTGAGAGAAATCTCGCGCGAGACGAAAACTAACCTAACTTTGCGAGACGAGCATTCAAATAACTTTGCGAGCCTAAACTTGAAGTCAGCGACACGAGACGGGAAACAAGACGAGAATTAGTTTTGAAACTGCGAGTCGAAACGAGAACTTCTTCACTTCTCGTCTTGCATGATCTCGCGTCCATCTCTACATTGCACCAGCCTGGAGGAAAAATGAGAACAGTTTTTATGTTATTAAAACTCAACCTAACAATAGGCTTTCGGGAGCAATTGATATATATTCCCCGCATCCTCTTTATCTAGCTCACTGATTGGATAATACAGGGTGGCTCAAATAAAAGTGGCCCAGAGAACAGAGTTCCAGGGTACAAAGAAACACAGCAAAGGAAAGGAAATAGTTCGCTAACCTGCTTACAGTAGATGTTGAAAATGACCACTATTCATCCCTTGGCATTTTGGGCCCTGATCAGCGAGTTGCAGAAGGCAGATCGAAGGTGGGCTGCTGGAATTGTTGCAATCTCATCAGAAATGTTTTTCTCCAGTTCTTGAAGACTATGAGGGTTGTTGCAATACACCTTAGACTTGAGGTTTCCCCACAAAGGTAATAGCACACGGACATGTGATCCACTGTGAGTACCATCTTCACCTGTGCACTGCTAAACTCACACTGACACAGAACGCACTAAGATCTGAACCGGTGGTGTGGGTACACGTGTTGTGGCTCCATGTATACATTCGCGTCCAATCGTATCCACTTGTCCGCGTCATTTTTATTCCCCCCCCCCCGTATAAAACAATACAATATCAAAGTAAAGAAAACTTGGAAATGTGATTAAAAAGTAAGGTAACAAAAAACTGACAACAAACTTGTAGTATCCTCTTAAAAGTATGTTAATGAAGGTAGTTGTAGTTTCGTGACAAGGGCATGATGTCCCTGGTTCGATTCCAGGTGGGAGAGCATTGAACGCATTATTGTGGTCCGAATTGCACGTAAAACTATAGGTCCATGTCTCCATATAGCCTCGGTGCAGAAAAAGATGAACAAGGAAACAAATCATACTGAATGTACAGATGATGAAGAGACCCGTACATCGGATTGAAAAGGAAATTGGTTTTGTACCTTGAAAATTAGGGATGAGCACGAGACGAGTCGAGACAGGATTTTCCTGACAAAATTCGAGTCGAGATACGGCTCTTCCAATAGAGAAATATACATTTTTCGAGTCGAGACATCACTTTTACAGCACATTTTCGAGACAAGACAGCCACAAATCTTGTCTCGTGCGCATCCCTATTGAAAATATTGTAATGTACCTAAATAACTTACAGATTATAGGAAAAGAATATTGATTATTGATTCCATTGTGATTAATAATAATCTATTCATTTTAATAGACATTCCAGTGACTTCCACACATGAGTTTACTGGAATATTATCGGAATATTAAAAAATAAAAGATATATTATACTCACACAGTTCTAGACAACAAACAACTAGTACATAAGATATTGCGTGATGATGCTCTAATAACACACTTTCATGATCTTTGCAAATCATAAACTTATGACGTATATGGTCCCTAAACTTGACCTTTGTGAACTTGACATAATTATAAAAAGTAATATTTACATTTTTATTTACATGTTTCTATTAACCTCTACAATTTCCGGGTTTGATAAAACCTTTCCATGAATTCTCCTATTTATTAATAATTTTTAGTCCATAATTGCCTGATTCATACATTTTTCTTTCTTTTTTAAAAGTTTCGCCGAAAATAAGGAAATTGTTTTTCTCTTATTTACATTGCAACAACGCTGGCAGATGTAGACTTCCTCGGCGTTCCTCATATCTTAAAGTACTCTACCCATTATTCCATATATGTATGTAGAATGTTCCATATCAATTCTTTCACTTCCATTATTTTCAAAACAACTGAAAAATACTGGAATTCTTGTAGCTTTCTTTCTAAGGAAACCTTCAAACAGACGTAAGCATCATAATTGAAGTGTGTGTGTTAAGGGTCTTCACTACAGCAAAATTAAACTACCGCTAATTTTAGTGTTTTTCTGTAATATCTTCAAAACAAATAAAAATATTCGAAAAGCAGAAACGTAGTGAACTAGACAATACTATTTCGCATGTGATACTGTTATCACAATTCATCTGTCTGCTTTCGATTTCCAACTGTAGATAGATTTAGCATTTTTTGCGGATTCTGTAAATAGCAGCATACCAAAAGTAGATAGGTAAATTGTGGTAAAGGTATCACATGCAAAATCGTATTGTCTAGCTCACTACGTTTCTGCTTTTCGAATATTTTTATTTGTTTTGAAGATATTACAGAAAAACTCTAAAATTAACGGTAGTTTAATTTCGCTGTAGTGAAGACCCTTAAGGGGAAGGGGAGAGCACGAAGTTCGAAGTGCAAATAAGAAAACGTTCTGCACTGGAATGCTTTGACATAGAGACTTCACAAGTTGAACATCTACAATTATTAAACTACATGAAATTAGGGATACTGCTAACATGGATCACAGAAAAATATGAAGATATAATAATCATAGTGAATACTTAACTGATACGTCTTGTTAATATACAGTAACTAATTTGTAAAATTTTGATAAAAATGTAATTTTAGTTAGTCTCCAGTAACTTATTACTGATTGAATTTTAAACAAGAACACTTTTTCCACCCGCAACGATTTAGCATCTTTAACTATAAAGGTTTGAAATTCTACTCTGCATATTCACTGCGCTAGACAGAACAACATTACACACATAGAATATAGTATTGGTCTTGTGATGAATGCTTTAAAAGGTAGCATGTATATACTCTCTTCATAAAAACATTAATTTCTTTGAAATTGAGCTGGTATTTGTGAAAAACTTGCTTTAAAAATCTTAAGAGGGCAATTAATTTCTCACAGAAATTGAAAGAGTTCACCTGAACCAAACAATTACTCTTTGTGTAAAAATTCTGAGATTTCATGGAAGGGATGTATAAATGTTTATACCTAGAATGAGATGGCACTTAAACTAATGGTGTATAAAATTAAAAGCCACAATTAAAATATTTAAAGTATATCATATTTAGAATGTAGTCTTTGAATTCTTGAATAGAAGAAATAGAAACTTGTGTAAGTGAAGTGTCATGTTATTTATACTGCACTTAAATGTTTGGTACGATGTTCCCCTAAAAAGAAACGATATAGTTTAAATTTATGCATCTATTAGGTAAATATCGGAAAGAAAACTGATGGGCTTAAGAGCTTTTTTCTTAAATATCAGGTCGCTCTAAATGGAAAATTTCTCGAGGGAAGCTTTAGAATCATCTGAACAGTTTAGTCGTATTAACATGAACTTCGTAGTATAAACATTTATATTATATAAAATATTCCATTAGCAATCTTAAATTTTCCAGAATTTTTAGGTCAACAAACATACTCCGGTTTTAGAAATTAAAGTGTAAAAGTAAATGTAGTTGAATTACTTGGAATAACTATTCTCCTTTTTTTAGAAACATAGAAGATTCCACCCATTTCACTCGCATTAAATTTTCCGATAAACTCCACTTCTATCTCTCTATGCATACCAGGGTTACGAACGAATACGATTTTCATAAGCTTTTCATGATATGTCACTTGCAAAAAGTGTGCAATAATTGAGTTTAATAAGAACTATAATGGACTTTAGCTGAAACCTATGTATAATATTAAGACAAACTTTAATTATTACTGCTTTATGCCAAATGTAAATAGAATATTTCGAATTTACTGTTTCGACTCCCAGAAAAATACGGTATGTTAAAAGATAACGGCAACCCAGTAGAGAATTGTATGAAAATGAGGCACAATAAAGGCACATCAGTATAGGGATATGGATAGCAAAAAGAAATAAAACCGAAGTTCAAGTATACTTACTTGCTGCAAAGGTATAAAGATAGATGAATGCGAAAGATAGACATTACTTGAGCTGTGTGAAGAGAATAAATTATTAGAGAATACTGCAGCATACTAGTTATTGAGAAAAAGAAAACGTATCTGAAATTTTGTACTAAGAAAAAATCTAGAGAAACACAATAAGTTGAATGATGGAGAAGGTAATAGCTTGTGATAGCGAGTATCTACTTTCAACAGCTCAAAATAAGGTGATATACTTGAATATGATGTCAAATGTTCCGAATCTATTACATTTTAGTCCTGCAAAACCACACGAGTAACGAAGAGATTAACAGAGTTGTCCAATAGCAGAAATCGATTGAAATTATGACTTGGTTAACAGCACTAACGAAAAGTCAATTACAACTGCCGAAGCAAACAAACTGTTACAGTTCCAATAAATTATGGAACATTGTAAATGGTAAGAAAGTACGAACACCTTGAATGGAATACAAATAGTGGCTGACAAAGACAGAAAACATCACCACTATTCACTAAACAGAAGCTTAAATCAAAATGTGAAAGAATTTAGAAAATATTCTTGTCAGAAATAAACGAGCTAGTTGTAAGGAAAGCAAGCAGATACATTAGTGATGCTGTGCAATGCAAAGCAGAGCGAAAGGTTTCTTATTTATTTTAATTTCACATGAATTTGACACCTTATCATCTAGTGATATGAACAACACTAAGAAAAATCCGTTCACCGAACAGCGGTATGTTGTACAAATATACGAAATCCTTATGTTTACTACAGAAATCAGTATGGATCATACGTTATTCATATGCTACATATGCACTGTCCTTAGATGTTACATCATGCCGTTGCAGGATATCTGACTTCTGACATTTTTCCGTATATCACCTGCATATACCTACGTTACATTCCTCAGCTATATGTTATATACGTCCATTTCTTTGTGAGATTCTGTATGTTAAGTCCAGAAACTACAGGAATTGCGCATGTAACCTATCTTTTTAAGTACGCCACTTACAATTTTTTTTTCTCAGTGCACAAGCAATAGATCTCCTTCAGAAGTGTGGAAATAAATTAATGCAATTGTTTATTAAAATCGGGTAATTTCTAGGTAGATTATGGTTAGCATACTATCACAAAAATGAATTGATTTTTTTTTCCCATTGGATAATTTCAACCTCAAAGAACAGTTGTCATAATTTTAAACAAAATGCATATATGATCAAGGGTCGGGGTAAACCATAGTTTGCCGTTTTAAACAGTGTAAAGTAGGATTGAAGCCCATTTTATCCAGTATATACCTGAGCTTCAAAGGGGGCTATAGCTCCTATAGCCCGCCCTTGGATCTGCGCCTATATATATATATGAAAGTAAAAGTTGGCATAGCATGTTACTTTTCCGGCTGAGCTGTTTGAAATAAACTCTTGAACACATTATTACGAACATCTAAAAATATTGACCTGCGTGTGAAAACCTGATACAATTTAGATCAGTGGTTCCGTCCGTATCAAGGGCGTGAAAAGCAAGCGAGGAGCTTGAGTTACTCACAGAAATGAACTGTGAAATTATGGAAGAAGCACCAATATATTAGAATTGTGAAATTATGGGTCATTCGTAATAGCTTTAGCAAACTTCAGGAATGCTACATGTATGATATTTTTTGTTTATCGTAGATAGAGTGACGGAATGTGAAGGATGAACGGTTTATGAAAAGAGTGTCAGGTGAACAAAGTTGAGAACTACTGGTTTAGAAAATCATTTCAAAAAATTACGTGTTGTTTGCCAGTACTCGATTTTGGTGTTGTTTGCCACGGTATTGTTCTCTCTGATTTATCTTGTATCATAATCGTGAAGACTTATGCAAAACCCACTCATAAGATGAGAGTTGCTAGATGATATTATAACAATCAAATCTATTATATTTATAAACTGAATACATACAATGCGAACGGTCCCAAGCATGTTATTGGGCTACTGAGCTATCTTCAGTTAATGCTATAGTTAAATGTATTCAAGTTGAGTTCAAGTACTCAAGGTAATCATTTGTGTGCTGAAATCTCCCCAAATGCTTTTTGAAAATTGATATGACGTACAATTTGTTTGTGTTCGAACGTGAAGCCAATATTGAATCAAAGTATATTATTAGGACCACTCATAACTGTGGGGTACCAATGTCGACAAATGAGACCTGGACCTTCGGGAGAGGACGTGATATTTTTTCTTTTAATATTTCATAACTTTTCTAGAGATTAAATTCAACAAAATTAGCTTTAAATACATGGATTTAACAATCTTTTGAACACGTTTGGTGAGAGGAAGGAAATGTGGTCTATTTGAAATATAAAAATTTAGTGGCTTACGTATTGTTACTTGGCTATTTTCAAGCCCACAAAGATTATTACAAATGTTATTAAAATACATGAGTGGGCAATCCTTTCATAGCCTTTCTCAAACAAGATAGAAGTGGAATTGAAGTGGATTTGAGTTAAGCGTCCCGTTCAGCAGCAGACTACAGACGTGTTCAAATTGCTATACTCAACATTCAGCTTCTCAATATTTTGCTGTTCTTATAATATTACGTGAGAAAATATGTTCGAACTTAGTCCAAATTACTACTTTGTAACTCTGTTCTAATTTCTAGAGGGTATGCCATATGCTTTTCAATATCAATAAAATAAATGCGTACGTAACATTCAAATATAATCACTATAAAGTGTGTATATCCAAATTGCAAGCAAAAAATGAAATGGAATACAAGAAAATAATCTTTCACACAAAGATTAATATTTCTTATGTTACCCCTTATTCTTTACTAAGTCTTTTATCCTTTGTGGTATTCTATGTACGAGTTTAGCACATTTTGCTTTCAATTCAGCATCATGATACCACAAAAAGTTGATCTCCTTGATCTCCTTGTTCGAATGTGCTTCTTCGCTAGCTTTTCTTTCATGAAGCTCCAAAAGTTTTCAATCGGGTTCATATCAGGACTAGTGCCTGGTCACGAAAGAACACTAATTTCGATGTCCTCGAAGAATTTTGTCACAGCTTTGGCCCAGTGGCATGAGGGTCCATCATGCATAAAGATGAATTGTACGTCATCAAACCAGAGTGCAGTCTGGGAAAGTAGTTCTTCTTGAAGAACTTGTAGGTATTGGTCGTGCTTCATTGTCCTCTCTACTATACCCGGTATAGTCTTCCAGGCCCGAAGACAGAGATCACACCCCAGGCCATGACTGAAGTAGGATGCTTCACGGTTCCAACTTGAATTCCTCCCAGGTCAACGTCGCACATATTGTGAACATTCATCAGACACAAAGATACATGATTCATCACTGAAACACACTATTCTCCAATCATCAGCAGTCCAATATTCTAGGCCTCGTGCCCATTCCAGGCGCTTCTTTGCAATGATTGGATTAGACTCTATTTTTTGTTTTCTTTCTTGACCTCGGCACAAAGAATCCTTCGAACACTTTCAGGCCAAATGTATGCGCCATACTCACAAGGGAATATCTTATATTGATAGTAGCATTGCCCAATCGATAGAGGAGTGAAGAAAAGTGAGAAATCCAAAGTTTTACGGGCCGACACCCAGAAACACAGGAGATACAAAGGAAAGAAGAATCTAGAATCATGTGAAGAAAGCAATGCAAAAGATACACTGACACAGAAAGAACTTCAAAACGATTAAAGTAATCAAAATTACATTTACATAACAGTATAGTAAACAAACATTGTACCCATAGACATGCTCAATATAGTGCGCCACAGATCACAAGTTCGACGGAAAATATGCGAACTAAAACAGTGTTGCAAATTTATGAACTCTACTAGTTACTGTTGTTATAAGAACTATATTGTGCTATTAATGCAGAAAGAAAAAAATGTTCAATTTTGTTGTTCATGTTATTCCCATCCGCTTCATTGTCGAGTCGTACTCGAGAACTATATCCTTTTACTTTTGGGTTGAACGATCTGCAGGCCCATATGTCACATAAGGAGTATAAATAGAGCGAGTTATAAATAAAATTAATTCCTTGTCTATTTAAAATCTCTTGATCTATTAATTACTTTTTTTAAATTTCGCTTAGTATGTTTGAACAAGATTTCATTCGTAACTCAGTTGCTAGAGAGGGAACTGAGCGAGCGTTGGCGACGTAAGGCAGTTTAACTTAGAAGTAGAAAAAATATAAGCTCCCACTGGAAATCGAACCCAGACCTCATAAAAATGTGAGAAGACAGAACCATATGACCATGATGGAGTATGTTACTTCTCTGAAAGAATTATTTCAGTTACCGCATCTCTCGTATGTGGAGTTCCTAGTTCATTCCGACTTGCATCAAGTCTGTTTTGTGTAGGGGGGGCACGGTGGCTCAGTGGTAGAGCGTTCACCTCTGGTGCTTGGGGTCCCGGGTTCGATCCCAGCCCCCGCCAAGTGAACTTTGTGGTGGACAAACACCGTGCTCGTGGGTTTTCTCGGGGTTCTCCCGTTTCCTCCCACTTTCTTCATTCCACCATTTCATTCATTACACATCATCACCGTCTCCTTTAGCCTAACCGGCATAACCGTGGGACGTAAAACTCAAAGATTTCATTTTTTTGTTTTGTGTAGTCGCACACAAAACACCATATGCGGGGTTTTCTCATGGTTCTTCTGCTTCCTCCCGCTTTCTTTATTTGATAATTTTCTTAATTTTTATCAATGTCTTCCTTAGTCTCGGATCATAAACGTGGAACGTTAAACTAAAAAATATAAAAAAACTGATGCAGCTAAATAGATATAAAATAACCTGTTTATTATAATGATTTTTCTGAGTAGACTAATATATTATTTTCAGCCTTATGTCAGGAGGGGCACGGTGGATCAGTGGTAGAGCGTTGCCTCTGAATCATGGGGGCCCTTTTCCGATCCCCGGCCAAGTAAGTTTGTGGTGGACAACATCGCGCCCGTGGGTTTTGTCGGAGTACTTCCGTTTCCTCCCAGATTCTCATTCCACCAATTCTTATATCGTTATTCACTTGCTTAAACCACGGTTTCCTTTATATATATGAGGTTTTTCAAGATGTTTTCTTCAAACTTCATTAGACGAATGAAACGTTTCAGTAAGCAGTGACCAACTTTCTTCCACGTCGTTTTATGCTGTTGATTATTGCTTTTTTCCAGTATAAGTGACCGTCTCAGAATGTATCAAAAACTTGATTAAGTATATAAATGAACATTAGTGTTCGATATAAGCTCAACGTATGCAAAAAGATATGAGGTGTTATGGTCAACTCAACACAAATTTACTTTGGTGAAAGCGCATTTTAAAATGTCTTCATAAGAGCATATTCAACAAAATGTTCATCTATCAATTAGTTATTATTATTGGTGGTGATTTGAGTTTAGCGTCCTTTTCAGCACCAAAGTTAAGTAAAACGTGAACCTACAATTTAACATAGGATCAATATTACATGAGCTTCCACGAGAATCGAATCCTGATCTACCGCGCCAAATAGTTAATATTATAGTTTAAGTTCTATTTTTATTAATTCTTTGAGTAAATAAGAGGGCACGGTGGCTCAGTGGTAGAGCCCTTACCTATAGTGTGTGAGGTCCCTGGTTCGATACTCGGGCAAGTAAGCTTGTGGTGAACAAACCCATCGTGATCTTGGGTTTTCTAGGGGTACTCCCGTTTCCTCCTACTTTCTCATTCAACTAATTCTTCCATTATTCATTTCCTTTAATCATAGTCTCCCTTAGCCTAACAGGCATAATCGCGGGACGTTAAACTCAAAGATTTTATTTCATTTCATTTTGAGTAAATAAAAAAGCAGACCCAATGTTGTTTGCCCTTACTACCCGAAACACATTATAAGTACAAAAGTTTGAAATTAAAATAGGCCTATATTGAAAATAATAGTCCTTTTTCGATTTCATAAAGATTATATGTGTAAATAAAAAGTTTTGTTAAAATACCGGTCAATGCTTAAATGTACTATGAAATTCATCGTAAACTTAGCAGCTATGCCAGCATCACTCTATATCAGAGTAGTGAAATGTTATCAGTTATTGCAACGTTCTTCTTCAAGACGACAAGAAAGTTTCAACCAATAGGGGTTGTAAACACATTACACACCCCCAGAGCGACTGTCAACAGAGCTGAGTTACCATACTTACACATCTGCCGCCGAAAAGAAATCCCACTCATGTGCTTCACTTCTTAAGATTCCGCGCGGGCTGAAGGCAAGTTTACCGCGAAGAGGCGAGATTTACAGTACATTTCGCTCTTCTCAACAGATGAAAAGAAAAGAGAAAACATGGGGAGAGAGGCGGAGAAAAGTACTCCGTAACCATAAATACGCTTTTGCCAAGAATATTAATTTAAACTTTTTACTATAATCATTTGAATATAATGCCATATAATGATATATAAAGGAACATGCAATTTTAACAAACGACATTTTTTTATTATTGAGAAATGAAAAATAAAATGTTGTGGCTACAAACTCACTTGATGTACAGTACATATTAAACATCATTGTATTTTCCATCATGAAGAGCTAATATTGATATAATCATCATCATCATCATTACTGCTGTCACTGTTTCCTAACAGTGTGACACGTTTGTTGACAATTTTTAAAAATTCCTCGCGTTGTCCAAGCCTTTTGTATTAAGTCCCATTCATGTTTCATTACATTATTCCAGAATAAATTGTCAACGTTGTCTATTGCGTCATAACAAAGTTTTTCGACATTCTTTAGTGCAAAATTAGTGTTCTTTCGTGTTACATAACTCTTTAAAGGTACCCTTAACATATTAATTGCATCGATATGTCAGTTTTAAGTAGGATTGTAAGTAGTGTTGCGCCAGGCCCACAACTAGAGGGGGGCTAAGGAATCTTCCCTCCAAACTTTTCGTGGCCCCCCTAACATATTCATGCCCCCCGCAAACAAACCTCTAAGGCTGGTTAGGGGCCTGTGTTGCGCACGAGACGAGTGCATTTTCAAATTAGAGAGGAGACGAGAAACATACAAGTAATGATCCTTGTATCGTTATCAAGACGAGACATCTTTCAAATCTAATGGGAAACTAGTTCATCCGTGAAGGGAAATGAAAACGATACTTGTAATTAGGATCTAGTAGCAGAAAAATGTTTTTTTTTTATATATTTTAAACTTCTTATTTTGATAGAAATTTTTATTTCTATACTTTGTTACCAAATACAGTAAAGAATATTAAACAAATAAAGATTAGTTTTAAAAAAAAACATTTGGAATAAAAGAAGGAGAAACTGCAAATTGAAACACCAGAAGCAAAAAAAAAAAAAAAGCGGTAAGCGATTGGCAGCAATAATGAAAAACTTATTGGAAACCGGAAATTAATTATGGGGATTACAGGCAAGAGGATGTGATAAAAGGGGTCGTGATATAAAATGAGATGAGAAAGCCCAGTTTATTGTATCGTTAGTAAGTCTTTCGTAGTATTTTATCTTCAGTGATTATTGTGTTAAGGAATCAAAGTGCACGAGAATTTGAATTCATTATTATAATAAAAGAATAGCAGAATATATACCTAAACGTGCCGATATACAGTATATACGTAACGTACAGAAACTCATAAAGACCCTAAATACTGACACATGTAATTTGCAAACAGCTTTACAAAACAAACTGAAATTAAATTTTGTATCCACTACAAACACAATATCAAATGATCCTGAGTGAACAGAATCTTTCGCCCTTCTAATTTTTGGCGTTTGGGTAAAAGGAAGTGCAAAGGTTGGAGAGGGAGGGTAGGGTGAGAACGTGGCAACACCGGCTTGTCAGAGAGAAAGTGGGGAGTATCCAGAGTGCCTAACTAACCCTAGCGCCAGGTAGAAATTGGTGTTCAGACATAACGCATTTGTGTCGTACTATAACATCATATGTAATGCAGTGTTCCTAATTGACCACAAAATGAAGTTTTGTTAAATGGCACGAAACACAAATTATAATATCTTGAAAATCGACACTGTGCTTCGTCCTTATTTTCGTATTTCAGTGATTATATTCTTGTTTGTGGGCTCATATTTTGGTTTTCACTAGTTCGAATCGTGTACTGTATGTACTCTTCTACATCCAAGATTCATATAGAAATTCATATAGGCCTATCCTCAAACGTTGGCAACACTGTACATAAAGACTTACAGGTATGATTCTACTCATAATTAGATTTGCCAGATGTTATGATTTGTGTTCCGTGCCATTTAACAAAACTTCATTTTGTGCTTAGTTGGCAACACTACATTACATATGATATCATTGATATATCTGTGGGTACAATGTTTGTCTACTATAATGTCATGTAAATGTAATTTCGATTACTTTAATCATTTTGAAGTTTTTTTTTGTGTCAATGTATATTTTGCGTTGCTTTCTTCACATGATTATATATCCTTCTTTCCTCTGTATCTACTGTGTTTCTGGGTGTCGGCTCGTAAAACTTTGGATTTCTCACTTTTCTTCACTCCTCTATCGATTGGGCATTGTTTGATTTGGCAATATTACTATCAATATAAGATGTTTCCTTGTCAGCCATTTTTATGCTTAAGTCCACTAGAAGTTGTTGCACTTCTGTTTCACAGAGCCATCTGTTACCTCTTAGCGATAGCTTTGGTTTTCGCCCACACTTCCTAACCTTATTATTTCAACACTCATAGATTTTTGTCCTATCGCAACTCTACTAGCAATGTATTGCCGTGCATATCTTATTTTCAATAGAAGTATTTGTTAACTTCCATTTTACACGGAGAAAGGTCTTTTGCTTTTCCCATTATTCTGCAATTACAGGGCAACAAAGAATAAAATATTGATACACGAAACACGTCACGATTATTTTAAACTCGCCCATTCGAACTGTTGAACGCTTTGAATGTCATTAACTTCTTACGACAGCAACCACAACACTTCAGACTGTAAATTGTTGATAGGAACCACAATAGCTATCTACAACTGAAACACCACTTTCAAATTCCCCCTTCCCCCCGTCACTAATACCATCTGCTGTTCAACGGTGATATCACCATTTCAACTGTATAGTAAACAAATGAAGGATACTATATTGGTGGTTTAACCATTAAATTAAATGTTTTAGAGCTCTGAAATTAGGACTCCTAATCAATTTTGCATTTTTCGAGCGTAAGTCTAATAATTTGAACACGACTGTATATGAGACTTGGACTTACAACCTTACATAGAATCCGAACCACATGAGTTCCCGCCGGTAATAGAGCCACCTAGGATTATGAAGCAAATGTGATGTGATGTTACACTCATTAGTTTATTTCATGGTTCTGGGCGCATAAAGTCTACTCTATAGTATGTTATCTCTATAGAAAATCTGCAGCGGGATATTAGAAACGAGTTAGAAATAACAGAAGATCTACATGACATCAACTTTGAGCTTCGTAAGTTAACATTGATGGTATATATATATCTGGTGCTAGGTATCTCTGGTTAGATTCCAACTCGCGCTAAGTGGGCTTAGTGCTGGACAAACACTGTGTTCGTGAGTTTCTCGGGGTTCTTCTGTTTCCTCCCACTTTATTCATCATTACACTATTTTTCACTCATTCTCATCATCACCATATCCTTTATGTTACATGGCATAAACGTGGGACGTAAAACTGAAATATTTCATTTAATTTTTCTTAACCCTTCGTAAGTGTAGTGAATTTCTGGAGCATCTTTAGTGTGATTGGTCTCAGAAACGTTTTTTTTTCTTTCGTTCTCCTATGAATTGTTTCTCGTTATTAAAGCTAAATATGATTGTATTATATTACCATCATCTTCATCAAAATAGAACTATGATCATTTCAATTACTGACTGTAAAAATACTTTTTCAGCCGTAAATGAAATATACACCGAAAAATATATATATATAAAAAATGGATAATGGCAGGAGATACAAATTAATTACAATGAAACTAATATTTTATTATTATTTTCTACATTCCTCTTATGACTCACATTCTTATGTACATTATATAGAAATACTTTTGATTTCCGTTGCACAGAACCTGTGAATATTTCAGCTAGAAATATGACCAAATAGACGTAATATGACCAAGCAGAGACTATAATACTGCTTACCAGCCGGAATCGTGCCACACTTAGGAAGGGTTAAGAAAACTAAATTTTTTCCAGTTCTTTACTCGCGTATTTCTTTTTGTTCATTGTGTAAACTGTTTCTTTATGTAAATTATTATGATTATATTCCGTATGGAGTGGTGCCCACCCCCCTCATGTCCATGACGTACCCTCGAACTGTCTGACTTACCCCCCCTTCCAGCATGATCAATACGTTCGAACCACTACCCTCAGTATGAGAAATTATTAATCAAGACTTTTATAAATGCAACCGAAAACCTTAAAACCGTTTCAACCATTAACCAAAATGGTCAATATCGTGGTGTTAAGGACAGAAGAAAAATTTTATGCATTGTGTTATCCATAGGTGTTCTTCCACGAAAATAAAATCTTCTTTTCGTTTAATTTTTACACCCCACTAAAGCATATTTATATAGATTTTTACCCCCCAAATATTTCAATGACGCAAATTGCATCATAGCCCCTTTTGTGGTCACCCCTGCCACATGCATATTATATATTTACTTGGCAGTAATGTCAAGGTGGTCTATTGCTTCTGAAAGACTATACATTTTACTCTCCGCAAGAATGGAGGAGAACTAAATTTCTCTGTAAGCACAGATCTGAGGTACGTAAGGATCTAGATTATTTTTTAGACTTAGTCCCTCTTAGCAGTATAGGTTTTTGTGACCAGAAATGTAAACTCATACCCAAAATGAATGTCTCATATCTATAAATATAATGTTGTAGGAATGTAATTTGATAACGATTTTACCAGGTATTTCTTATAATGAAAGTATGTTTATAATGGGCAAAAACAAGGGATTTTACCTAGTCTCGGTCTCGTCTCGAATTATCGAGACGAGACCGAGACCGAGACGGACTTTTATTTACCGAGACCGAAACAGATTTCTATAAACCGAGACGAGACCAAGACGAGACTTAGGTCACTCTCGAAAATCTCGGTCTCGTCTCGAATATTGATAGCTATTAAACTTGCCTTTACTCGAAATTTGTTACGTTGGCATACAGTGGAGGGAACGACCGCGCCAAATGTTGGTCGTCAAGACGTCGCAATGCTGACAGCATGCCGACGATAAAAAAGGTAAATATATGAAAAGAAATGTAGTAAAGGGACTGAACGTAAGCGGTATATGAGAAGTAAATATTTAAAATAAAATTAGAAGTACGAGAGGACAAACATTCTTGACAAACATTTTGAAAGAAGACGTCAAACAGCGGACGGGTCGACCGCGCCAAATGTTGTCGGCAAGACGCCGAATCACTGGCAGTTCGCCGACTAGTAAGATAAGACCTGCAAGCGAAACGGTATATAGAAAATAAGTTTCACAGCTAATACAGTAAGCTGATGATCCTGTTAAACGAGACGGGAAAGGGTCGGCAGACATTGGACAGAACGACTGCGGCAGTTAATGCTCCTATATGCCTCCCCCATTGACAATTTGCTGCCGTCGATGACGGATCACGTCGTCCTACTTCAGCGGCTAGGCCGCCAACACAGGCGGTGTCAAGGCGGGATGTGGAGATTTTCTGCTTATGCCATTTTGCAGCTATTTCCCGATGGCAGCCCGCCAGCGACGATAACACCTTTGCCGCTAACGAGCTTGTTTGTAGAAATCGTGGTATGGTCACGCTGCCTGTATGTTCGGTTTGCGTTCTTCATTTGTCACGTGGTGATGCAGTGTGGGTGGACCGCATCTAACAAAGAGTACTGTTGATTCTACGCGCGAACAAGACACGCTATAAGAATAAGTGGGTAAGACTACGACTCAAGGTACTAAATTTCTGTTAATTGCTATATCGCCGGACCAATTTTTGGTCAATTTACCTGGTCAATTGGAGAATTTGTTTAAGTTTGTGAGCAAGAATGAGTGAAAGTCAGGTAATAGGAATAGTAAAATTTAAGAAATTGGTTGTTTTCGATGTAAGCTTCACTGTATGTGGAGGCGGAGAGGTACACTTGTTACAATATAGTGTCGCGAAAGGCGGTGTGGAAATGGTGCGTGTATGTCAAGGAAATGACATATCATGTGTGAGTTATATAGAATTATTCAAAAATAACGAGCGACAGTTAAGAAACTGTAGTACACGATTTTCTTCTTAAAATTGCCAAAGTTTACAAAAGCTCTATTTTATGTGTACAACTGAAGCGTTACTAGTATGAAACCATAACAAGTGGTATTGAAATATGTATCATTACCAAAGCCCACATGTTTTTCACTACCCTCGCTTACACTCGGACATAGTCCCGCGCTACGGCGCGGGCCCACCAGCGTTGCCCTGCCCTGACTGTTATATAGCATTCGTGCTTTTTAAGGGACAACTAGCACAGGTTGTTTTTTTTGCACTGGAGTTTTTATACCCCTAACCTAATGTAACGAAATCGAAGGTAACTTAATCTAATTTAACCAAATGTAACCGATTGGAGTACGTTTTGGTACATTTTTTCGATTTTCGAATTGGTCCTGCGATACAGCAGTAATTCCCTAAATTTAGGTTAGGTTAGTTTGGATAATTTTTAGATTAAGGGCTCTGGCTTGCTGCTAGAGACGATAACTTGATTTTTTTGTAAATAGTTGTTTCATAATAGAGTGAAAAAAGTGATCCGCAACGTTTTATTATGGCAAAACTACTTAATAAAGCGGGGCGTTATGCAGGCTGCACCCCTATAATACAATCCAAAGAACGCTATTTCCAATAGAAATCCGTACTCCATGGGGAAAAAAGTCAGCGCGTTGAGTGGTAGACCCCGTTTGAATCTCTCCGCCACCACATACCTTTTATTACAATTTTATAATTTTTACTTCATCATTTTTTTAAAATCTCATTTTCCATGGGGAACGTCACCCTTGTACTTAAAAAAAATTAGAAAATCACTTTTCGCCACATTTGTCCTTCCTTCAATTTACACGCTAGAGCGCGCGAACAGTGGTGCGTGTTCCCTGGCGAGATTATAAAGTTAACAATTACGAAAAGATCTTTAAAAAATAATGCTTTTCCCAAATATTTTAATACAATTTTGCAGAAATTCTTTGCATCAAATAACAATAAAAGTAAAAGTTTGGTTTTGTAAAGAATCAAACACATTCTTATTTGGTTATTTAAATATAGTTCATCAAATTTATTTTATTTCTTTCCGTTCTTTCAACCCTAATGTTCAGTAAGGTAACCCAGTTATTATTTTTTAAATTTTTAATGCCTCTTGTACTTAGTCAATTGTTTTTGTTATCTTCCTACGGTCTCAGAGCTACAGAGACTGATTTACTTCTTTATATTGTGTTCCTTCAGTGGTTTCTTCCAATGACTATAGTTACCGTAACACATTTGTTGCTGTGTGTTAAGGGGCCTCATAAACCAAATTAAAGTACCATTAAGTTTTTCAATTTTCTGATGAAATTGAATCAAACTGAAAAATATTCGAAAATTTGCTTTGTAGGAACAGTAGTGTGCATGATATAGAGTTATCACGAGACGGCTAGCTGCTTTCGTTAAGTAGAAATTTGTAGAATTCGCATTAACAAAAGCAGTTAGCCGACTCGTGATAACTGTCTCATGCACACTACTGTTCCTACTAAGCAATTTTTCGAGCTTTTTTTCAGTTTGATTACGGAAAAACGGTAATATTTAGCGGTACTTTAATTGGTTCCTCCGAAACCTGGTCCTTAAGACTCAGGAATTTATTCATCCCGCTGCCTGCGTACGGATTTGTGGTCTTAAGAAACACAAATCGCTGACCAACCCGCGTGCGACATCTTGGCGGCAGCAGACACTTTACCGCAAAGGGGCCGATGGCGGAAGAAGTGTAAAGTCGCTGGCGGGCCGCTGTTGATACTGACCCCAGGCCGGCTGTTTGGCCGCTCTTGGCCGTTGTAGGCCAACTTTCGGCCCGCCAGCGGTTTGTCAATGGTGAACGCGGGTGGCTTGCCGACTTCAAAGATTTTTTTTCACAGGCAATTAGTGGAACAATAAATCTGATAAATTAAACCACGAATTTTCTTTTGTTTATAGTCGACGATTTTTTTGCCATGCAAACCAAAAAAAATTGAAATTGACGTTTAAAATCCTTTTTCAAATAGTTGAGGGGAAAACGACAGCCTGAAAAGTCCATATTTCGACGGTTTGCTGCAGCTTTTTATCTCCGAAGCAAGCGTATGCAACGAGCAAATTTTGAATGCATCGAACAGTGTTGTTACTAGTGGTCCTAATAGTGAAAAATGTGCTTTCAGGGGGAAAATGAACTGACTGTTATACGTTTTTCACATTAGGACCACAGACGTGTAAACTGAATTATTCTTAACGGACATTATTAGCTGCTTACTTGTTATTTTTTAGGTCGCTTTCAGCATTTGTAAGTCATCCCCAGATACTTTCCCTCTATATGGCCCTTAAATCGTATGAGAATTGTATAAATGTACTGCGTATGTACCGAGTGCTACATTACTTGTGGGAGTTCACCATGATTTTCATTGCATTGCTACTCACCTTTTCTGCTGTTTGCCGACTGCTCGGAAAGGCTACTTTCCAGCGGCTGCGGCGAGCATTTTATGCGCCTTTCCGGCTGTTTGCCCGACTGCTTGAAAGGACCTCTTTTCGATGTCGGCTTCCCGATTCTCCCACAGGCGGCACCCGACCTCTTGCCGCCGTCAAAAAATGGCCCTTTGCCGACAGGGAATCAACCCTTCAGTAAAGCAAAATTTTTACCAACTTTTACTATTCCCCGTGTAACAAAGAACAATAATTACAGTATCAGTAACATTAACATTTTGGAAATCTCTAATAACTCAAGTGGCATGTACAGTGCAATTCACATCAATTGTATCTTAACGTCGAATACTATGAGCATGCTCTAATAAATTTCGAATGAAAGAAGGAACAAAGTTACAAGAAATGGAAATTTAACTTTTTCTAAAGAGTTTACTTGGAAAACGTGCTGAAATTTCACGTCTCATCATTTAGATACTTCCAAAACTCTTAAATGATCATAATGCCATTTACAACAATTGTTATTTCAAACCGTTTCAGAGATATGAAACGCATAGGTAGTGATTGTTATACTGATTAAATTGACGTATTTGTTTTAAATTTTAACAAAAGAAACACTGACCAAAGCTTAAAACAAACTTTATTTTAAATTTTAATAACGGTTTCGGATATCTAACATATTCTTCTTCAGACAATATCGAAATGTTTATAATGATTGTTGCTTTCCTTTGATTTTATAGCATTACAAAATAGTTTTTTTTTTGGTTTAATTACAACAGGTTGCAGTTACATTATTTTAAGCAGTGTGGCCAACTTAAATAAATTGCTAAATATTATTCTAAATATAGTGCAAATAACTTAGCTAAACTGTAAAATATTTTAAAATTACTCGTAGTTTGTTTTGTGGTGCAAAAATGTTTTCAAAAGACAATATTCTTCGCTGTCTTTGGGCTACTTATAATGTTAATGTCAAAGATTTTGTTCCAGCAATACATGTAAATACAAATTTTAACTGAAATTAAATGCAACTGATAACTTTTCAGTAACACTAATTGGGCGGTGTTATGCAACAACCAGTCAATCCACAAAATTTAAAAAATTGGAGGGTTCGAAGATACGTAACGAACATACTAAAAATCCTGGTAACGCGTTTGCAATCGGTCTGCCATCAAAGTCAACCCGCATACGGTAATATCTTATGGGTTCGAGAAACCTATAACTGCGGATTTCCCCAAAACTGACAGGTTGTGGGTTGAATGGTTCTTGCATAACACCGCACAATTTTCCCCCCTTAGGCTTAAGCATTTTGTACACTTTAGATTACAACCGTGCTTAATTAAAGGTTCTAATTACACCCTAATTACATTTTACTTGTTTTAGTTTGGCCACCGACTACCTCAAACTCGATTCATACCATTTAGCTCATACACAATTATTCAACGACTTACAGTTAATAAAACATTTTTTGTTGATTTTTGACTTGGTATGTTTTAGTTTAACGTCCAACGCTTATGCTAGGGCGGCTAAAGGAGACATGGAGCTACTGATTATACTGCACTTTGGCCGTTCAAATGTACCCGCACCAGAAATCGAACTCGGGACAACGAGAACCGAAGTCATGCGTGTTAGCAGCTAGACCAAATGGGGGTCCTCACAGTGTGTTGATTTAAATAATTGATTAAGTGATGCCAGATCCGAAGATCAAAAAGTAGCCGGTATGTCCTGGTAATAATTTTTATGATTTTTAACATGGGCTGGAAAATTTGCTGGACATATTGCAAGAAGAAATTATAATCGATGGACGAAAACAATTCTAGATTGGATACACGAGACAAAAGCAGCCGCCTAGAAAACGTCTGCATACAAGAAGGTGTAACGAAATGAAGAACCACTGAGGAGTAACCTGGAAAAGAATTGCCCAAGATAGATAGTTGTGGAGAAAACTCGGGAAGACTATCATCCAGCAGTGTATTGATAATGGTTGATTATGATGATGATTTTATTATATCTGGACCTCAGATGTAAACAAAACGGACTCATAACTTTGTAATTTTACAGGAGAAGCGAGAAACCGGTTCCTTAAATAAGAATTATAGTACTGATTAATACACTATAATCAGTACTTTACTAAGCTATGCTAAGTAGTTACAAAATAGTAGGATGCTTTTAGACTTACATTATTACATCACTAGAAAGAACATAGTCTATTAAAAAGTATTCTTAACTCACTTTCGACCAAAAGTGACTTTGAATAGTCTATCTCTAAAGTTTATATATATATATATATATATATATATATATATATATATATATATATATATATATATATATATATATATATATATATATATATATATAGATAGATAGATAGATAGATAGATAGATAGATAGATAGATAGATATAGATATAGATAGATAGATAGATAACTTTTACTGGGTAAGGGTAGGGTAAAAATGGATCTAAAATCTATGTACGATCTTACGAACTTGAATAAGAAACAGAATCTACTTAAAGTGAGAGCCAAACTATGCGAAACAGCAGATTGAATCTGCCGCAGCTCCCACCACATGCTTCAGGAAGTTCGTGTTATGAAGTGTCAATTAAACGCGGAGATGTGAAACGGTAATAAAGCATTTGATCAATTTGAAACAAAATATATTGTAGTAATAATTTACCCTATATGTAAAGCTAATGAACTTTATATTATGTTTTTAAAATGACAGTCAAAGCAGAATGTTTTGGATAATAAGTGAGAAATTGTAAAATTTCACTTTCTGTACGATTAAATACATTCGTGCTGCTATGTGCTGCGTTATCCGTTAGGAGTTATTGAATAATTCTGATTCAGAGGGAGGAGAAAACTACTGTATAGTACTGGAGTTAATTTAATAGACCCTTATGCACAGTCGTTCTGATGCGTGATTAGTGCCATACTAAAGAGTTCGACTAACATGTTTACTGCAGCAGTCAGGCCTTTGGTATGACGCTAATCATACTCCAAAACGACTCTGCATAAGGCGTATAGAGTTTAATTGTATAGGCAGTACTGAGGCTATATGAGACAAAGTCTATTGCTGAAAGTGAAATGTGGGTTACCATTCTGGTTTTATCCCAGGTATGATATACCCACTGATGACTGAACCTAGGTCACACGCATGGAAAGCATTAGCGCCAGCAAATTACCTATGAAGAGATACACCATACCATAATTCTAAGTCAAGAATGAATTGGGAAAGAAGTGGATACGACAGACTGCAAGATAATAATACTTTTACAATTTTAATTTCACATTATTTATTTCGAGACTTTTGATACGAGACCGAGACTTGGCCCTCGAGACCGAGACCGAGATCAAGACAAGCATCTGTTGACCGAGACGAGACCAAGACCGAGAATCGATTTTTGATTCGAAACGAAATCGAGACCGAGACCGCTATTTATCAACCGAGACGAGACAGTAAAAAGTCTGTCTCGTCTCGTCTCGATACCATCCCTAGCAAAAACAAGTATTCTATGTGGAGAATTTCATGTCAAAGGAGCAGTAAATAAGAACAATATAACAAAAAATATGTTATTGTCCACTTAGCAACATTTTGTTTTACTCATTCTAATTTTCGTATTTATAATTCTTTTCCTATGAAATTTACCACAGATATACATTTGCCGATTATACACATAGGAACAGTATTAAAAGTACCCTGCAAAATCATTATCAAATTATATTCCCTCAAGAAGATAGTTATAGATATGCAACAATCATTTTCGACATGAGTGTACCTACAAATGGCAGAGGAAGCTTGCTTGGCATCGCCATTGGATTAAATTGTATGGGAATGTCCAAGCTTCTTGCCCAGTTTACTCGAAAGTTAAGAAAATTTGCCATACCATTATGTTTCCCCGAACCGATTATATATACATAATACAAATATGTATTTATTTTTTGTGACGTGTAATACAGACATTGAAATTACGTTCAGCAAACGAAAGGGAAACATTGAAATTGACTCTATCGCTGTTCTTATGTAATTTATCAGTTAACAAAAAGCAAACAGGCCTTGAACTTAGGCAAATGGTCGACACGTAAACAGGAAAAAGTTTTAATGGCATTTTTATACACGTGCATGTGCCTATTTATTATTTGTTTTATGTTTGTGGATTATGTCCTTGCCACAGTGTAAAATCTCATTACATTTTGCTCGCAGATCTTTTCTTAGTAGTTATAGAATTTTATCCATCATTATTGGAAGAAAAAAAAGAGTTCAGAGAAAAAAACGAACAAGATCATTAACAGTACCGTAAACGTTACATTTTCATTCAAAACTATTTTCAAAACTATTGATGATAAGTGCACCAAGAAGGCGTCTTGAATATTATTTTCATAATTATAACGTCATTGAAGTATAAATACAATAAGTTTATAATAATATTAATAATAATAATAATAATAATAATAATAATAATAATAATAATAATAATAATAATTTATTTTAATTTTAATTGAAAAATTTCCTGCTTAAGATTAACTGATAAAAGTTAACTTAAAAAATAAAAAGTATGGTCCACCACACTGAACTTTCTCGTTCCCATTTCTTAATTGAGTTATCTTATACCGCAGTCATATTACTACAACATTTAGTTATGGAATATAATAATTTATAATGGACACTTGCGAAAAACATCGGAAGAAAACTCATTCCGAAAGCGCAAACTATTCCTTCTAGAGTTTTTCGTGAGAAATGACTTACGTATTATGTAATATTGTACGATAATTAATCAAACGTTTAATTGTGAAATATGGACATAATCGCGTGAGCACTGTTTGAGAAAATTTGCAAAGAAACTCAACCTCGAGATTAAACTACTCTTTGTCAGGAAAAGTGACTTCTCAGGTGCTCACGCAGAAATTTTTGTTGGGAGGGGTCCGACCTTTAGGGGGAGGGTCAAATACTACAAGCCTCTACGTCTATGTAGTATTGAACGGGTATTATTCTATACGTGGAGAGACGATAAGTAATGGTAAAATACTTTGATCTATATTTTCAGAAAAAAAATATAGAACTAGAATATTTTTATACCCGAAAGAGTACAGATGAACTGTAAGATCAAATTTTTATGCTACACCAATCATTTGTTTCTTAAACAATTATAGATTTATTGACAAAGTGTACAAATGTATGTTGAGTTAGGAAGTTTTGGGGGGTTTGAAATCGGTGAGCGGCCATGGGTGTGTCCCTTTGACTTCTTCATATTATGGAATTTTTAACCCTTTCGGACCCTTGTCATTTTTGGCATTTTCCTACATTTTCAGTTAGTGGCTTATTGCTCAAAAACTATTTATTCAATTGATATGACTAAGGTCTTGTTTTTTAGAAAGAAATGTGGCTGTTTTTTGTGTAAGTTATATTCCAGTATTACCAACGGGAGGGAAATTATTGAGGGAAATGTAGGGGTGAAAATTTACAAATTCCCTAACCGAATTTAAAGATTATTTTTATAGCTGGCACCACTATTGCCACATGGGTCCAAGTCATTTAAAAAAATATTTAGGATGTTGACACGGTACAAAGAAAACCTAAAGTCGCTGGCTGCCATACAAAGAAAGAAGGAAAACTTCTGTCATCGTACATATGAAATTTTGACACTTTTTACGCCTCAGAAGCAAAAATCAAAAGATATGTCGGGCTACAGCTTCCTTCATTATCCTATTGAAACTTTTTATGGTGCGTTATGTAGGCCAAAGAGAAGGCTTTTAGATAGTGGTACTTTTGTTCCAATGTAGCCAGAAAGTAAGAAATAATAGAGGGGGAAAATGGAAAATTTTCCAAAATTTTCACCTAAAATTGAGAATTATTTGTTTTTTGACTGGAAACACTCCCACCAGACAAATCCAAACTGTCTGAAAATAAATCTTGATGCCCCACTAATATATGCTACAAATATGATGGCGATATCTAACAAAGTAAGCATGAAATTTTTAAAAAATATCTCATTCTACCTCAGAAATTAAACATTTTCTTACCATTTACAGAACATGGTTTATTATAAACTTCAACTGTACTTCACCTAATTATTCTACTGAAACTTATTATGGTACGTTGAGTAGGCTAAGGACGAGGCCTTCAGACTTTGGTACGTTTGTTGCAATGTATCCAAAAAGAGGGAAATAACGGAGACAAGAAGAGATTGTTTCCTAAATTTCCACTAAAATCGGAATTATATTTTTTGGTTAGCAACACTGCTTCCAGACAGATGCAAACTATTTTAAAATAAACATTGGCACACCACTAATGTATCCTACAATTATCATGGCGATATTCAGTTAACAAAGTTTCTAATTACAAAAAATAGATTACGGTAAACAGAAAACTATGAAAAAACTAGAAAAATCAAGGACTAGAACCGTAAATACGAATTTTTCGTGTGCGCCCTAATTACCTAATTGCAACGATTTGTACCTGCTTTTGTTCAGTAACGTCCAGTGTTCAACTGGCGTAAGTTGACTTGCGCTCGGACGTGTAAGTACGGATTTATAAACAAAAATTTTCAAAATTTCGAATTTTTTGCGCAAATTTAGGGAAATTTTAATTTCCTAGTTGGCAACAGTGCGCGCGGCGGGTCCAATTGATGTCAGCAATTAGGTATCCATCCGAGATATCCATCTGTCAAGTCTTATGATCTCTCTATAACGAAGAAGGCTACATTATACAGGTTATATCTTGACACATGTCGGTCAACATTGTACGACTCCACTTTGCTTCATATGTTTTCCCCATGGCTTGAATGAAATTTAGATATGAATTAAGAGTGTGGAGTTTAAGGGACCAAGGTTGTCGCAGCATGACAACAACTTACACGTGTTAATCACAAATTCTTTGTTATCTCTTGTTGGATATCTTGTGAAGAAAAGTAAACAAATACCACTAAAGCTTTCGAACGCGGGTTTCCGATCACCTTCTAGCATTTTATGAAACTGTTGATCTCCGAGCTATTAAAACTGTTATCTTAATGAAAATGGCCTACTTGATTTTAACATCACTTAGTAGAGAGAATTTTCTTGTTAAACACTTACAGGCCTCCCCATATTGCTCCATACTCTGAATAAAATATTTTATAAGATCTAATTTAATATGCAGCGGAAGAAGTTAATTTCGTTTAGGATCTACAAATGGTTAATGCTGCACGTTTTATGCGTCTGGTTGAAGTCTAGTATGTCAGTTGATTTTGCAATAGTGACAGGGACAACCTATATTTCTCATTCATAAATAAGACAACATTGTCGATAACCTCCTTACTTGTTTCGTCGTTGGTGAAAAATGCTTGTTACACACGTCCTCGGACAGCCTCACTGTATCTCGTTCCCGGTGAGGGTTTATTCTAGGGTGAATCCTCTCGGCTTTGGTGTCGGAGTCAAAGTAGAGGATTAAGTTGTAAGAATTAGGATAAGCAATTAGGATTAGTACTAAAACTTAAACACATAATTTTGAAAAACTAAGAAATACTATCCTTAACCAAAATTAAAATGTATGAAATGATAGGGAGTTTAATTTTAGTTCAAAATGAGAATAATTCTAACCCGTAATATTTTTCTCTTTGGAAAAGAATATCCATGCTTACATTGAGACCTGAAATGTGTACATGTGCCAAGGCAATAGCTCACAAAATATGCACAGGAGTGCATTTAGTCACGTGTTTTTGTTCCATGAAACATTGTGTTTTACGTCCCACAGTAAATATACTGAATGTACACACACTTCACCATTTTCGTGGTTTTATTCCTTCAAATGCTGAGCATGGTAATTGCCCATGGAGAGTATATAAAAGAAACAACTCCCTGGTCGGAAATAGTCTCTGGTCCTACGATGTATGAGGAGAGTCGCGATGATACTTCCGCTACTTCATGGCGAGGATAAAATTGTTCTTGTCGAATTTCGGTACGGCGAAACGCGGAGTAAGAAAGCGGTCAGTTCAGAAAGGTGTCGATTCGAAGTTAGCACTCTCGCTGGTGTCAAATCTACATCTTTTCATATCAAAGGTAGATCCTTCTGGCACTACAAATGCTAAATTAAAAATGCCATGGATTTAGTTTACACTCAGTTCACTGTAAGGGAGTTTGTATCAATTAAAGTATGCACAAAAGCAAAATGTAAATCTCCCAACCTAATCATCGATGTAATCTATCCGCGAAGCACACAGTAATATGGCTGAAGTACTTCTGTTCTATTGTCGCTCCAATCAAATCAGTTTTATTGGGCAAGCACGCCTTCTGATACCTTGAGAGTCTGGTATGAAGAATATCGAAGAATAATTGTGTTCCTGTCATTATTAGTGTCCGTTCGTCATCGAATTATTTCTAAGAACAAAGTGGAAAGTTTAATAGGCCTATGTGTTAAAGAATGCTATTAGTAATTGCATGACCTGATCGAATTTTCGATTATTCAATTTTGGGGCACTATGGACCATAGTGAATGAATCAGGGATGTTTTGGCCCAGCATTGCGTCATCTATTGAAATTTTGCTTATGCTTATTCAGGAGCCGCACGCTGGTGCGAATGAGTCAGAGGTACCTTGGCCCGGCCTTGACGTCATTGAATTGGGAGTTTGGTCTTCATGATTCATTACGTTATGAAATAGTACAGGTTTATGAATGCTTTCTTTTTATTTTCGTTCCCTTTTATGGCATAAAATTTGGAGATTGTTATATCTTTGATGAGATGGACTAACACTGGTGCAAATGAAATCTTTAGTTTTACGTCCCACGCTTATGCCGGCTAGGCTAAAGTAGACAGTGACGATGAGAAATGAAATGAAAGTGTGGGGAAAATGTAGCATAATGTTGCCCACCACAAAACTATTTTCGCGGTGTTTGAACCAGGGATCACATACAGCAGAGGTGAACGCTCTACCACTGAGCCACCGCACCTCTACTGGTATGAATGAATTAGAGGTAGTTGGTTCGAGCTAATATATTCGTTTGACGTCACTGAACTGGGATTTTTAGCTTGGAGCTTATGATGTTTTTTTTTTCGTTCCCTTTTATGGGTATAAAATTACCAAAACAAGGTTTGATCTCTTTCCTGATGACCCATTACATTATGAATTAGTAGACCCAGTAATAGTATAAATTAGTATTAGTATTAATATGAAACTCGAAAACTTTGGAGTTCTTCCGTGGCTAACCGGTTAGCGTATGCGTCTTTAACGTGGGAGACCAGGGTTCGATTCCCGGAAGAAGCTCATGCGGTTCGGATTTCACGTTAATTAGTAGGTTCTATTTTCGCTGCTGAACTTTGGGAGGAATACTTGATTTTTGGTTGTTATCCCTTTGATGAGATGGACTAACACTGGTGCAAATGAAATCTTTAGTTTTACGTCCCACGATTATGCCGGTTAGGCTAAAGGAGACGGTGACGATGAAAAATGAATGAAAGTATGGGAGAAAATTGGAGTATCCCGATCATAATGTTGCCCACCACAAAACTACTTTCGCGGTGTTTGAACCAGGGACTCCATACAGCAGAGGTGAACGCTCTACCATTGAGCCACTGCGCTATCTATTGATGAGAATGGAGTAGAGGTATTTGGTTTGAGCTAATGTGTTTGTTTGACGTCGGGGAGACCCTATTTCACTTTTGGGACCCCCATGGACCATAGCGAATGATTTAGAGATGCTTTGGGCCGGGATTGCATTACCTATTGAAATTTTCTTATGTTTACTCAGGGATCAGGGTTCACTCAGGACACATAAGATCACCATGATTTACTTGGGGTGGTTATAGGACCTCGTTCCCTTTGATGAGTATAAAAATATTAAAATTTGGACTTTTTTTATAGCTTATCCTATTATTTTGATGAGACATTTTCGTTATATAATAGAGTACAATGGTTTACTTTTTTAAATTTGGGAGTCATCGTTCCCTTTGGAGCCTTATTACGTTATATGGAGACGTATTTAAAATTATTCCCTTAAATTTGATAAGTACTTTGTGATCCATATTGTTCCGCTTCAGGGGTGAACATGGATACCTTACAATCGTCCCGAGTTCGATTCTTGGTGCTAGTTTAGGAAATGTTGAATTTAATGTCCCCGCGAAAACAATGGTGAGAAATAATAGGACGAAACAGGTGAAAACATGAACTTACTTGACTGAGGATTGGAGCAGAGACCTCACACATTAGAGACAAGCGTTGAGCCACCGTGCCCCATTGAGAAATTTTAATTAGTTGATTACTATGTAATGGTTCCGAGTTTGATTCTTGGTGCTAGTGTTAGGAAATTTTAACGCCCGTTCGAAACGATGATGATGAGAAATGGTGAAATGAGAAAACATCATAAATTTACTTGCTTGCGGATTGAAGCAGAGACCTCACACATCAGAAAAAAAACGCTGAGCCACCATGCCAACTTCGGTGCGAGCTGTTTTGCGTATGAAAAAGAACATGATCAGATTATGTTACATTACACATTTCTGCTCGTTGTTAAGCATAGAAGTTTGTTATTGCGAAATTGCAGCATGTGCTTTTACTACATCAGCATTTTTCTCAGCTGACGGACTTTTAAAGCTCAACTTTACATTTATGTCAAAGACAGTTTCGTAACATATCGATGAGTGTTACATTTTTCAATCAAGTTTAAGAAAACTGAATCACATTTAGATGTGGTAATTTGTATGTCGTAATAAACTAACGAGTCAACGGTATGATGTCACGATCAAAATTGCGATACTAGATGTCGTAACGATTGATGTGTAAGAAGAAAAACGTGAATAATGTCACAACCAATCAAATTGTTTCTTACATCACGTTTTGGCTCATGATACATGATGAAAGCTGTGTTTTTATTGGTTCTCCGTGATTTCATTGAGTCATTTCCTCGTTTCTGATTGGCTGATAATGATGTCACTTTATACTTGAACACGTTTCAGATCTAAATAAAATTCTTAATTTCATTTTTCAAGTCCTACTTCCACGAAGATCGTGAATGAATGAAGGTGTACCCCTAGTGACAGCGTGACTTTATTCCGTTCCTTGAATTTCAGGTAAGTTTCAACCGCGTTTTTTAATATCCGTAAAGTGCTTTTGAAATGTATTACGCATGAGGATAACATTGTTATCAATAACGCACTGTTTTATTTTAGCATGATATATTTAGCAAATGGAAAAATTAGTGGGAGTACCCTCACTTACTTGGCTGGGGATCGAATTAGGAATCCCACACATTAGATGTAAGCACGAGAGATTTGTTGATTTTGGTTTAGCGTCCCTTCAGTACTGGGGCTAGGAATACAGCTTAATGTTGAATCTCAGCGCATACTGGGTGTTGAACCCGGACCAGAGGAGTGTAACGCTAGCCACTTAGCTCAGTTTTTGAAAGTTACCATTAACGTATACAAAATTTTAGTTTTTTCAAAAACCTACGCACAAATTTGTTCCCCGAAAGTGAGACGTGGACCTACAGTTTATCTCCCGCCGAGAATCGAATTTGAGTATTCCTTGCCTTAGCTCGAGAATAGCAAGCGCATGAGATTTTGTTTTCGTTTCATGTTGGTCATACGTTTTAAAGTTCAATGTCAGGGGAAAAATGCTTACTACAATGATTCTCTCAGCACAGTTAGAAAAAACATTTCATTCATTCTTTTTATCACTACAGATCATTTACATGTTGATGTTGGTCCCGGGTTTGATTTCCAGTATGACGACAATAAAAATTTTTAACAGTAGAACTATTTGAGATATGATAATTCTTTTAGGATTGATCGTGTAGTCATTTTGATACCGTTAAACGTGTTATCGATCTCTGAAATCAATTTTAATTCGTGCTTTTTTCTCTCTCTCTCGTTTTAGATATTTGTTTTCTTTGCCATTCCTTTTCTGCTTACCTTACCTTTTTTCCTATTTGAATATGGCTACTTCTGGGTTTACTGTCTTGCGAGAAATCAATAGACATTATCGGCGTTTTAATCTTGAAGGACGAATGCTGGAAATTCAAACCGACCAGTGACACCGATATTGTTGAGTGGGTTCAGGCCTCCTTTCAACAGATGTTGGATTATTTATTGGAAAATGTCGACGAATCATCGATGGTTGGATTATCGATTATATCTCACGATGAGAAGAACAAACCGTTTTATTTATCTTTTCGACGTGCAAGTAATTTGACACTGGAGACCTTATGGGCTTCCTTTGATCGCATCCTTCAAAGTAACGATAGTTTTCTCATGAATGAACCGTTCATTGTACATTTTCATCATGTGGATGTGCCCCGTGGATTTCGATTGGTGCGTCGAGGTCATTTATCAAACGACGAGTTACTAAAACGCAAGAATGGCATTCTACGAGTAAAAAACACCGACAAGAAATGTTTGGCTTATGCGATTGTGATTGTTATTGGACTGAAGAAATATAAGGAACAAGAAACTGTACAGACAATATCAGGACCAGAGCAAGTGTGTCGTTCTCCCTGAAGTACATAAACTTTTGTCCAGATCCTCAGTGAATTTAGAGCATGGGGGATCCGTGGAAGAATTGCGACAATTGCAACGCTACTTGACAAATTATAAACTTACCGTATACACCAGCTTTTCCGGATAAGATATTCTGTATGAAGGGCCTGGTGGCGAAGACAAAATTCCAATCAATTTAATGTGCATCAGTTCTCATTATGACATCATCACGTCATTAACGTCTGTTTTTTCTACCAACTATTACTGTGCTGCATGCCACAAAAAATATGATCATCGCACTTCACACGTTATGAACTGTTCGGCCATGTGTGAGAAATGTTTGCAGAAACCACCATGCAGTAAGACCAACAGTGCAGAAGCAATGTCCAGAATGCAATCGTGAATTTTATGGTGAAACATGTTATACAAATCATCTGACTGTACCATATCATAAGGGCCAGCCAGTATGCAAGATGGTGAAACAGTGTTCCAAATGTCTACGCATTTATTCGTTTGTCCATACAGGGGAAAGACAACATCATTGTACAGATTATTTTTGTAATGTATGTCATAAACACGTTACGTCTACCCACCAATGCTACATGAAGCCTGATACGACACAATTAAAACCTGGAGTTCCATCAGTGTTACATGCGAAGAAGGTTATGATTGTCTTCTATGATATCGAAGATACACAGGATACTTTCTTTGATGAAGACACGTTCATTCATAAGCCCAATTTACTGGTGGCCCAACAAGTATGTTACAACTGTGTTCAAGATGAAGATATACATCATCCGTGTGAAGTTTGTGGACAGCGGGAACATATTTTTCAAGATGATGCGATCAATGCCTTTCTTGCGTATTTACGTCAAACACGACCCAACATGAAGCTTACTGTATCTTTGGCACACAACTTTAAGGGATATGATTTTCATTTTATTCTTAAATCTTTAGTGGAAGAACATGAATTGAAACTTACTTTGATCTTGAACGAAGCAAAAATTTTAAGCATGAAAGTGAATCACATATCGTTTATTGACTCCTTAAATTTCATGCCAATGGCTTTAAGTAAATTATCCAAGGCATTTCATTTACCAGCGACCAAAGGATATTTTCCACACTTTTTTAATACTGCTGCAAATCAAACGTATGTGGGAAAATTACCGGACATCCATTATTATGGTGCAGATGAAATGAAAGTGGATGAATGAGAGAAATTCATGACATGGTACAACGAACACCAGAACGATACGTTTATTTTCCAAGAAGAATTGGTGAACTATTGCGTCCAGGACGTCAACGTACTTCGAATGGCTTGTATATCTTTAATGACCACTTTTGAACAAGAAACTCACGTCAATCCTTTCCTGGAGGCTATCACTTTGGCGAGTGCGAGCAATTTAGGATTTCGACGAAATTTCTTAAAACCCAATACTATTAGCATTCTTCCTGCACGAGGATACCGTCACAGAAACAATAAGTCACGGATTGCTTTGCAGTGGCTTGCCTACATGGAAGAAAAAGAGGGTCATCAAATTCTGCATGCGGCAAAAGGAAAAGAAGTTTATGTTGCTGGTTTTCATCTGGACGGTTACTACAAAGATCCCGACACTAAAGAGGAACACGTGTATGAATTTCAAGGGTGCAGAATCCATGCTTGTACTCTATGCGTACCTACAGGTCGTGATCAACCCATTTATGAGAACTCCGAAGAAACGATGAACTATCGCTACGAGAGAACACAACGTAAAATGAAATTATTACGATCCATGGGATATAAAGTACATGAAATGTGGGAATGTGAATTTAGTGAAGTGTTAAAATCCAATCCAGCATTGGCCTCTTCTTTAAGCACACATCCTTATACTAATAAGACACCGTTAAATCCAAGAGATAGCTTCTATGGTGGCCGTGTTAATGTCATTAAATTGTATCACGTCGCAAATGAAAATGAAGGCGAAGAAATTAAATTTTTGGATATCGTTTCACTGTATCCTTATGTGAATAAATGTGGACGGTATCCAATAGGGCACCCACGAATATATCTACAGGGAGATCCAGAAATACCGGCCATTTAAGATATCAACGGATTAGTAAAGTTAAAGATTTTGCCTAGCAGAAATGTGTTTCATCCATTACTTCCATTTCGCTCAAATAAGAAGTTGTTGTTTCCACTTTGTGCTGCCTGTGCCACAGCATTAAATCAAGATTCTGAATGTACACATTCCGACAGTGAACGAAGTCTAACAGGAACGTGGGTGCCCTATGAAATTCAAAAAGCCATTGAACTTGGGTATCAAGTCATTGAAATTTACGAAATTTGGGATTACGACATCACTGTATATGATCCAGAAACCAAGACTGGCGGATTATTCAGCGAATACATTAACACATTTTTGAAATCTAAGCTAAAAGCTTCTGGTTGGCCTGCCAATTGCGTCACCGAAGAAGAAAAGCAGCAGTATATTCAAATGGTACAACAACGGGAAGGCATAACTTTGGATGCAGCAAATATAATGACAAATTCAGCACGTCGTAGTTTTGCAAAACTCTGTTTGAATGCCTTCTGGGGACGACTCGGTATAAGAGACAATTTCAGCCAAACGACCATCATTAACGCCCCCAAAGAACTGTATCAAAAGTTAACTGCTCCAGATATAAAAGTCAACCAAATCTTACCTGTTAATGATTCGTTGTTATACCTTTATTGGCAGTATGAAGATGATGTTCCAGTACAAAATCACAATGGTAATGTTGTCCTTGGAGCATTTACAACGTGTCAAGCTCGTCTGGAACTCTACAAATATTTAGAATTGCTGCAAGAAAGAGCATCAGAGCCCACATTCCGATATTTCGATACAGATTCCGTGATATTCACGCAGCGACCATCAGAGCCCACAATAGAACCAGAAGTATTTCTTGGTTCAATTTCAAATAAACTGGAATCAATTGGACCAAAAGCATACATTAAAAAATTCGTGTGTGGTGGCCCAAAACAGTGCGCTTTAGAAATCTACGACCCCGACACGAAATCAACCAGTTATGTATGCAAAATTCGTGGATTTACACTCAATTATACAGCAAGTCAAAAGTTAAATTTCAATAGTCTGGAGCAAATGATCGTAAATCAATCCAGTGGAAAAACCTCCATTAGCACGCCACACAAAATTTACAGAACCCACGATCATAATCTTGTCACAAAACCTGAAGAAAAGAAATACAGTTTCAACTATAAAAAACGCCGATTAATACCAGACACATACGAGACATTGCCCTATGGGTATAAAAAAGCCAGAACAGAATAACAGTCATATTTTTCCCTAATCCCACCAACGTCACCTCCCAAAGACGGTAAAGAATCAACCGCAACACGGGACATGCTTCAACGATGCACGAGCGGAGACAAACTCAGATGACATCACCTTGCAGAAACCAGTGGAGAAAAAAAAGGAATTCAGGTACTTCACATTTGCTTTTCTTTTCTCACCTCACTCTCTCTTGACCAGTTAGTTCGATGTTAATAATCTGTTTTTCTTCTTTCACAGGAAACAAAATAAATATTACCATGTATATTCATATGTTTTATTTTCTGTTTACAGAATTTGTACCTGTCACGGACACATCTTCCTTTGAAGAAAAAGACATTCTGTATTCTATTTCACATGCTAAAAATAAATGTACAGAAACATGATTCTGTGTTTTATTTCACATCCTAAAATCAAATTCTTTTCCTGTAATGCGATTTCATTTTAAATTTTCTGAATCAGTTTACCGGTAAAATAAATTATCTGAAATCAATGTTTTGCGGAAAAAAATCAAACTAAATTTTTGTTTCAGAACTATTTTCGTGTACGAAATAAAAAAAATTGTGTACAAAATAAATTCTGTTTCAGAAAATTTTTTGTGTACGAAACAAAAACTGATTAAAAAAATTTTTTGTGTACAAAATAAAATTGGTTTCAGAAAATTTTTTGTGTACGAAACAAATTGGTTTCAGAAAATTTTTTGTGTACGAAACAAAACTGATTTAGATTTTTGTGTACGAAACAAAATTGGTTTCAGAAAATTTTTTGTGTACGAAACAAAATTGTTTTTCAGAAAATTTTTTTGTGTACGAAACAAAATTCTGTTTCAGAAATTATTTTGTGTACAAAACGAAAACTGTTTCAGAAAAATTTTTATGTACAAACAAAATTCTGTTTAAGAAAAAAATTTTGTGTACAAAACAAAAATCAGTTTGCGTTACGAAACTGCTCCGACTAAATGAATCGATTCATTCTGATAGTGTTGGCAACACTGGAAAATCTCACTAAGTATCACTCAGACATTGAGTTACAGCGAACACAACTAGATTCGAACCAACAACCCTAAACGTCTGATTCATCTCTAAATACATCCAACTAAGCAATAAGATTATATTTATACGTTTTAATGCCAATGCTTAGCACTGAGTCAGCAAGGTTTCCTTCAAGGCCAAACTCGTACACGAAGTAGAAAGATGACAACACAGACCTTCTATCTTTCTATATGAAACATAAACCTAGTGTGAGAACGGCTCGCACTGAAATGTGCAATGTAACCAGGGCCGCAACTAGGGGGCACGTGCCCCGGGCGCGTGGTTGGAAGGGGCGCCAGAAAGAAGATAGTATATCAATTGTTTTAAAAATCGCACCCTTTCCCTTGAGGAACTTATTCTAGAGGTTAAAAGAAATCAAAAGTTTACTTGGCCTTTTCCATGGGACCTCTTTTAGAGAGGGAGAGAGAGTCTCATCTAAATAGGTGTAATGTCATACATTAAAAACCTAATATTGCATGCATTTGTTCCCTTGGGCGACCACAGAGAATCCGCCCCCTTTCCTTTTCCTACCACAAGGAGCTGTTCGTCTGTATAATTCCATTGAGTTGAGTTGATTTTGAGTTTAACGTCCCTTTCAGCAGCAAGGTTATATGAGACGTGGACCTACTGATTAACGTGGAATTCGAACCACATGAGCTCCCGCCAGGAATCGAACCCGGGTCTCCCACGCCAAAGGCGCGTACGCTAACCGCTTAGCCACGAAGAAGCTCTATAATTCCATTGAGAACAGCTCTGAAGTTTAAAACGCTGTTATCAATAGGGGCGGGGGCGAAAAGTTACCGATTTTTGTTGCTTGCTGGTGGTTGAAGAGTTTAGCTCAGACGCGCCCCCTGTAATGTTACGTAATTGCTGTAATGTTTTTAAACTAGAGGGCAGTTTGTGGCGGAAAAGATAAGTTACACGCCTCAGTGTATTTAATTGTTTCTTGTACGCCTACCAAGGGATTTTGCGAGTGAAGACTGTATGAAGTTTTATCTATTAGTTTTGCTTGAGAGCTTTTCGAGGCATTTTGAATTGTTATCTATCAGTCCAACTTATGCTTTATTGTTAATTTCAATCATTGTTTTACATTAATCGTGTATAATGTATAATATTTACTATACATTAAATAATCTAAATATCTTGATCTATTTATTAATATTTTATGAAGCAATTTCTTTCATATTTAATGAACTTTCTAGTTAATGCACTGTAAAGAGATATGCTTTGCTGGAATCAGTTTTTTCTATCACTTGTGTGCACCTTAGAGGTGCATATATACAGAAAGAGAAAGTATACAGAAAGGTGCACAAAAAGTACAGAAAGTGCTCAAGTTTGAGAGGTACACATAACAATATAGTGTGGAGTTCTTGTGTGCTTCATTGTAGATGGAAAGTTTTCTTTTCTTCTTTTCTCCACATCAAAGGATTACACCGAAAAAATTACAGAAATAAAAATAAGCTTTTCATTGTTGCATTGTTATGTTCTCAATGATTTTGCATTGTAAATATTTTTAAAAAAAATATTAATATAGTATATGTTAAACTTGCAGTTAAATAGAATTTCCAAGAATTATGCTATATATTTTAAATTATGCTTTATTTTCTAAAATTATGCTTTATTATTCTTTAAAGTTAGTTTCTTTTGGACCCTTAGACAACCACACCCATGTTCAAGGTACCAGCCAATTGTCTAAATTGCTATTATGCTTTTTATGCTTTTGGGTTGCTGTATTTATAATATACCAGATATTTTCAAGTTTAATTTGTATTGTTTTTATATTTTTAAATGAAAGCTTATCTACAAAATTATTTTTGGGTTTATTAGAACTAAATGTTATTTCAATTATAACTTTATGATGTACTAGATATTTTCTAGTTCATTTTGTTTTGATTTCTTCATACAACATTAAAACAAAATATATGTACAAAATTATTCTTAAAACTTGTGAGCACATAACGAATGTAATATATTTTTGTGGTTAAAGTAAGTTTGATTATAGTACTTAAAAATCGATATAACTGGTTTCATTAAGAATGTTATTTACAGTTGCAATCCATAAGTAAGTGATACTTTTCGACTAAACCTGGGGGGGGGGGCGCCGAATTGTGTGTTTGCCCCGGGTGACAGAAACCCTAGTTGCGGGCCTGAATGTAACATAATCTGTTTAAATCTGCTCGTCTTCTTTTCATACGCGAAACTGCTCGCACTGAATGGAGTACGGTGGCTCAGCGCTTGTCTCTAATTAATTACGTTCCTGCTTCAATCCACAAAGAAGTAAGTTCACGTTTCCCCCTATCATTTCTCATCAACGTTTCAAGGGAACGTTAAACTCAACATTTCCTGAAACTAACACCAAGAATCGAACTCGGTATCATTACATTGCCTATAACATAGTAATCAACAAACTGAACCTCTCAATGGGGCATGGTGACTCAGCGTTTTTTTCTGATGTGTGAGGTCTCTGCTTCAATCCGCAAGCAAGTAAGGTTATGATGTTTCCTCATTTCACCATTTCTCATCATCATCGTTTCGAACGGGCGTTAAAATTTCCTAACACTAGCACCAAGAATCAAACTCGGGACCATTACATAGTAATCAACTAATTAAAATTTCTCAATGGGGCACGGTGGCTCAACGCTTGTCTCTAATGTGTGAGGTCTCTGCTCCAATCCTCAGTCAAGTAAGTTCATGTTTTCCCCCATTTCTCTTCACCATCGTTTTCGCGGGGACGTTAAATTCAACATTTCCTGAAACTAGCACCAAGTATCGAACTCGGGACGACTGTAAGGTATCCATGTTCACCCCTGAAGCGGAACAAAATGGATCACAAAGTACTTATCAAATTTAAGGGAATAATTTTAAATACGTCTCCATATAACGTAATAAGGCTCCAAAGGGAACGATGACTCCCAAATTTAAAAAAACTAAACCATTGTACTCTATTATATAACGAAAATGTCTCATCAAAATAATAGGATAAGCTATAAAAAAGTCCAAATTTTAATATTTTTATACTCATCAAAGGGAACGAGGTCCTATAACCACCCCAAGTAAATCATGGTGATCTTATGTGTCCTGAGTGAACCCTGATCCCTGAGTAAACCTAAGAAAATTTCAATAGGTAATGCAATCCCGGCCCAAAGCATCTCTAAATCATTCGCTATGGTCCATGGGGGTCCCAAAAGTGAAATAGGGTCACCCCGACGTCAAACAAACACATTAGCTCAAACCAAATACCTCTACTCCATTCTCACCAATAGATAGCGCAGTGGCTCAATGGTAGAGCGTTCATCTCTGCTGTTTTGGTTCCCTGGTTCAAACACCGCGAAAGTAGTTTTGTGGTGCGCAACATTATGATCGGGATACTCCAATTTTCTCCCATACTTTCATTCATTTTTTATCGTCACCGTCTCCTTTAGCCTAACCGGCATAATCGTGGGACGTAAAACTAAAGATTTCATTTGCACCAGTGTTAGTCCATCTCATCAAAGGGATAACAACCAAAAATCAAGTATTCCTCCCAAAGTTCAGCAGCGAAAATAGAACCTACTAATTAACGTGAAATCCGAACCGCATGAGCTTCTTCCGGGAATCGAACCCTGGTCTCCCACGTTAAAGACGCATACGCTAACCGGTTAGCCACGGAGGAACTCCAAAGTTTTCGAGTTTCATATTAATACTAATACTAATTTATACTATTACTGGGTCTACTAATTCATAATGTAATGGGTCATCAGGAAAGAGATCAAACCTTGTTTTGGTAATTTTATACCCATAAAAGGGAACGAAAAAAAACATCATAAGCTCCAAGCTAAAAATCCCAGTTCAGTGACGTCAAACGAATATATTAGCTCGAACCAACTACCTCTAATTCATTCATACCAGTAGAGGTGCGGTGGCTCAGTGGTAGAGCGTTCACCTCTGCTGTATGTGATCCCTGGTTCAAACACCGCGAAAATAGTTTTGTGGTGGGCAACATTATGCTACATTTTCCCCACACTTTCATTTCATTTCTCATCGTCACTGTCTACTTTAGCCTAGCCGGCATAAGCGTGGGACGTAAAACTAAAGATTTCATTTGCACCAGTGTTAGTCCATCTCATCAAAGATATAACAATCTCCAAATTTTATGCCATAAAAGGGAACGAAAATAAAAAAGCATTCATAAACCTGTACTATTCCATAACGTAATGAATCATCAAGACCATATTTTTAGTAAATTTAAAGAATCATCATAACATCTGATCCAAAACTCCCAATTCAATGACGTCATAGCCGGGCCAAGGTACCTCTGACGCATTCGCACCAGCGTGCGGCCCCTGAATAAGCATGAGCAAAATTTCAATAGGTGACGCAATGCCGGGCCAAAACATCCCTGATTCATTCACTATGGTCCATAGTGGCCAAAATTGAATAATCGAAAGTTCGATCAGGTCATTCAATTACTACTATGCTAAAGAAAGGATTTTATAACTGAATTAAAATAAGGGAAGAAATGTAATCGGTGGATGACCACAGTACAAAATTTAACACTGCATCTCAAATGTGTACCCAACAGGCCCGGACTGGCCCAGGTGGCTAGGCGGCAATTGCCGCCCAAACAAGGGCCAAATCAAAAGGGGGCCAAATGAAAGTTTTAATAAAGAGAGGTCAGGAGGAAGAGAAAAAATTGCGACAACTAATATTCTGAACAGTCACGACGGCAATCAGCATGCGTCAAGCCCTTCCATCGTTTCATTAAAATTTTGTTGCGACTCACATCCCCTTAAAGTGAGAATGGACCATACCAGCTTCAGAGTCATGTCGGTTCAAGCAAAAACGTTAGTGAAATCCAACACGCTTCCTATTGCAGAATGTAAAAGGAAGCCGAAAGTATAGTCGCCTGATAACACAATTCTTGAGAGTTTATTTTCTTGGCCTAGGAAAAATAACAATTTGAAACAGGTGCGTGAAGTTGGCAGGACCACTAACAGCTCAAATTCTGAAACTCGGTGCAGATATTCAGTAGAATTTGACCGTTCAAAAACACCAACTCCCGGAATTTGAGCTTTCAATTTAAAAGTTCTAAGTCCACTTAAAAGCTGCAATTTTGAACACATCGTACCAGGACACCAACAGCTCAAATTCTGAAACTCCGTGCAGATATTGAGTAGAATTTGAGCTCTCAGAAAAACCAACTCCCAGAATTTGAGCTTTCAATTTAAAGGCTCTAAGTCCATTTGGCCCTGCCATGAATTTTCATTTTGTGAAATTACAGTGATGGATTTCAATCGATGATGATGATCATAATGCTGCCCCCCTCAAGCCGCTATTGAATAATGATATAGTTTTGAACACTGCTTAAAATTAGGTAATTCGAGAACTTGTAATTACACCAACCAAAATGGATTGTTGTCATGCTATAGTAGTAACAAAGTAAATAAAAATATGTTTTAAAAAGTTTATATTAATCGCATAAAATTTAATCATTTTTTATCTCCTGAATACTTTCAGATATCAAATTACTGTAAACGGTATTACTATCTTTATGTCTACTGAAAATCATGTACGTAATTCAATGTGATACTCAACGAAACACTTTCGTTATAATCCTTCGATAAAAGTCAAAACTTCAAATTCCTTGTAACTTTGTTTCTTTTGTCCTAAATATGTCGTATACTGAAAGTAGTATGCAACATTAAGGTAATTTGGACGTACAATACTCTGCCATCTCGCTTTCGTCGTTACCGTTGCAGAACCCTCCAAAATTTGGTTGCTTTTGGATGTTTGTTGATACTGTAGTGTCTTTAGTTTACAATAATGCAAAATAAGTGTATTATTGTATGGACGACTCCAAAAGAACATTAAAGCCTGCAATTCTCCTTTCCCTGCAATAGTAGGCAACCCCAAAAGAAGGGTCGTTTGGGGTGGTTGAGAATTAGAAAGGCGTTGAACCAAACCTCAATTTTGTTACAAATATATCAGTATAGCTGCAACTAAATTGCAAATAAGGAAATAAAATAAATTGTTAAGAATGACGGTTTTATTATCGTGAGGGCAATGGATGATATTAAAAGTTACAAAATGATCTTACTTAAGCAGCTCAAAGAAGATGAAAGGTAAGTAATAGATATCAGAGGAAAGCAGTTTCTTTCCTTAAAAAAACTCATAAAAAGAAAAAAGTTACATAATGTAACGATTTAATATAAAAGCCTAACAGCACGACAGCATCCTCAAGAAATGGAAAGACAGACAGAAACAGACTAAGGGACACCAATGGCGTAGCAAACTTGTGGGTCTCCCATGCAAGATAAAGAGATGGGACCCTATATATAAACCCAATTTCTTATAATAATAATAATAATAATAATAATAATAATAATAATAATAATAATAATAATAATAATAATAAATATAATAATAAATATAATAATAATAATAATAATAATAATTATTATTATTATTATCATTATTATTGACAACTATTTTCCTTTTCAAAATCTCTGAATCTGCATAAGCGTATTTCTGCATATAGCGGTCATGAGTGCACTTTTTCAATAACCGGTTTTAAAGGCCAAAAGGGATGGAAATCTCCGAGAGGGAGGAAGAAAAAACTTTCTTATGATATACTTTACGTCAAAGTTAAAAGCACTTGCTTTTGAGAGGTGCGTTTTTTTGGGGGGGAACAGAAAGGTTTTGGAGCCTTACAGAATATAATATTGCGAAAAAATTCAGAATATAACATTACGAATTTCCAAGTGGATTTATTTACATTACAATTTGTGGTAATAAAGAAATTGACATTGCAAGACATTGTTGTAAAAATTAGGTTTTATTACTTGATCTGCCGCAAGTCTCAAGGTCCGCTATACCTCGCCGCCCACTCCGAAGATCGATAGCGAAGATTTAGGATATGGAATATACTTGAATCAACAATCAAAATTTAAATGTGTTCTTTCGTTTCCGTACCTAAATTTGAGCCGGAATGAAGTGAACCTTACAAACACTTTAAGCCAAAAAAGAAAAAAATAAATAAATAAAATAAAAATAAAAATAAAATAAAAAATAATAATAATAAAATGAAAGTAGTTCTACTTTCCTTTTACAGAAAACTATTACTGTAATTTATCTTTTAACTCTGTTTCTGATTGTCATCAGAAATCAGCGACAGTACACATATTTTACATAGTATAGAAATATACTCTGTAATTTTTCTCAACTAAGCAAACCGGACGATGGAATTCTTGTGATGCTAAATTAGAATGTTCTAAAAAATAATCATAATTCATTGTTCTTATTTCTATCAGTAATTTTCATATAGACTCAGAATTAAACCACTAATACACGTGTAGAACTAGAAATGAGAGATTTAATTCCTTTCTTCTCTCAGACTAAAAGACTAGTGAATTTTTCTGAGATTGTCATTTTTTTAAAAAAAATATATGTCCTTATTCGGGGCTAATTCTAGCTACCGAGGTTTCGTGGTCATCAATACCCGAAAGTGTAAAGTTTGTCGACCCTCAAATCTCGAAATGTTAATAGATCTCACATTTCATGTTGTTATTTTCTCGTAACAAAAACACTTCTGATTGACCCTATTGATGATAAGTTACTGAACTTATACACTCCACATAAAACAAAGAAAAAAGAAGCGACAGCTAACGCCTTGCAGCTACTTCATCCAATATGCAATTTCTTATTCCATAATCGTGTCTGGTAGAGAGACATTCCTCTCTCTCCTCTTTCCTTTCCCATATTAAAATCTGCAACAACATGAGAAGAGTTGAAATTTCGAAATATACATGTATTAGTGTGAATAAAGTGAAAGAATAAAAATGAAACCGAGATTCATAAGTTGATGTAGGGAGAAACTTAAACATGTATCAATGAAAAATTGAAGACAATAGATATCTGTTAGAGGTACGGAAGTGAGACAGAGAGACAACTGGAGATAGAAGAAGAAAAGAAAAGGAGTACAAATAAAATTATTGCATTTAAACGTAGTAAGAACCTAACATTATAGTTCCCTTTGCAGAAATCCAACAGTAATATGGAAATAGCGTTTGTTTTTATATTTTTCAGAACTATTCGAATATGTGGTGAATGCTCAAAAATTCATTAAAGTACTTTCATAATGAATACCAAACTTGGTGGTCAAATTAAATAAACATTTTCCACTCAAATTGTAGAGTTCCGAGACCCATCTAGGGTAATTCCAAAAGATTAATACACATCCTGTCTTTCCGCGTGGTTCGGTTGAAATTCTGTAGTGTCCATTAAACGTACTGCTCTGAAATACTTTGTAATAAACCTAGTAGACAGCGTAGGTCATACTTTCAATTCCAGACTACTAATGCAAACTGTAAAAAAAGAAAAAAAGAGAAAGAAAAGATAAAAAAGAAAAATTTAATTTGTGCTACTTTACTGCTAAACTCCTATCAGAAATAGCCTACATTAAAAGTCGAAATGGCATAATGAAAAGTTACAAATGTTTAGTAGGAAAATTGGATGTTCGTTCTTATAGACGTGGTAAATATTGCGTATGTCACATTTCATACGTCGATGAAACAAATTGAATTATAGGGTGGAAACGAATTCTGTATCAAATTAATATGAATAAGATCTCTCTTGAAATAACAAAAAGCTGCCCATTTTCTAGTCATTTCTGAACATTTTTCTGTTCCGAACATCCACTGTCGATTTCACTTACTGCGAATATAACGTTGTTATTCGCAATGATAGAATGAACACTCTAGACCTGAAACGGGTCAATTGAGACTCGGTTGCCCACGGGAAAAAAAGAAAATTTATTTATTTTCTTTATATAAAGTGTGTGTGTGAGAGAGAGAGGGGGAGAGAGAGAGAAGAGAAAGGTTTAAGACATGATAAGGAAACGTGGATAGAGAGAGAGAGAGAGAGAGAGAGAGACGAATATAAATATGAGAACTACTTATCATTACTCTGTATGATGAAGACAGTACACACTGTTTATTCGTATTCTCACCAGTGATGCGTCTAACTTCTCCAGCCAACGTTGATAGCGAATATTTTACGGAGAAAAGCTACTACTTGATCTGGATTCGAACCAAGATTTTCCGTTTGGATGTCTTGGAGGGTACCAATACACCAGCGGTTACTCTACCCGAAACATATTTAAGAAAAAGTATATTGTTTCTTTCTAAGAACAATAACATGAAAAGTGGATACAACAGACCAATTAAGTGTTTCGAATTGTCCTAGTAGCTCCTATAGCTATTATCTACCCCTTTCTCAACCAACATTTGTAAATCGTCTCTATCATGATACAGATATTTGCTTCCACATTCTTACGGTTTGAGAAGTCAATCTTCGATTTTTCACTATCACTTTGTGAAAAAACTTATACTTAACCAGGATTTGAACCTATGTTTTGAACTATACTACTCGTAAGTCCAAGACATTATCCGTACAGTACCTTGCCATTTGAAACTAGGCCTATAACTGAAATCTTTCTAAGTTCATTTCTGCACTTTCGAACGAGTCGGCTTCTTTCTGTAAGGTTATTTACACCAAAGTGCAAGCAGAAATAGTTATTGGAGAGCAATAGGTGTCCACTAATAAACGAAATAAAATACAATCTAGGAAAATTACAGAAATAATAATAAAGTATGCAGTAATTACGCCATGCAAGTTCAAAAGTGCGTTTATAATAATAATAATAATAATAATAATAATAATAATAATAATAATAATAATAATAATAATAGTAATAAATGTTCACCTTCACTATATAGTTGTCATTTCAACGAATAATAATATCAATATGCGGAGTCAATCTAACGAGCATTCTTTGAAGATTAGGCAATTTTCTCATTTACTCTTCAGTTTCCAGAAAATCCACGCACGTGGTGTTTATCCAACATAAAGTCTGTATGACATGAGGTGGGATCGATCTTATGTATACATAAATGTCGGGACCAGTACTACACATGTTATTGTCGAATAACTCAAGCTTGTGTGCAGCGTTACAAAAATATATACTTATGTTTTGTGCGCGTGGAAATGGGTTCAAGTCGGTTTAGGACTATAGAACACAGTGGTCCTTAACACACTTTAACCAAAATTGTAAGTTCCATAATTGAAAGCTCAGGTGTTCGTTTTCGTCTTTCGTAGTTATTATTATTGGTAATGTTTAGTACCGGTGATTTTTGTCATTGTGTATCGTTTTTATTATTTCCTTTATTGTAAAAGTATATCCAAATAAATGCCACAATAATTACTGTTATTTTGAATGTAAACGCCATTTACAATTGATAAAGAACATAAATTTAACGTTCCGAAGTAGCTGTAAAAATTTTTAAAAAAGTAGAAGTTTTGGGGTTCAAACGCATACTGCCAATAACGGCAATACATATCTTGAATATATTGCTTATAGTAAGCGTAATCATCATGTCCAAGTTTTTCCGGGCAGCTGCTTGTAATAGTTTTGATGTCCGTGAGTATTGGTTCGAACCCCCAATACTTCCACTTTCGTTTTTTACTTTCTTGCAGCTACGTCGGGACGTTAAAATTTTGTTATTTATCAATTGTGTATGGCGTTCATCTTCAAATTAACACTAATTATGGTGGTATTTATTTTGATATATTTTTAAAATAATGTAAAGAATAACAATTCCAATATGTGAAGACAAAAACAATTACCGGTACTAAACATTATCAATAATATTTACTACGAAATAATATTTACTATCAATAATATTTATTAAAACGCTCATATAGCCTCGCTATTGAACAGGACGTTAAACTCAACGAAAGACTAAAACGAACAGCTGGGCTCCTAACGGCGAGACTTACACTTTTGGCTAAAATATGTTAAGAACCACCTTGTTCTATTGTCCCCAACGGACTTGAGCCCATGTCCACTCACAAGACGTGAGTAAATATTTTTTTACACTGCACACAAGCTTGAGTTATTCGACAATAACATGTGTAGTACTGGTCCCTACATTTATGTATTCATAGGATTGATCCCATCTCATGTCATACTGACTTTATGGTAAATAAACACCACTTGCGTGGATTTCCTGGAAACGGAAGAGTAAATGGGACAACTGTCTAATCTTCAAAAAATGTTTGTTAGATTGACTCCGCATATTGATATGATTATTCGTTGAAATGACAACTATATAGTGAAGGTGAACATTTATTATTATTATTATTATTATTATTATTATTATTATTATTATTATTATTATTATTATACCACGTAATACTGCATAGTACGTTATTATTTCTGTAATTGTATGTTTCTGGATTGTATGTTATTTCGTTTGTTAGTGGGACTAATTTGTCTCCAGGTCGTCGAATAAATAAATTTCGGTGTTCACGTTGGTGATAACCTTACAGAAAGAAACATGTTCGTTCCAAAGAGCAGAACTGAACTTAGTAGGATTTAATTTAGTTTCTAATGGCAGGGTAGTGTAGGGGTATCGTCTTGGACTTACGAGTAGTATAGGTTCCAAACGTAGGTTCAAATCCTGGTCAAGTAAACGTTTTTTTCACAAAGTGATCGTAAGGAAACAAGGATTGACCTCTCGTATTAAATGTGCAATCTGTAAGAATGTGGAAGCAAACACCTGTATCATGATAGAGACAGTTTACAAATGTTGGTTGTTAATGGGTAGATAATAACAATAGGAGGTACTAGGATAATTCGAAACACTTAACTGAATTATTCTGTAAATTCCACTTTTCATGTTATAGTTGAAGGGTGTGACACAAGATCATTTAACCCACAATTTTACTATTTTAAGAAATTAGAGGTTTTCTTTTGCACAATTCATTTTAAAAGATTTAAGACTGATTTTTCACAGAAGACTATACATGAAGGATAAAAATAATTGTATCAAATCAAAATAGCGGATTTCTAATTTCGTATGCTGCTATGTGAGTTACCATTTTTAACATTTAAGCCATAATTGGTACAAACATTATTTTATGAAGCATGTGTATTTATTTTGCGTCATAACTTAAATTTTGTATTGGATTTCCATATCAGAAAACAATATTTGTTGGCTTATTAATACACAACATGAGTATTACAGAAATGTACCTAAGAACATAAAGAAAACTCGAATGAGTGGAGTTTTAATTTAGCTAATGCAAATATAACAAACTTTGTGAAATCCTTTATTATGTAAAGAAATCAATTATAAATTACGAAGAATATCCTAACTATATATAAAACTAGCTAAAGGTTAGTCCTAATTATATAAAAAAGAGCGTGATCTGACATAAATCTTATATAAAAACGAATTGTTTTCACAATATTCAAACAGAAGTTTACACAGAAATGACTTATGGAGTATATTTCTTTTACTCCGTGACGTGTGGGTCCTCCTCTGTATCATCTAGTTTTCCCTATGCAAATTTGATACAATGTTAGAATATTAATATTGGAGCTATTTCCGTTTTTCACCCCGGGGAGTCATTTCTAAGCTAACCTAACGCAAACTAAACAGTTGTTCAGTTTCACTCCGCCAGTCCTGAGTATTTGTCACAATAAGGTTTGTTTTCTACATCAAACGAAAACTGTAGTTACTTAGGATTCGAAAAATGGGATGTAGGCCCTTGTACTTAACAAAAACACTATTAATAAAAGGGAACACGTCAGGCGACGTAACAACAATAGTTCTTTCAGTTTCTGAGGTACAAAGGTCACATGTTCACTTGTTTGCTCAAGTTACAAAATCTTGCTGGACCAGCTACAATCCGGCATGAATTTCCAGCAACACAGTGCGGATTGCGGAAGAATAAATCTTGTGCTAATGGAAGCTTACTGGCACGAAAAATATTTTTCCTATATTTTTATTGGACCAGCAACGAATCCTCGTAAATGTTTAAAAGACACAGAGTGTTGCTGGAAATACATACTGGGTTCTTTGTGATCCAGCAAAAAACTTTTGGTGAGGTACTCTGAAATTACTAAAGTGCAACAATTGATATCACACAGCAACTACTACAACGAAAAACTTGATATCGCACATTAACCGCTTATAATTGAAAATACGACATGGTTCACTCAACACAATTGCACCAATTGGTAACATTTATCTTAAAGCAATAATGGATTATGCAAAAGCGAATGGAAAATACCCAGATGCAATTCTGTAAAATCACGAAAACAGAACATGGTAATCCATGTACAGATCGTGACAGAAAGCACAGTGCAACCTACCTCATTATTTCCCCATGACGATCCAGTGTGTTATTTTCTGGACAATGCTTACATCCTGACTCATTCAACAATAATTCATATTTATTGAATGGGCTGTAAGAAACATCTAATATGCATTTTTTTTGGATGGGAAGGTGGTACGCGGTTTCTCGTTGCCCGCCATCTTAACTGCTGTTACCATCTTACGGATTCTAAAAAGTTACAAAGAAGCTTACCATAAGTGGATATTACTGCAGTCTATAGAGCACAATTTGTACTCGGACAAGATTAAACGAAGCTGTATGCTTTGCTCCCTATCGAGTGCTGCATAACTCAGAAATTGAAAATTGGTAGGTTACCATAGTTTTTCTCACACCCTTCAGTTCTTAGGAAGAAAAACTACATTTTGTTAAATATGTATCAGGTAGAGTAACCGCTGGTCTATGGGTACTGTCCAAGACTTCCAAACGGAAAATCTTGGTTCGAATCCCAATCAAGTATTATCTTTTTTCCCATAAACATTCGCTACCAACGTTGGTTGGACAAGTTAAAGGCATCACTGGCGACAATCCGAATAAATAGTGTGTGCTGTCTTCATCATACAGAGTAATGATAAGTAGTTTTCATATTTATATTTGTTTCTCTTTCTCACTCCTTACCAATCTTTCTTGACGTTTCCTTATCATGTCTTGAATCTTTCTCTTCTCTCTCTCTCTCTCACACACACACACACAAACACACACTTTATGTAAAGGAAATAAATAAAGTTTCTTTCTCTCCCGTGGGTTACCAAGTCTCAATCGAATCACTGTGTCACTACGATGACCCGTTTCAGCTCTGGCGTGTTCATTCTATTACTGCGAATTCCAAAGATATATTCGCAATAGTGGAAATAGACAGTGGATGTTCGGAACAGACAAATGTTCAGAAATGACTAGAAAATAGCCTCATTTTTTGTTATTTCAAGAGAGATTTTATTTATATTAATTTGATACAAAATTCGTTTCCACCCAATAAGTCCATTTTTTTTTATACACGCATGAAATGCAAAATATGCAAGATTTACTACGTCTATAAAGAGCCAACATCCAATTTTCCTATTAAACATTTGTAACTTTTCATTATACCATTTCGACTTTTAATGTAGGATCTTTCTGATAGAAATTTAGCAGTACAATAGCACAAATTCAATATTTCTTTCTGTACTTTTTCTATCTTTTCGTTTTCTTTTGTTCAGTTTGCATTAGCAGTCTGAAATAAAGAGTATGACCAACGCTACCTACTGGGTTTATAATAATGTTTTTCAGATTAGTATGTTTAATGAACACTACAGAATTTGCAATCGAACCACGCAGAAAAACATGATGTGTGTTAAATTTTTGGTATGATCTTAGATGTGTCTCGGAACCCTACAGTTTGAGTGGAAAATGAGTATTTAATTTGACCACCAAGTATGGTATTAATTATGAAAAAACCTTATTGAATTTTTCAAGCTTTCTCTATATATTTGAATAGTTCTGAAAAAAATATAGAAAACAAACGTTATTTCTGTATTACTGTTGGATTTTGGAAACGGAACTTTATAATGTTAGGTTCTTTTCTTACTACGTTTAAATCTAATAATTTTATCTGTGTTTCATTTTCTTTCTCTTTTTCTATCTCCATTTCTCTCTCTATTTCACTTCCATACATCTAACAAATATATATTGTTTTTTTTTTTTTTAATTTTTCATTGTGATATGTTTAAGTTTCTCCCTACATCACGTTATAAATCTCGTTTCGTTTCTTTTTTATTCTTTTACTTTATTCATACTAACACATGTATATTTTGAGATTGAAATAGTGCTAATGTTTTTGCTGATTTTAATAGGGGGCGGTGGCTCAGTGGTAGAGCGTTCATCTCTGGTGCTTGCGGTCCCGGGTTCGATCCCAGCCCCCGTCAAGTGAACTTTATGGTGGACAAACACCATGTGCGTGGGTTTCCTCGGGGTTCTCCCGTTTCCTCCCACTTTCTTCATACCACCATTCCATTCATTACTCATCATCAACGTCTGTTTTAGCCTAACCGACATAAGCGTGGGACGTAAAACTCTGATTTTATTTCATTTTTCAACAATCCTTCTTTTTGAGTTGCCTGGTATTGCAGGAAATTGAGAGTTGCACGTGGTAATGCACTTTTGGAGTCGTGTATACATTTTTCTTTTATGTACATTTGAAATGTGTAATTACTTGACGTATTGTCACTTAAAAACACATCTTTATGTTAAGCTGGCAACATTGTTAAGCTTGTGGTATCACAGGGATTGTCAAAAGAATTCCCCTTTCGGATATTCTCATAATATAAAATATCAGCGTTATTGTTCATTATTGTAGAAGGCACAAGGTCCTATCAAGATAAAGGGTCTACCCTACATACTGTATAGTATAAGAGAGACCATTAGTCTTAAAAAGTCTTTGCAACTTTAAAGCTAATAGTTTAAAAGTAATTCTGAAATTTTGTACTATTTAATATCGACGGGGCAAATTGTTGCGAATTTTCCACAATACAATCAGATTAACAATGTTTTTAGCTCAACAATGTTTTACAGACCAAACTCGTTTCCACGATGTCTACTGAAAGGTGGGAATTTATGTTATTAATCATTTCTTTTTTTTCTTTTTTCTTTTTTTTTTTTTTTGTCTCCGCGAATTCTGTCGAGGAATTTGAAGCTTAAAATATAAAACGATAATCATGCCTGTTGTGCTGCATGGCTGCGAAACATGGTCTCTTACTCTCAGGGAATAGCGTAGATTGAAAATATTTGAGAACAAGATCCTGAGAGGAATATTCAGGCCCAAGAGGAACGGGAGTGGGGGATGGCGGAAACTCAATAACGAGGAACCGCATAACTTATACCATTTACCAAACATTGTTAGGGTCATCAAGTCTAGGAGGCAGGTGGACAGGACATGTAGCCAGAATGGAAGAAAGTAGGGACGCTTTCAAAATTATTACTGGAAATCTAATCGGAGAACATCCATTAGGAAGACTAAGGTGCAGATATATTAAGATGGATCTCATAAAAAATAGGAATACAAAATAGAAACTGGATCCGGTTGGCTAAGGACAAAAGTCAATGGAGAGTTTTTGTGACTGCGGCACATATGCTTGGGTTCCATAGAGTTAAGTTATAAAGTTTTATTTTTTAAAGTAGCACTATTATATTATCTCATGTTTAAAATATGCGTTATTTGTTTGTTTGTTAATGTTCGGCGTTTCTTTTCTGCACCGAGGCTATGTGGGAGGTGGGTTTATAGTTTAAGGTGGAATCTGACCCACCGTAATGTATTCAAATTTTTAGCGCGTCCCACCGGGAATCGACCACATGCACCAAAATCTAACGAGTTAGCCACTAGACCTACGATGAAAGCTTTAATCAACATGTTAAACGAAAACTTATAATATTACAATTATTATTGTTATATAAACTACCGGTGTTTAAGGATCACAAACATTTACTTACTTTTTTTATGTCTCTAAAACAGTAATAACGCTATTCAGACAGACGGAACAATGCATTCCGAATATAACTTAGGATCGCGGATACTGATGTTGATATGTTGATATATTAGGATGTTGATATGACATATTTTTTTAAAAATATATACTTCATAAAACTGTCCATATAAGTATTACATCCACTGATATAGATGATTTTTGATAGATGTAATGACCATATTTCCGTTTAAAGCAATTTGATAAATCATTTTGGAGATATGGAAATTAATGTGATAGTTTGAAATATGTTAAAAATTATATGATTTAACTAAAAAATTGCGAATGTCTGTTGTAATTACAAGTGCCAAGAACTACTTCTTCAATGCTGTAGAAGGAAAGAATCATTTTATGTACTTCTTACAAATATATCACCTTAACCTGTACAGCAATTTCTAACCATAACTCATAACTTCAAAGCGGTTTGTAGTATCTAGTGCTGCAAACATAATTATGATTTTCACAACTACTGAAAACCGCCTATACTATCGGATGTGATATTTATCAAAACAATTCTTCGAAATGAAACTTTCAATACCTTCTAACTGTATCCCTACTTATTTGAAATATGCCATACGAACATGTTATTCAACACTTAGGTACTTTGAATGTGCATTGCTCCATCTGTCTCACTTGAGTTATTTGTGTTGTAATGTTCTACAAAGAATGGATGTTCGTGATCCCACAACACCCCTAGTTTGTTGCACTGAATAGTAAATGTGACATCGTGATTTTTCGTTTGGCATGTATATTTGAAATATGTAATATGACCTAATATCACTTGAAAAAGAAATACATTATATTGAGTTGGTAATACTCTTAAACTAGTTGTATTGGAGAGTATGTAACACTATTTCGCCCTGTCGATATTTTCGTTGTAGAAAATTTTCAACATTTTTATCGGTTAGTTTAGAAGTTACAAGAACGTTTCTACATAAATATATGGATTTTCTTTAGTTCTGCAAAACGTGTACGTTTACTAACTTTAAGAGAGAACAATGCAAATGTTAAAGTTTGTGAGAATTCCCATTTAGAGCATTTGAAATAACATACAAAGCAACCATTTGACATTTGCGAGAATGTCCTTGTTTGGTTGTATTAACCTTGTTGGCATATCCTAGTAAATGTAATTTTCCCATACTTGAAAAGAATCGTTTCTAGAAGGTGAAGTTCAAAATATTACGCTTTAAACTAAGATTCAAGGTTTAATGGAACTATTGCAACTAATATGAATAATATGAAATAAAGAAAAGTACAATTGTGTATTTCTGTTATGATTTCATATCTGTAAATATGTTGTTTCTGTGGATAAAGCGTAATCTACTGACATTTACCTAACATCTTTATTTCCAATGACCTTTGTGTTTACTATGATCGCTATTACAAAAAAATAAATTTAGTTTTGATCCTAATTTTCCCATTTGCCGCTAATTCAAAATAAATGCAACATGTATTCGTTATTTGCTTTATTTGTGGCTGCATGTCTCTCCTCACCTTCTAGGTTTCTTGCAAAAATTGAAGTTTTAGAGAGGAGGATTAGAAGAAATTTTCTATATACAGGGTGTCTCAAAAGTCTCCTGACATAGGGTAGCTCTGTTATTATCAGAGTTGCAACAAAATGTAAGAATGAAAACAGTCTCCAAATATGACGTTTTCAATTTAAAGTGAAGGAATTTCTCAAATCGGATTAGCCGTTTGGGGTGTACACTATTTATGAGCCCAACGCTAAATAAAAATGCGACGTTGCCACTTACCTGGACCCACAATATAAATAAATGAGGTTACTGTCTGAAATGGGGGTTTGCCATCGACACGTTAGCATAAAAGGCAGTGACTTCATTTACTTATGTTGTGCCTAAATGAGAAAACATCGAGAACGTATCATATACAACACTTTATTCGTCACTTCAACGCTCATGCTCGTGAAGTTCTTATAGAAACAAATAACTTTAGAATTTAAAATAAATTGATAAATGATAAGCTGTCAATATTTTATATAATTTTAATTTTTCAAAGATTCAAATTATTTAAAACCTAGAAGTAAGTGATAATAAATTAAAATAAAGTAATTAGTCGTATGGTTCTTATAATTTGGAAAATACAGTAAAGAAATTGAGATAAATTTCTTCCCGGGAATTTATATGCCAAGGGAAAAAACTTGGAATATTCCCATTTTTTATTTTCTTTCCTACTAGGAATACTTCCATTGACCATCACTACTCTTGTTCCGATTCAAGGATGAGGATTAACGTCATAATGACATTACAAGATAACACTTAAGAAAAAGAAAGAAAAGAAAAGAAAAGAAAATAGATGTGAGAACTACCACACGTGCTGACAATAAACAGCGTAAAATATTGCATAAGTGGAAAGTTCTATTCAACACTACCAACCAAATAAAAACAAATAGTTATATAGTAAAATAACTATAAACACTTTCATAATAACTACTAATAATTTAATTACGAAGCTTCTCCCATATGCCACGTGTGAAGGAAAAGTGTTAGGGAAATGCGACAAAATAAAAAGCAAGAGAAGAATTTTCTTGTTTCATTACACCCTAAAGCAGAAATTCATGCACGAGTACACTCTAGAAAGGAAATACTGTGATATTTTGTAATATCTATTTGGATATCTTTAAATTCATATATAGAGTCATATCAGGTAACAGAAAAAGTATTGAATCCTTTGCGCACGTGATGATGCTAGTGTTCCAAATGTCATGGTAGATGAGTCTCAGCAGGTGAAGTCTAACGTTTCTTTATAGCTGACACTTGAAGCTAGTAGATACGCAAAATGTGATCGGACTTTTATAAACAAACGTCAATTAGTACGCCGTGAAGATGGGTGAAATTATGGCAAAACAGTGTTACATTTCACATTTTTATTTTGATAAAAACGTAAATCATGCCCATGAATAAATTTGTGCTGTTTATGAGCAAGATACATTAGCAGAAGCAATAGTATTAAATAAAAGATACTTTAGTCATGTACATTCTGGAAATTTCACTGTCCAAGATGTTCCTCGCAATGGGCGACCAATCACAGCAAAAGTGGATAACGTAATGGCAAAAGTCGAACAAGACGGCATGTAAGCTGTCCTGACATCTCAAATGACCTAAACATCGATGGCCAAATAGTGTTAGTCCATTTGAACAAAACAGGCTAATAAAAAATTTTGGCGTTTCGGTGCTACATGATCTGACTCAAACACATTTACTGAACTGAATTTCTACAGTGCAATAGATACTACTTGTCCCGTGTGACAGCTCGCTGCGTGCACGTGGTGCTCGATGCTGCGTTTGCGTCAGGTATTAAAACTACACGAGTAGAACAAGTGAATTATTTCTTGTTCCATATCAACATTTACTAAATGAAGAACGCTTATTTAGAAACGCACTTATAAGGGAGACAAACATTATTGTAAGTTTCATTCGTACAATATTAAAGTACTCTTACGCTTGTGCGATCGGTAGGAATGCTTTCGTCGTCGTTTTGAAGAAAGAAAAGAAATTATAATCGTTAATTTGCGAAATATAGCTCACTGGTAGAATTGAGAGGTATCTGAGGAGACGACGAGCGTATTTAGATTGTAGGGCATGTGGGTAGAAATAAATAAGAACAAATATTTTTAAAAAAGAGAGTCGAGAGTATGTTTAGGAAGAAAGAAAAGGAAGGTTATTTGGGCGTTTAGGACCTTGGATGTGTATTCCGTACCTCAGTTCCTGGTCGTTGACTGGTTGTCTCCATGTCTCGGCCTCTGTCTCGAATTGGCGTGGGATTTGGTATAGATCTCTCCTGCCGTTGCTCACACTCGCTCCTCGTGTACTTCTCCGCTTCTCGTGTGCTACTCCGCTTCTCGAGTGTTACTCCCATCTTCCGGGTCCTGGGACATTTTTATATCAACCAAAGTAGGAAGATGGCCGTCGAAATTACGGAAAACATCCAAAGTACGCACGTGTAAGGATTCAGGAAAGTGCAAGGTAAATGGAATTCTCGACTTATTTAATAATTTGGCAACAGTTACAGAACACTTTGGTTACATCAGATTACATAAGTTACATAAGTTTACCAAGAATGAAGAATAAGGAATCGTCTACTAAAGGGAATTTTGAAATGTTTGCTGACTGTCTTATTATTCCAAGTTGTGACTGTCTCTCATCATCCACAGAAAATAAAGAAAAAAAAGTAAAAAAAAAATAAAAAATAAAATCGTTATTAAATCTTGATTTGTTTATATACTGAATATTAATAATATGAGGGAAATCCAATATCTCTACATTCCCGCCACTAAATCTTACTGAACGACGAGAAAAGGAACGCTGTCGTTTCAGGTCCAATTATTTATTGAACGCACTGAATATTTGTACTATATCAACTTTATGTATGTTATATATATATATATATATATATATATATATATATATATATAATCACACATCACTAAAAAAACACTTAAATCACTAGCGTTAACAGATAATAAAATGTAGCACTATACCAATCAATCAATCAATCAATATTTTACCAATAGACGAAGAATAAACACACAAGAAAGAGTTGGTTTGTCAATATGTAAGTATATGTATCTTGAAAGCATCATCTTTCAATGTCTTGGATAGTTCCTGCCTTTTCTCGCGTATAAATAATTGACGTAATCGTTAAGATACATAGCAAAAGAAACTGAAGCACATGGTCTTGTTTATAACATTGAACTTGAAACTGTAGGATGCTGAATCAGCAGAGTCTCTGCTGCGAGATAATCTGGGCCAGCATGGTCGTTGACCATATGCAAAGGACGTAGTGAAGTTGACATAGCTGTCACCAGATGGCAGATGTTATCGGCTAGGCTGGATGGATGTCGCTGGGCGTGACGGGATACAACTGTGAGTTGCTTGAAGATGTATGCGCATAGTATATTTATAGTTCGTGAAGAAAAAAAAAACTTATTTTACGAGTGGTAAGGTGAGTATCCCATGCATCAAAGAAAATGAGTGTGAACAAGAGGCGAAAAAAAAAAAACGTTCAGCAACGTATCATTCCTTGCGTCAGTTGGTGAGCAAATTGTGAGGTTAAAATCTGAGCGCTGATATCTCTTGATGTTCATAGATCCTCTTCTTCTTAGTGGTGTTATGCTGCATTGAGGTACGGAAAAGGGTTGTGGGGAGATAATTTTTTAAAAAAAATAACAAAGGGAAAAAAAAGGAATAATGGTTGAAGTTATCAGAAACATGTGACTCTATATATGTGTATCTAGGATGAAGATTAAGAAAGGGGTATATCAGAAGGGGCAAAAAGTGAAAAATATAGATGTTATAATATAAAGAAATAGGAATTGTAGCGAGAATTTGGCAAAGGAACACAGTTTCTAAGCCATGGGAAAATGTAAACATGAAAATTTCCAAGATGGCTGCCATGACGCTATGAGGGAGGGATGGGAGTTTTCGCAAAGGCTGTCGGTATAGTAATGGCCGATGTTTGTTTACAAACAGAAGGATAGGAGCAAAACGAATGACAAGTTATAATATTTGAGGACTGGGAGGGTGGTTTTTATGAAAGTCTGAGGGTGATCATAGTATTTCAGTAGAAGTGGGTAGGAGGCATTAGTAAAATTGGGACAATAGAAAAACACAAAAAAGAAGAAAAAGAAAGAATTAGTATTAGTATAAAAACTTCAGATTCATGATCTGACCAAATGCCCAAAATGTCTAAATAATTTCCTGTCTACCCAGCATCTCCACCATCTTACGCTTGTGCATTCGGTAGGAATGCTTTCGTCGTCGTTTTGAAGAAAGAAAGAAACTATAATCGTTAATTTGGGAAATATAGCTCACTGGTAGAATTGAGAGTATCTGAGAAGACGACGAGCATATTTAGTTTGTAGGGCATGTGTGTAGAAATAAATAAGAACAAATATTTTAAAAAAAGAGAGAGTCGAGAGTATGTTTAGGAAGAAAGAAAAGGAAGGTTGTTTGGGCGTTTAGGACCTTGGATGTGTATTCCGTACCTCAGTTCCTGGTTGTTGACTGGTCGTCTCCATGTCTCGGCCTCTGTCTCGAATTGGCGTGGGATTTGGTATAGATCTCTCCTGCCGTTGCTCACACTCGCTCCTCGTGTACTTCTCCGCTTCTCGTGTGCTACTCCGCTTCTCGAGTGTTACTCCCATCTTCCGGGTCCTGGGACATTTTTATATCAACCAAAGTAGGAAGATGGCCGTCGAAATTACGGAAAACATCCAAAGTACGCACGTGTAAGGATTCAGGAAAGTGCAAGGTAAATGGAATTCTCGACTTATTTAATAATTTGGCAACAGTTACAGAACACTTTGGTTACATCAGATTACATAAGTTACATAAGTTTACCAAGAATGAAGAATAAGGAATCGTCTACTAAAGGGAATTTTGAAATGTTTGCTGACCGTCTTATTATTCCAAGTTGTGACTGTCTCTCATCATCCACAGAAAATAAAGAAAAAAAAGTAAAAAAAAAAAAAATAAAAAATAAAATCGTTATTAAATCTTGATTTGTTTATATACTGAATATTAATAATATGAGGGAAATCCAATATCTCTACATTCCCGCCACTAAATCTTACTGAACGACGAGAAAAGGAACGCTGTCGTTTCAGGTCCAATTACTTATTGAACGCACTGAATATTTGTACTATATCAACTTTATGTATGTTATATATATATATATATATATATATATATATATATATATATATATATATATATATATATATATATATATATAATCACACATCACTAAAAAAACACTTAAATCACTAGCGTTAACAGATAATAAAATGTAGCACTATACCAATCAATCAATCAATCAATATTTCACCAATAGACGAAGAATAAACACACAAGAAAGAGTTGGTTTGTCAATATGTAAGTATATGTATCTTGAAAGCATCATCTTTCAATGTCTTGGATAGTTCCTGTCTTTTCTCGCGTATAAATAATTGACGTAATCGTTAAGATACATAGCAAAAGAAACTGAAGCACATGGTCTTGTTTATAACATTGAACTTGAAACTGTAGGATGCTGAATCAGCAGAGTCTCTGCTGCGAGATAATCTGGGCCAGCATGGTCGTTGACCATATGCAAAGGACGTAGTGAAGTTGACATAGCTGTCACCAGATGGCAGATGTTATCGGCTAGGCTGGATGGATGTCGCTGGGCGTGACGGGATACAACTGTGAGTTGCTTGAAGATGTATGCGCATAGTATATTTATAGTTTGTGAAGAAAAAAAAACTTATTTTACGAGTGGTAAGGTGAGTATCCCATGCATCAAAGAAAATGAGTGTGAACAAGAGGCGAAAAAAAAAAAAAACGTTCAGCAACGTATCATTCCTTGCGTCAGTTGGTGAGCAAATTGTGAGGTTAAAATCTGAGCGCTGATATCTCTTGATGTTCATAGATCCTCTTCTTCTTAGTGGTGTTATGCTGCATTGAGGTACGGAAAAGGGTTGTGGGGAGATAATTTTTTAAAAAAAATAACAAAGGGAAAAAAAGGAATAATGGTTGAAGTTATCAGAAACATGTGACTCTATATATGTGTATCTAGGATGAAGATTAAGAAAGGGGTATATCAGAAGGGGCAAAAAGTGAAAAATATAGATGTTATAATATAAAGAAATAGGAATTGTAGCGAGAATTTGGCAAAGGAACACAGTTTCTAAGCCATGGGAAAATGTAAACATGAAAATTTCCAAGATGGCTGCCATGACGCTATGAGGGAGGGATGGGAGTTTTCGCAAAGGCTGTCGGTATAGTAATGGCCGATGTTTGTTTACAAACAGAAGGATAGGAGCAAAACGAATGACAAGTTATAATATTTGAGGACTGGGAGGGTGGTTTTTATGAAAGTCTGAGGGTGATCATAGTATTTCAGTAGAAGTGGGTAGGAGGCATCAGTAAAATTGGGACAATAGAAAAACATAAAAAAGAAGAAAAAGAAAGAATTTGTATTAGTATAAGTACTTCAGATTCATGATCTGACCAAATGCCCAAAATGTCTAAATAATTTCCTGTCTACCCAGCATCTCCACCATCTTACGCTTGTGCATTCGGTAGGAATGCTTTCGTCGTCGTTTTGAAGAAAGAAAAGAAATTGTAATCGTTAATTTGGGAAATATAGCTCACTGGTAGAATTGAGAGGTATCTGAGGGGACGACGAGCGTATTTAGAGTGTAGGGCATGTGGGTAGAAATAAATAAGAACAAATATTTTTAAAAAAACAGAGTCGAGAGTATGTTTAGGAAGAAAGAAAAGGAAGGTTGTTTGGGCGTTTAGGACCTTGGATGTGTATTCCGTACCTCAGTTCCTGGTTGTTGACTGGTCGTCTCCATGTCTCGGCCTCTGTCTCGAATTGGCGTGGGATTTAGTATAGATCTCTCCTGCCGTTGCTCACACTCGCTCCTCGTGTACTTCTCCGCTTCTCGTGTGCTACTCCGCTTCTCGAGTGTTACTCCCATCTTCCGGGTCCTGGGACGTTTTTATATCAACCAAAGTAGGAAGATGGCCGTCGAAATTACGGGAAAACATCCAAAGTACGCACGTGTAAGGATTCAGGAAAGTGCAAGGTAAATGGAATTCTCGACTTACTTAATAATTTGTCAACAGTTACAGAACACATTGGTTGCATCAGATTACATAAGTTACATAAATTTACCAAGAATGAAGAATGAGGAATCGTCTACTAAAGAGAATTTTGAAATGTTTGCTGACTGTCTTATTATTCCAAGTTGTGACTGTCTCTCATCATCCATAGAAAATAAAGAAAAAAAGTAAAAAAAATAAAAAATAAAATCGTTATTAAATCTTGATTTGTTTATATACTGAATATTAATAATATGAGGGAAATCCATTATCTCTACAGTACGGTAAATCTAACCATTCCTCCCTCTGACTTTATTTCTATAGGAAACTTTTACTTTCACTGCAGAAAACAGAAATTTCCATATAGCTGTAGCAAAATTACTAACATCAATACTGAACCTTGTTTATTATTACTGAACTTACGTTTGTATACCACATATCGCAAACAATACGTCTTCATTTTGAACTCGTGCCATTTGTATTGCTATAATTTTAAAAATTAATATATATATATAGTAGTAAAGAAGAAAGAGAAATTTACTTACGTTTACTGTGTGATTGGGGATACTCCCAGTGAAGAATCACTGTCACTTTCGGAGCTGGAATTAACAGATATTATCACTTCCTCCACACACTGTTCAAGAATTCCCTCTTTAACCCATTGCTCGTCTAGGAGCTTCTTCGAATGTTGAACAACATTAGCCCAGTCTTCCGCAGTGACATTATAGTCCAGTAAAGATAGGATTGAGCAAGGAACAAATTAGTAACAAGCTGAAAATTGGTAGGGAAGTAGGGGGATGTGTCACGAATAACATACTAAAAGTCCCCTAAAATCCCAATGTAGCTTTTCCCGCAATTTTGAAAAATGTCCGCCATCTTTAGACGACGATAAGGAATTTATGGAAATCGTCACCCTTTATGTTTATTCCTCTAGCCACCGTTCTAATTATCACAAAGCCATGAATCATATATGGTTGGAAAGCTTGAAAGACAGAAAAATCTAACAAGGAAGGGTCATGCAGTGGCTTCGCTGAGATCCGAACTAGACAATTGTGTTTGCATTTGATATGTTATAACTAGATGAATTCCAAAATAAAAGACGTGCCACCGAGTGGAATAACGTGAGTTACAACGTATTTTGTAATGTAAGAACTACAAAAAAATTACCTGGCAGAATAGTTTGAACCGAGTCATTTGTTCAGAAACGGTTGGGTAAGTGAAAAACTCGGCCAACACGTATCCCATCATTTTCAACGACCAACACTTTTGGGTTAAAACCTTGTCCCAGGGTCCCCCGCAGGGTCCCAGACGGAATCCAACTCAAAAGCTTCAAATGGCAAGGGGGGTTAAGTAGCACATCATTTGAAAGCTGTTGTAAAATGAAAGAAAATGTAGCAAGTCTTGACTCTCTACAACAACCCTGTGCAAAATGGCGACGTGTCAAAGAACTTAATTGTAAAGTCCATGGTCACCAATATAAATCGGAAACGGTAAGACAAATGTGAAAACAGGAAAGGATGAGTGGCATTATTTCCAAGTACAACGATTTAAGTGAAAACGTCTTGTGCCAGGGTCCCCACATGGTCCCAGATGGGGGCCAACTAAAAAGTTTCAAATGGCAAGAGAGGTAGGACATCGTTTGAAAGCTGTTGTTAAGTGAAAAGAAGATGGAGCACGTCTCGACTTGTCGTAGAGAGACGAGACTTGCTGCATTTTCTTTCATTTCACAGCAGCTTTCAAATGATGTGCCAGTTAACCCCCCTTGCCATTTGAAAATTTTGAGTTGGACCCCGTCTGGGACCCTGCGGGGGACCCTGGGACAAAGTTTTTTAAGGGCTGTAAAAACATGTACGGTTGTCGGAAAGCAGGAATTGTGTACTCTAATTTATGTCAGTGTCGAGGAATTGGATGCATGAATGCAAAACCAAATGACCATAGAGATGAACGAGATAATGATAACCTCATCGATTTCTAATAAAAAAAGTTCGAATGTTCTTAAATTGCATACTAACGTGTAATGTAAATATTAAGTTGATTTGAAGAATACTAGGAGGAAAATTGCATTCTAGTTATAAACAAGACATTTTTAAAAAATTACATTCAAATGGCTATTGTAGTTGAGAGTTATTTTTATTGTGTGAATTACGATTTTCCTATGAATAGAAGACTACCAATTTCTGCTACTTTCTAATGCTGTTAATAAATGATTTTTGTGCTATATTTAAGTGATGTAAAACTATGTATCATAAAAGCTTACTCCATTGGGAAAAACGCTGGCCATTTTAAGAGTAAATTAATAATGATGATAGTGAAAACGGTAACTGAGTTTTGTTAACATACGATTGTCAGTGTTGCAAGTTTTAAAGAATTTATTGCGAAAATCACGTTTTGTCCCGAAATTTTGAGTTTTGCGCTTCTTCCACAAATTGGGCTTGATTAGTATAAGTGTTACCTCGTTCGAATTTACGTTTCTTAAGATTTCCAATGATATATAACTCTTGGTCCTATGTGATAACAGAAGGTGACTAGAACCGTGAAAGTGTATGTCACCTTATGCACTTTTATACAAAGAGGTCAGAAAGTAACATAAGTTATATTTTTTTTCTCGGCTTGTATTGCACCGATTTGTGTCATTGTTGGCTATGATTGAGATAAATATCAAGGACATCTGTTGGTGGTGTTTAGTTGGTGTGCAATAACTGTCAGTGTTGCAAACTTCTCATGATTTCTGAAAATATATCTTTTTTAAATAAAAGAAGCTGTTTTCTTCTTCCTCTTCTTCTAGAAATTTAGCACGATGAGCATATATGTTAATTACTTAGATTTTCTGTCTTTCAAGCTTTCCAACCATATACGATTCATGGCTTTGTGATAATTAGAACGGTGGCTAGAGGAATAAACTTAAAGGGTGACGATTTCCATAAATTCCTTGTCGTCGTCCAAAGATGGCGGACATTTTTCAAAATTGCGGGAAAAGCTACAGTGGGATTTTAGGGGACTTTTAGTATGTTATTCCTGACACATCCCCCTACTTCCCTACCAATTTTCAGCTTGTTACTAATTTGTTCCTTTCTTGGCAGAAAAATGGGCTATCTTTACTGGACTATTATCAATTGCTTCTTTTGTAAGTCTTTCCACTTCTGCCACTGTGAATTTTTTATTTTCCCTCGCTACGTATCCTTTTACTTGCGCCCAAATATTTTCTATAGGGTTGAAGTGGGCGTGGTAGGGGGGGAAGTCTTATGACCTGGTGATCCCTTTCCCTTGTTAATTCGTCGATTCTGTACAAAGGGAATTTGGGCTTGTATATGGTCACCAGTTCAAGAAGCTCTGCCTTCTTCATGTCAGGCTCTAACTGCACAATACACTTGGACATCACCAGACGGAAAAACACATAATCAAATTGATCACGTTTTAGTAGATAGAAGAAGACAATCTAGCATAATTGACGTCCGGTCGTTTAGAGGGGCTGATTGTGACACTGATCACTACCTGGTAGTAGCGATAATACGGGAGAGATTATCGTTGAATAAAGGTAATATTCAATGTCCGAAAACGGAGAGATTTAATTTAAAGAAATTAGAAGAGAGCCAGGTAAGAGAGGAATACCAGATTGAAGTTTCGAATAGATTCTCGGTCTTAGAAGACTCGGAGTGCACTAGTGTTGAGGATACTTGGATTGAAATTAGAGATAGCATTAAAAGTTCAGCAATAGAAGAATTGGGACACGCGGAAATACGTAGGAACAAACCATGGTTCGACCAAGAATGCATTAAACTAGCAGACAAGAGAAAACAGGCAAAATTACGCTGGCTACAAAATCCGAATGAAATAACTACACAAAATTTCGCAGATATCAGGCGGGAAACTTCCAAAACTTTTAGAACAAAGAAACGGGATTTTTTGAAAGCTAAAATTAAGGAACTTGAAGATAATAGTAAAAATAAAAATATTCGGAACATGTATAAGGGGATCAGCGAATTTAAGAAAGGCTATCAACCTCGTGCTTATATATCAAAGAAATCTGACGGAACAGTTCTCACTGATACGGATAGCCTCTTAAATAGATGGAAAGATTTCTTTGACGATTTGCTGAACACGCAGCCAAAAACTAATGTGCGTGGAGAAAAGGAGATACACACCGCAGAACCGTATATTCCAGAACCCAATCAAATAGAAGTGGAAGCCGCTATAAAGAAATTAAAGAAACACAAATCTCCGGGTGTAGATGAAATTCCGGCTGAGTTAATTTTAGCTGGAGGCGAAAAATTGTGGAACAAGATACACAAACTCATTCTCCTTATCTGGAACAAGGAAGAATTGCCACAAGAGTGGAAAGAGTCAATCATTGTTCCAATTCACAAGAAAGGCGACAAAACTGACTGTAATAATTATCGAGGCATTTCTCTTCTGTCAACATCCTATAAAATCCTTTCAAATATTCTGTTAGCAAGATTGACCCCATACGCAGATGAAATTATTGGAGATTATCAATGCGGATTTAGACGAAATCGATCAACTATCGACCAAATATTTACCATTCGCCAAATACTCGAAAAGAAGTGGGAATACAATACCCCGGTACATCAACTATTTATTGATTTTAGAAAGGCTTACGACTCGGTTAGGAGAGAAACATTATACAACGTTCTTACAGAACTTGGAATACCGAGAAAGCTAATTAGATTAATTAAGATATGTTTAAGTGAATCCCAAAGTAAAGTCCGGGTAGGAAAATTTTTGTCCCCGAGCTTCCACGTCGAAAATGGCCTGAAACAAGGAGATGCGTTGTCGCCATTATTATTTAACTTTGTGCTGGAATACGCCATAAGGAAAATCAAAGATAGCAACCAGGGCCTAGAGTTGAACGGCATTCACCAGGTTATGGCATATGCTGATGATGTAAATTTAATAGGGGATGATAGGAGAACAGTAGAAATAAATGCAGAGATCTTATTAAACGCTTGCAGGGACATGGGTTTAGAAGTAAATGCAGAGAAGACTAAATACATGGAAGTGCGTCGGGACCGTAATACGGCAAATTGTGAAGGCGTTAAAATATTAAATAATACTTTTGATAAAGTGGATACTTTCAAATATTTAGGATCAATATTAACAGACGAAAATCATATTCACGAAGAAATTAAATGTCGACTAAAAGCAGGGAATTCGTGTTACTACTCGGTTCAAAATCTCTTGTCGTCGCGAATTCTGTCGAGGAATTTGAAGCTTAAAATATATAAAACGATAATCATGCCTGTTGTTCTGTATGGTTGCGAAACATGGTCGCTTACTCTGAGGGAAGAACATAGACTGAAAGTATTTGAGAACAGGATCCTGAGAAGAATATTCGGACCCAAGAGGAACGAGAATGGGGAATGGCGGAAGCTTCATAACGAGGAACTACGTAGTTTATACGGTTTACCCAACATTGTTATGGTCGTCAAGTCTAGGAGGCTTAGGTGGGCAGGTCATGTAGCTAGAATGGAAGAAAGTAGAAACGCTTTCAAAGTCTTGACTGGTAGACCCATAGGAAAACGACCATTAGGAAGACCTAGGCGCAGATGGGAGGATAATATTAAGATGGATCTCGCAGAGATAGGAATACAAAGTAGAAACTGGATGCAATTAGCTAAGGATAGAAGTCAGTGGAGAGCTTTTGTGAACGCGGCACTGAACCTCCGGGTTCCATAGGCCATAGAGTTAGTTAGTTAGTTTAGGGTTGAAGTGGGCGTGGTAGGGGGGGAAGTCTTATGACCTGGTGATCCTTTTCCCTTGCTAATTCGTCGATTCTGTACAAAGGGAATTTGGGCTTGTATATGGTCACCAGTTCAAGAAGCTCTGCCTTCTTCATGTCAGGCTCTAACTGCACACTGGTATTCCGCTTTAACCAGTCCAAGACCTCAGACTTCGGGGACTGAGTTGGAGGTTTGTCGAGCACAACAGAATGGTATGGGGCATTGTCCATAATGATGATGGATTTAGGGGATATGTTTTCCTAAATAGATTCTTGGAACCACTTTTTAAAAGGTATCAAAATTCATTTCCTCGTCATAATCACCAGTTCTTTTAGATCTGAAAATGAGGAAGCAGTTTGGGGCAAAACCACGAGATATGCCAGTATGAAGAACAATTATTCTTCCCCCTTTCCATATTGGTGCGTTCATTGTACTATGCACAGTATGATCGGTTCAGCCTTTTTCTAATGTATGGCCTGCATTGACCCATGTCTCATCTAACCAAACCACATTATTATAATCACATTTCTTCATAGCTCTGAGGTACCGACAACGCCAAGCCACGATGTCACTTCTTTCCATCAGCACTGTGCGTTTGGATAATTTATTAAATTCGAACCCCAGATCTATGAGACAGCTTCTAAGTGAGAACTTACTTCCGTGGAACAAGTTTGCTTCTTTAAGGCTGGCTTGGAGCTTGCTTAATGTAGGATGCTGCTTGCGCATATAATAAGAGTAAATGTGGCAACGAAAAGCATCCCGCTGGAATGAATCGAGATTTGTGACCTTCTTTTCATAGCAGCGATGTTTTCCTGGAGTTTCAAGCAGTACCTGAGATGGTCCAGGCTCGTCCTTTCCTTGTTCTTTCTTCTTTTCAAGTTTCTCCTCTTTCGTTATTTTTTCTTTCCCAATTCGCGCCACTGTTTTTCTGCTAATTTTAAGGGCAACCGCTGTCCTTTTTGTAACTCGATTTACATCGATAAGAGGACCACCATTTTCTCTTTCCCACTCAAAGTTTTCGCGTAGTGAACACACCATCTCGCAAGCTGGCCTCGTAAAGCGACACCCTGTCAAATTTTTGAATATTTCTTTACAGCCGAGTGAATTCTTCGTCGCCCCCTTCTTCAACGAACAAGATTTGAACTTTCTCCCACTTCATCCATTTTAGAGGACATACACACACACTCACAAAAAAAAAAAAAAGAGAGAGAGAGAGAGAATCAGAAATAAATAATGCACTAAACACTGAAGTACCGTATACAAGAAACACGAAATTATTCACTGCAAGTAAATCTCAGTTTTATAAATTTAAATGACACAAAAGAGAACTAAAACGAATGCTACTAGCAGGTCCACTACTCAAATTTACATCCTACTAAAACAATGTGCATTTGTTTATATTCAAACTGGCAACGTGCGGAGAGGGTTGGAATGTTTACCACTGCAGAGCGAGAGAAATGAGCCACTAAAATTGGCTGAACGTGCTGTTGGCGTAGAAACAGTCCCTCTTGGCTGATTGTTATGACTACGTGCAGGAAGGAAAAAACCAGAGGAAAATAACTGTCACACGGGACAAGTTGTATAAATTAAATTATAACTACGAATCTCTACTGAAACGTAAGGAACTCGAGTTATTTCTGAAACGGCTGGTCACGGGTAACGAAAAGAGGATAACCCACAACAACAATGTACAAAAGAAGTCGTGTTCGAAGCGAGGAGAAACTACACATTCAAAGACCAAACAAACGGCCAGGATTCTGTACGTTCGGTGTTGGAAGGCTATCATATATCATGAGCTGCTGTTGCCAGACAGAACAATAGACTCGGGCCTGTACTGTTTGCAATTAGCGCGAGTGGACCTAGCAATTCAAACATACGGTCGAATCCTATCAACAGAAAGTTTGTCATGTACTACGCTGACAACCTTAGACCGCATATATATTTAACGACCCGTCAAAGATTGGTTGAACTTGGCTTGGAGGTCCTAATTCATCCACCATATATCCAGAACCTGGCACCGTCACTCTATCATTTGTTTTGGTCTCTGTAGAATTCCCTGAATGGTGTTACGTTAATTTCAAAATATACCTGTGAAATTACAACAGTACATTGTATACAACGGTACATTGTATATTAGTAATTTTGGGGCATAAGTTATTCTAAATATGTACTAGGCTGGCTGATTTTACGATCAGAAGAAGAGAAAGAAATGTTTTAAAAATAATATAATTGTCAATATATAAAGATATTCAAACGTTCTAAAATAATAAGATTTTGGATAGCAGGTTGTCAGGGACAACCAGATATAATATAATAAATAAAACGAATCAAATAAGGGACGGAGTGTGAATTATTTAATGGCTCAAATTTATTAGAACCAGTGATATTATAATCGTTGTATATGGTGCTGAAAACCCGAGAGTGAAAAGGAAAGGTAATTGTATTGTTTTTGAAGTATAGTAAAAAACAATCGCGATTGAGCCATATATTAATTGTACTGTTTTAAGAAGTTGTCGGGCTATATATAGGAACATTATGGATGTTACCGATAGTGACAACCAAGTAATAAATTCATCCAACAAAATGTTGGAAGCTTTGAAAGAAATATCACGGTAACTCAAAGACTAATCACAGCAAATCAAATATCAAGCTCGGACGTAGTGATGAGCAATTTGAGAAGATTCAGGAAGTTCAAGAACAGTTCGAAAAAAAAACAGAGAGTGAATCAACAAGGTCAACATTTCGGTGAAAGATTAGAACAGTTGCAACATCATAATGACGGCATTCAACAGCAATTGCAACAAATAAACCAACAAATTGCTGCCAAATTTGAGACAACGGTAAAGGAACATATCAATCAAAATTAAAGAAGATTTGTCAGTTCCCGAAACTTCATTGTCAGTCAGCAGGAATACGTTAAATGAACCTGAACCTTCTCCAGATCCTAGATTTTCATCGTCGAAGAAATATGACAATATTGATTTGAATGTTTGGATGAAATTAGCTAAATGTTCGCAAAAGTATACTGCGGTATTGGTTGGATCGGATTATCCCGACTTCTCTCTTCGTTCGAGTGTTTTTAATTGTCCTACTGATGATGTGTGTAACGAAGATTTTGGTATGTATCAATGTGCGAGAAGTTATGATCATTTTTGTCTCATGAATACTATTGATCGTTTATATTCACGATATATTCTACATGATAGTAATGCTGGAAATGAGGTAATGGTAATAGAACCGTTGGATGATATGTACACGACATTGGTTCATGTAGCAGGAAGAAAGTTGATTCCAATATTTGTGAAATTCAGAAAGAAGGCGTGCGTTCCCACCAATACTTGTAGTGATTGTTCAACTGAATTGGAGGTGTTGAATTGTGTATTCAACGAAAAGACCAGAATGATGTTGGCGAACGGTCTGATGGTGTCTCCTAAGAACGTAATGCAGTGCGTTAATTTCAGTCATCCAGGTGTGACATTGCAAAATTTTAAAAATCCTTCAACGTTACAATATAGTGGCAACTTGAGCCAGGTTAAGATTAATCGAGACCAACTTCAATGTATTTATGTGCGATTGAAGTGTGATCCCAATATGGAGGAAGATGTTAAATTCATGTGCACCGGTGATACAACTTAACCTAATCACAGAAGAAACAAAACCCGTGGTAGGACAAAGTACCATGAGCATTGTGGAAAGAATAGGTACAGACATGTTAAGAGACACGATATCTCGACATCAGTAAAACGAACGAGAACTGAACCTAATTTTGCCGGTAAGGTAATCAAACCTAATCCTAATAATAACAGTAATAGTAATCATGTAACCAAACCTAATCCTAGTAGTGACAGTAACAGTGATAGTGATTGTGCACCCGAACCTAATTTTATCGGTAACATGATGCTATCTAATCACAGCCGAAATAATACGATTTGTCAGAAACGCTATTCAGATGGCAGGAATTACGGCAAAAATTCTCAAAATAAGAAACTAAGAACTGTAGAAGTAAAGAAAGCGATTCCTATTAGTGACTTTCAATGTGACTTGAATGAACTTGTTGGCCGTGTAACTTAGACTGAAATTCCGATGTTCGGAAAGACCGTATTCAATCGTATTCAATGGATTTTGCTTTAATGATTTCTCGGTTTATTGTATTTTACTTTATGTTATTTCATCTTGAGTTCATGTCTATGATCGCAGTTACTTAATTTATGTAAGCATATGCATTAATGTTATGTGTATTACTTAATATTTGTGTTTCATACTATTTATGTGTTTTTATATGATTGTCAAAATGCTATATCAATCACATTATTCATGTTATGATGTTAATAAGACATTAATTATTATACTATGTCCTGATTATTATCGATATTTCAATCTTAATCTATATTTTGTTTAACTATATCTTATATTCGATCATTTTTGTGTTCAAAGAACAACTATATGAATATCACATGCATCTTTTTCAAAACCTTCTTCATGTTGCCCAAATAGATAATGGTTGGATTGTAACAAGCATGTAATGGCCCCGAAAAGGAATCAAATAACTTGTAAATCAAATCTTGAATGTGTCTTATCGTCGTTGAAATGTAAAACTAAATGAAGATGATGATAAAATTTATAATAAATATGATAATAATATTGTTCTAGAATTAAATAAAAATTGTTCTATAAATTATATATATATATGTATAATTATATGAATTGTAATTTTTAAGTATACGAGGTGCATTCGAAAACTCGAATGATTAACATGTATATGTAAACGGTCCAGAATTCCTTTTCTTTTTATGTAGTTAATGAATAAAAAGAAAAGTCCGTCAGGCGCCATAATATACAACAGTACATTGTATACAACAGTACATTGTATATTAGTAATTTTGGGGCATAAGTTATTCTAAATATGTACTAAGTTAGCTGATTTTACGATCAGAAGAAGAGAAAGAAACGTTTTAAAAATAATATGATTGTCAATATATAAAGATATTCGAATGTTCTTAAATAATAAGATTTTTCTAGCAGGTTGTCAGGGGCAACCAGATATAATGTAATAAATAAATGGAACCAAATAAGGGGCGTAGTGTGAATTATTTAATGGCTCAAATTTATTAGAACCAGTGATATTATAATCGTAAAATTCACGTATCATAATTTTTTGACTAGAAAACACAGAAGTTCTATAGCGAAAGGATTATGGTGTTACCCAAAAATTACCAGGTCATCGAAACATGGTTACCAGATCAAACAATAAAATTTACAATGTTGCTGCATCTCACAAACTGTATCACATTCCTCGTAAAAAACATATATATAGATAATTTTATTATCCCTGATAATAATAATTTATGTTTAACTAAAATCAAAATGATTTGTTAGCATAGTTTTCGCAACTGTACGACATAACACAAAAACATTGGAATGTTACCAAAATCACTTCGAACCACAAGCTACAATGTAAAGTATTTGAACTAACCACTACTATCTTAACAATTTAATTGAGTGTTATGGACCAGGAAATCTGTCACCTAAGTGGGTCCATCCTTCCGAAAAAGGTTAATACTGAATTTCACTGGCAGCTTTTGTTGGAGGAATTAACCCTAACACTTGTAAAGTTCTTTTATTTTTCATCAGGAATGGACCGCCGACTTCGTGACTGGCAACAGGCTAAACTGGGTGAAATGCATGCTATCTATTGACCAACAACATACGTATGTTAAAAAATAATTAACATTTTTCATAGCATCACTGACCTTCCAATCATCACTGCGTAAATAATTTTTAGTTAGACTATATCTTATTTTCAGCTATCGACAATTTTCTTTCTCAACAACAATGTTATTTATTTACAGTAATTTTACAATATATTTAGTGTCATAACAATCATTTTGACTTCGTAAAGAAAGAAGACTACCTCTACAATTTACAAATAACTCTTTTGTTTAACTAGCTCAATAAAAATCTACATTATTAAATGCGATATCTCACGCAGACAAGACAGAAAGTTCTCATTCATGAAAACTTTTAAAAATGGGGTGAAAAAATATTGATCTCACACAAGCAAAATACGGTATGTACTTGATGGGAACTTTCCCATAATCACAGCAAGTTGGCCGAATAACTTAGTACTGTGAGATAATACAGAAATATTTTGAATATGTATTTTTAACTATAGACAAAATATATTTGTGGTATATTTGATGGATAGCCGTCTACTCTGTTACTTCCCGAAGGCTGTGATTGTTGCTTGTGACACAGATTTGCTGGTCCTATTAGTAGCTCTTATTCCAGAAAACAAGAAAATGTATTTTCGTAAACCAAGAAGTGTAGTAAGGACCAGACCGAAGCTTTTATTGCTAACAACGTTGGATTGCTAATTAATCAGTACAGCGAACAGAAGTGTTCTGCTAGATCAAGCAGTAACTGACTGTCACAAAACTTCTTGTTTCTACGGATTGAGGAAATTAAAAACTGTAGATATTCTTCAAATTTTGGAAGAAACACTGCATCAGACTTTGATGTATAAACAAATTAATGTATTGTGAAGTAACTGTGTATTAGAAGTAACTGTGAATTTAATTCATTAAATTCGATTATTTTATTAAATTACTTTATTAACGAAAGAAACAAAACTCATTGAAAGAAAACTTTGATTAGAACTGTACATTCTCAGACACCTGTTGTAAATGCATATTTGTTAAATAAACTCGACTAGCTTCCTTCTTTCCTTTCCGCATACCTTCAAGCATAGCCTGAAACTTCCCGATTCATTGAACTCTTAGGTCATCATTCTGCAGCCAAACAAAACCACGAGGAACAGAACAACAGGGGGTATTCGTCACGAAGTTGAGGAAGGTGCAGGATCATCGGAGACAAGCAGATCCCACCATTGGAGGACCACCGACTCCAAGTTCAAAGAATACCATTCTGCCGGTTCATCGCTGCAGATACTTTTATTAGTTGAGATTAGTGGAATGAAAATGTACAAGAATATCATCCTAAAACCCATTATTGTGGAGACGCATCACGGAGAGAGTTCGACGCCCCTAGCAGTCCAGCAGAATTGAATTCCAGTTGTTGGCTGTTACGAGAACATCCAGGTTTCTTCACGGCAAACCCTTCATCGTTCCAGATGACCAGGATGACGCCAGTCTCGATGGATCTATCAGGCTAGCGCTCATCCTCTATCTTTCAATCATAACCTATTTCTCTCTCTCACCTTTTCCCCAACTAGTCTTTTTGAAATTAGAAACATTTGAATTTTATTAAATTTAATCATAATTTCGTTGTTAAGTACCGTGTTATGCATCAGTTCATCCACTATAGTTACATTATTCTATGAATATTTTTAGAGATTATTCTGAGCTACAACTGATGGCACAGCACCGGCACAGTATTTAAGTCAGAATTGCAGACCGGGGATGGAGAGATTTTCATTCTTTGTATGAAATGAATCACTGTAGCAATCTAAATGAAATGATATTCCAAATTTACTTGCATAACAAAAAATTTTACATCTAATTTCGATCTTCTCAAATTACCTGTCAGAAGAGAATCATATGAGCACCTTCTTCTCAATCTGTGCATACATGTAGAGATACGGTTTCGAAATAAGTGTTCCAACTGAACGCGGATTGGAGAGGGAATCAGCACGAGGAAGTGGAGGAGAAAGGAGAGTTCTGCATTTAGTCATAACGTTCAAGACGTCTGAACCAATCGATTTTTGTAGAATCAGCGACAAAAGTTCTTTCCGTTTGGGAAGATTTATTTTGAAAATAACGGTGGTATGTCCGGAACGTACAGAAAATTACATTATTTTTAATTAACTGAAAACTACTCAAATTGTCCTCCACTCTGAAGTTAACGAAAATAATTCCATCAAACGGAAATAATTTTTGTCGCTGATTGTACATTGTGTCGTGTACCGCAAATCAAGGTCAGTGAATTATTGTGGATATCGGAAGGTCGGATTGAATTGTTCGTCAATTTGTAAATACTACAATGGGTTATCTTGTAAAAACCAGGAACATTGGTTGATGGTTAAACTGAAGCTTTTATTGACTGCGTGTAAGCACATGCTAAATTCGAGGTTTCGCCTTAGAGTTTGATTTCAGAGATTTAATCACGTAGGTTCTTATTAGAGTATTTGGAGGAGAAAATTGCATAGTAAATATGTAGAGGGTATTTTCGTTTATGAAAACAAAAGGAATTGTTAATATAATAAATATATTTAAAATTACTGGAAATATTATTATATGCTGTAAATATAAATATTGTTGCTGGAAAAGAAATTGAATGATAACTGAAAATAAGATACAGCATTAAAAATTACTTCCGTAGTGGCGGGAGGCAGGTCCGTGATGCTATGAAAAATGCTAATTATTTATTAACAAGTGCTGCTGATCTATAAATAACAGAAATTTCACCTTTGCCGGTTGTTGCCAGTGGTAGATAATCAGAGGATCCCTACTGGGTTAGAGGTAATTTCACCCGAACAAAACTGCCAATACAATTGGATCTTGACTTTCTTTCAGCAGGGTAAACTTACTTACATCTGCCTACCTACTTCTGAAGAGATGCTATAACATTCAAGGATATTATTATGTTACGGTCATTCCTATTATATTCATGAATTAAATCACGTCTTAAAGTGAAACAAGAGTACCATCAGAAAGGGGGAGGGATAGCGGGGCAACTGTCACCAGTTCCCGCCGCTGTCAGTTCCTGTAGCATGGTGGATGCAAATGTTTTCACGAATGTCTGCAAATATCTCTTAATCTGTTACTCCAAGCTATAGAATCTTACTGAACCTTATTTGTAGAATATATTACGAATAAAATTAACCAAAAAAAGAATTAAAGGGCTAGGATGTAATTTAACGAAGGTATGAGCGATACCGTAAACGCTTTGGAAGAGGAGTTAAAAGGGGGACCATGGTATAAGTGTCACGGGAAATCAGGGGCTTCTAAGAAATTATACCTTTAAATGAGTACTAACGACTGATAGATTAATTAAGCTTGTTATAACTTTCTTCCGAAGTGCATAAACGTGTATATACATGTATATGTTCTACTTCAAATTAATGGAAACTGTAAAACAAAACATCTTTCATTAAAATGATGCATTCGATCACACATCTAAGTTCTGGGAATATCAACACTTTGTTTTACAACAACAGGCTTATCAGAAATGGAATGGCCAGTGACATCTCAATTCAGTGCTCTTATCATCCTGTGACTATTATTTGAGGGAAGTATTGAAAGACGAGGTTTATCTTACGTATTTGATCTCCTGTTTATCCGGGTCTTCGATCAACTGAAAGACATCATTACGAATATATACGAAGTATTTTTCCTCAAGAATTAGTTCATGTTGCTAAACCTATGATAAAGTGGGCGCAGTTTTGTGTAAATGTGCTGAGGAGCACTGGCTGCACTTATGAAAAACTTACAGGTCGGCAGAGAATGCAAAATTAGGTAACGTTATTTGCTACGTACGGGTTCTTGAAGTAATATAGAGTTCGTTCGGTATAGACGCACTAGTTTTATGTTTTATACCGTCTGCACGTGCGGTGCGGGAGTGTCTATTTAGACTCCACATGTTTATGTGAAAATGTGGAAGAGAATATTTTATCAATGACATATGAAGAAAAAATAGTAAGACGGAATATATATGTACTTTTTCGAAACTTGTAAAGTAAAGGAACGAAATCAATAAAAAGAATATTTCTCGATCATTGAATGGACGATTTTATTTCGTACCATAGAACCATAGAATTTATGTGCCAAAATATTACACTGCTCGCAATTCACTTTCCTGCTACACAAGTTATTTTGAATATATTCTATTCTTTCAATTTCTCTTTTTAACTATTAGAGTGTTCTATTTTAGTTTGTGATACAATTAATATAAATTCAGAAACCTCCCGCTTTGTGGTGGACAAACACCGTGTACGTGAATTTTTTCGGGGTTATTCCGTTTCTTCTCACTTCATTCATTTCTCATCATCACAATCTCCTTTAACCTAGCCGGCAATCGTGGGACGTAAAACAAAGATTTCATTTATTTTATTTTTTTTTAACCTCCTGATAATACTGCAACAACTTGCATCAAGCATAATGCTCTGGAGGAACGCTTTGATTCTTTGATTGAAATACCAGCAGTTGGATTTCGTCATTATATTCATATATAAATCTAGGCCATACAAAAATTTCTGGTACATAAACACACAATATTAAGTTATCTAATTTAGTTTCAAGGTACGCTACTATTGTAAAATATTTATTTCTGTTATGTTGAACTTAACACTTCCAGTGTTAAGAATTAAACCTTATACAGAACATTTATTCACTTATTCAAGGTATTTTAATCCGTGGTCGTCTTTTAGAAGTTTAATCAACATCCAATAACCTAAAACTTCCTTCCATTCCAAAGAGATCACTATATAATTTTGGCTGTCCCGGTCTTTTGTTTTCATCCGATTTCTTTCGCCCTATTTTTATAATCCGTTCTCTAGCTTCTAACATGGCTTCCATGGTTTGTTCTAAGAAGAGAAGAGTAAACACATGTTATACATAAGGAATATGAGCTTAATATAGAAAAATATTAACTATGTTTATTATACAGTAGAATGCTTTTAACTTCTTCTGATTACCGAGTTATAGGAAAGTTATAAACTAAATTAGCGTAATTATTTTTAGATTGTTTAGTATATTTATTTATAATTCTCATGTCTTCAACATTTAAATTTTAATGTCGGAAAAACATGTATAAGGTACCCCAAACTTTGATTACTTTTGTCTACCAATTAAGTGTTCGTCCAAGAAAATGATCTTCAGCAATCTATTAGCTGATTGTATTTGGAAATCTCTTTAGTTGCTCCGTTTATACATAAAAAGACCGGTTTCTTCATATAAATTCACAAGACTGGTCGATAGGTACTAGGAACAAGTTGTAAAGAACGAGCTAGCTAAGAATCCATGGGAACTTGCCTGTAAGACTATTCAACAAAAAGTAAAAAAGTAAAAACATTAACCGCTAAAAAAGAGGATGGAACGTCTACCAAAAATTGGAAGCAAACAGCTGAAGCTTTATTAAGTAGTTTGCTTCCAGATGAACTATATATACAGACAATGAAGATATGTAAATTAAATTATAAGAAAAATTGTATTATCGGGGATCACAAATGGCGTATATACTACTTAGTAGCATAATAAATTTCTGATACCACTGTATTAAGGGTGAAACTGCTTAAGTGTATCAGTCTCTTCCCTACGCCACTCGATTAGAATGCGGATGTATGCATATGTTTTGAATATGTATATGGTTGAATAAAATACCAGTTTTAATAACAGTTCCTACACTTTTGCCTACCGCACGGGCAGATATTTCTGTTTCTTTATTAAATGCAATAAAGAGTTCTATTTTTTCTTTCTCTCCATCGAACTTTTAACTGTATATATAGTCATAATATAGAAATGCATTACTTTGTGTGGTTATTACATTTTAATTTATATTATTCACTTCAAATCACAACAATCACTTTAAGAATATCATAACAACAAATAAAGAAATAGAATGCGTTTATTGACGTTTAGTGCTTGTATGTTCGGATCACTTCAAAGGAAAGCAGTGAAACACTCATACTCCCTATACACCCCATCTCGATAACTCATTCAATCAATAACAGTAAATAAACACACAACAGCGACTCGACAAAACATCTGATAGCAAACAGAAGAATCTTGGATGTCGTATTGATTTTCTTCCAACACGCAACATTGATTTTTCCTGTATTTCCGACTTTGGATTTAAAATAGTTTGGCATCATCATTTTTGTCATGCCGTGTACTACAAGAATCAATCAAAACATAGCAGGTCTTGTATCGATGCCCCTATCTTCTAATTCGTTTATAACAAATTGTATTTACAGTCCTTCAGTGCTAATTGCAATGAAATTTTAGTTGATAGTATTTTAATTGAATTACTAGCTAAATGAAAACGAAATATTGTGAAATTGATAGGTTTTTTATATAGGGAAGAGTGAAACAAGATGGATTACCCTTACTAGCTCTTAAAGCAAAAGCAAAACATGATCAAAAATATATTTATTACCAATGTCACGCCCCTCTCAGTATTGTGAATTACCTAGATACATCGAAGTAGATTTGATTTTCAATTTAACGTTCTTTTCAGAAGCTGGGCTATATGAGACATGGACCTACAACTTGAACGTGGAATTCGAATCACATGAGCTCTCGCCGGGAATTGAACCGGAGTCCCCCACCCCAAGGCATGTACGCTAACCGCTTAGTCACGAGAGAAGTCTATGTTGAAGTAGATATTCGAATCGCTGCATGAGCAAGCAAGAACTTACGTTTGTTTGTTTTGATATTATTCGTCTTTCGTATTGATAGAATAGTAAATGAATGAAATAAGCTATTAATGTGGCAAACTGGGGTGTTTAGAAAGCAGAATTTATCTTTAATGTATTTGCTATCTCTTTTTCACGAGTGGTACCCAAATGAGATATGATTGAGTAATCTCTGAAGGAAGCCGATGAATAATGCAAACTACTTATAGTTAATTAATTAGATTCTTATTCAAAGTTAAATCTACAGACGGCTGGATAAGTTGCCTAGGACGCGAAAAGTGGCGTATTGCAGTTTCACAGGGATTGAAGGTGACGATGATAACAGAACAGACACCTCTCGATCGTAAAAGAAGATTATTTTTACACGTGTTTTCGTTGCTTTTTTCTGTATTTGTTGAATGTGTCAAAAATTGATTATAGTATTCCTTAAGTGGGTGTTGATTTTATTGCCTTTGAATAGTTCATCCCTCTTGTCCTACTTAGGGGTATAGATGGAGAAATTATATTATTTTTAGGGTTTTATGTTGCTTCTCTTATTACCGTATTTATTCGATTATGAGCAGAGCAACAGAGACCAAACTAGAATTTCATTTTTATTTATTTAATGAAAATAAATAAATAAAAATGAAATTCATTAACGAAGAATACAAAACCAAAGGAATACACTTTCTTATTTAACTGTATTGGTAATCATAATTATCAAGTGATTCATCCTGACTCATCTCTTTATCACTGTCTTCCTACAAATCATAATCTATTGTACCATAAAGACATAGACATTTAGTTTTCTTGCTATGAATACTGAAAATATCTACTCAATTCAAATGTAAGCAAACATATTATTTGAATTTCTTTATTGATTTAAAGAAAATTTACGTACTTGACAACATTTACTCTACGTGATGGCGAAAACCTACTTGTGGTTATTTTTTGTGGTAGTTTTCGAAATTCTTTCGTATTACGCCAACAAAGAATGCTGTCTAATTTACCAGCGGTGTTCTAACCTGAATGTAGAATATTTTGTGAACTGAGAAAAAATAAAGATCGTCTTAGAAATCACTAATTACTGTATATAATCCTTTCCGCATGGGAAACTTTTTAACATCTTTATAAATCCCTACCAAACTTCAACCGCAAACAAAAGAAATAGGCTCTCTCGTTTGGGATTGACGCGTCTGTACGACTCATGTATCCCGCAAAATTGTAGCGAGCCGTCCCCGGCCGAAAAAATAAATGCATCACAAAAATATATAATTATCAGTGATTGTAGTTGGTATACACACAACCCGCACAATCGTGCGGGTACGTCGCGAAAGGGATAAAATTATATTCGTACTTTATCGATTATTAAAAAAACTGATAGCCAAATAATTTCCAATATTAAAGAAAAAGATGAAAACGAAGTTTTTAATTAAACCTTAGGAAGTTTATTTTGCTCCAGTCTCCCTTATAGTTTTCAGAAAAACCGACAATTCGTATCTAATTTATGATATCATTTATATAAATATTAACTCAATTAGGTTGAATTTCTTTTCAAGTTCCTTCGTAAGTAAGGCTTACATACCGAATGCTTATCTGTTTCATTGATTCCATATCTTTTGTAGATAAAATGATTGAATTTAATTATTTTTTGAAGAGAGTTATGTTTTAGACATGTATAATTTATATTGATAGTCTAAGTTGTGGCGTCTTTTAGTTAAGATCAGGTATAAGTTTGGTAGTTCGAAATATTCAATATCAATACAATGTAAACCTTAGTATCTAGATAGAGCTACGTACCATTCAATTCATCAAAAGATCCAGCGAATCCACCAAGTTCACTTGGAAGACATTCCTTGGGAACTATTTCGTATAACTCCAAATCATCTAATATTTTGACCTGAACGCATACAAAGGATTATATTTCAGATATATAAAACTATTAAATTTATAACCTGATATATGAAATGCGACATGAATATTTTAAATACTAAATATTAACTATTAAATTATTAAATGAGCCGTTCAGATACCAAACGATTAACTCCATCAAACGAGATTTTTCAAAAGAGAACATTTTAATAACTTAGATCGTGGTCGGAAGTGGCTGTATCACCCTTTAATTTCAACAGTATAGTGTTAGTATGGTAGAATGTCTGTACACAGTTATCTTGAAGCCTAAGAGTCATAAACATCGGTATGATCATCATTCATGTCGTAACACAGCTGAATTCTGCGCCAAGTTCTCGCAGATGTTTTGCGAAGATACTCCGGAGTCACGACAGTGAAGGCGTGTTCCAAAGCTGCTTCTAATTCCTGCGTTATGTTATATCGAATGTTTCTTACTTGTTACTTTATGAAACCCCAAAGAGTATTGTCTATTGTCGTCTGATCGGGACTTATTGGAGGCCAGGCAAAGGGAGCTGATGAAGATGCACTACCTCTTCTAATCCGGAGGCCAGAAAACGTCTGATTCAGGTAATTGCGCACGTGAATCGCTAAGTGCGCTGGTGCTCCATCGCGCTGTATCACAACAGGTCTTTGATACTATTTTCTTATAGTTGAGGCACCAACCACTCATTAAGCATCTCTAGGTAAGAATGTCTATTAACACCAGTTAGCGGTACGCTCACTTCCGGATCACCCTGTATTTAAATGAGAATTATCAGTATGTTTACGCGTTCTAGTGGCAAATTGTTACACTATGGAGTTAATTGATTTTGCCTCTGAAAAGAATGTATTTCTTTGAAATAAAAAATGTGTAGAACTAGAAAACAACAGAAAATGGAGTTAATCGGTTTGCTTCTGAACGCCTCAAATGTAACATGAAAAATGTATCATATATGGAAACGAAAGTTCACTCAGGTAAGTATTCTATTTTTCTTTTAGTTTTCTACGCATATTTTATGTATTTTCATATCAATAACTATGAAATGAAAATGCCAGGAGTTGAAATTCTTATTAAAAAGTATACGATTGTGAATCCCGTTATCTACTTTATTACTATTAGTTACTACTACTACTACTACTACTACTACTACTACTACTACTACTACTACTACTACTACTAATAATAATAATAATAATAATAATAATAATAATAATAAGGAAAGTATTGAGTCACGCACTTGTCTTACTTCATGGAAAATTAGGCGGTTCACAAGACCTCTGAAAGAAGCTACTCTTCAATGAGCATTCCTTTTCCAATATTGAGAATTGAGGGAAATGGAAAGTAGAGTAATACGTGGAGAAAATCCACACATGCTCAACATTCTGGAATGATGTGTAACTGTCGTTTGTTGCACCAAGTCAGTGCAGTAAAGATCTGTCCAGAGAAATGGAATTGAGTTATTCGCGTCCATAACAAAATTTCCTAGTGAAGTAACCTTCGAAATTGTGTGGAAGATAAGTTTAATAGATCATAGAGCACACACTAGTTTCTATTTGACAAATGTTTTGTAGAATACTTGTTGGAGTATTATGATTGTCTTCTGCAAGATTTTGCAGAAACACTATAGGAGTATTAAAAGCAACGCATGGATCAACTTTTCTCTTGAATAAAGGATTGTGGCCGTATTTACTCAAAATAAATGTCATTTCAGGTTTCAGAGCAAATTTTCCATTTCCTGTGCTCGCCAGTTTTCATAGTTGTCTTTCATCCACTCACACCAAAACAGCTAACAATAGTGATTCAAAAAACCTAGAGTTATCTTCATCGAGTATCTGAGAGAATTTCTCGCCTGCCACAGTGAAATCAATAACCTCTTAACCAACTCAACGACATCAAAAGTAACTCCACAACCTAATTTTGTCCCCCAGAATCAATCACTAGTATAGAATAAAACCCTCAAATATCTCTCTGTAGTTCCGCTTCCAGAGAAAGTTCCAGTACATACTACTACGGCTCAGTCCCATTCCAACAGTTCCTCGCCAAAGTAAAAGATTCAAACAGCCAGCCGAATTGCTCAGTTTGTCTTCTAAATTTGCAAGCATAAAAGGAAAGAAATTACAATCAATTACTAGAATCAAGATAGAACATACAGAATAAGCAACAAGATGCTACACCCAGTGGGTCTGATAAAAACATCACAAATGTGTGAAATGTTGGGAAAACTACTTCCTTATTGCTTCCAAATCTAACTGAATTCAGTGTGTTATGTGTTCAAAACAGTCATGTGAAACCTGATTTCTGTCTGGAACACTATGTGAACTGTACAAGAAAGAATATTTATGCTGAAATGATTCAGTGCGGTATCTCTCCTTGTATTTTCATCACATTCAAAATTCAATGCATATGTAATTTAGAAAAAAAATCTGCTTAAACTCTTCCATCAATAGGTGCAATTTATTGTTTTCTTAAAACCCTTTTTCTAGTCAGTTAGAACAACAACAATAACAACAAAAGAAAAAAGCTTGACGTCTATACTATTTTCCCCTAATAGATTGTAGAAATTTAAAGCGATAGCATGCACATGCAGATTAATTCTAGATTACATTTAACACATTTTCTCATCAGACAAGTTGGGTGGGAATTAAACTTGAAAACAAAGAATCTGAAAATCATTGCATATGACATAGATGTTACAGTTGAAGTAGAAGTTATTTCAGCTACTACTTTTTGAACAGAGATGTTAGAAAGTATGAACAAAGATATCTTTCTCTCTCTCTCTCTCTCTCTCTCTCTCTCTCTCTCTCTCTCTATATATATATATATATATATATATATATATATATATATATATAAGCACGTGACATTGATAATCGTTGATTTTGGAGACCAATATCAGTATTTACCAATGCAATTTGCTTTATTCTTGAGTAAAGCGAATCAACTAGTTCACAGCAGTTAACATGTAAAAGTTGGAACAAAATTTCATATTTTTCAAGATTTTTCATTACACATTTGAAAGAAAAACAAAATAAAACATGTTTGAAAACATGTTTTCTGCAGACGAAGTAAAAGTAATAGTTAATTCATTATTTTCAATTATTCATTTTTTGGTTGGTCTCATCAATCTTTACTGGGCTGTCCCTTATGGCTTTGTACATTTCTTTTTTCTTAATCTCTTTTTCATTACATCTATTGTTCTTATACTTTCCTGTGTAAGAAGTTTTTACTCTTTCCTTGACATCATCTATTAGGTGAATTTTGAATTTAACATTTTGATTTTGTTTTCTATATTTTTCTACTTATAACATCTTCGGGTTCGTGTTTCTATTTGTCTATACCAATTGCTTGCATAATAAGTTGGCAGATATTATTAAATTGAATGTTATTTAGGTAGAATAGAGTGGTTTCCAAATCATTCTTGAAGTCTCGTTTTGATGAACATATATGTAAATGGAGTCCTAACTGTGTTTTTGAAAAAAAATACTATTAGTTCTCTAACGTTATAATTTAGTTTATGCTTTTATTTGTCTGATAAATTGACTCGATGAGTGGAAAAATAGTACTAGTCCAAAATCAGCCATTTGGAGATAACTGTAAAAAGTAACACCAAAAACACAGAACTACACGTTGAAATGAAATACAGTACAATTTGAAAGTCCTCTCACGTTATAGCAGCTAGCCATGGCGCTGAATGAATGGAAAATCAATATCTTTCCTGGAGTAGTACTGCTGTTTCTCACAAGTATAATCCGGCGTACAACGAAAATACCTGATTCGATCCATTTTAAGTTTCGTGCAAAGGACAAACCGAAATTACACAGTTGTGCGATTTTTAATGGCTTTGCAGGCGAGCAAACGGTTTAACATTATACATGATCATTATTTTACTATTCAGGGACATTCCTACCTACCTTGTGACAGAGTTTGGAACTATCAAAAGGAACATAATGAAACATGATCGAGTGTATCTCCCTCAGAAATATGCAGGCATGATCACTACTATTAAAAGAAAGCAAACCTTTTACAGTGAAAACAGTAACGCATGAAGATACACATAGTTAACTTTAATTATTGGTGACCTACTGTTAATAAGAAGACAACTAAATCAAAATGAATAAATATAAAAGATAAGGAGACATTTATTGTATCTGCGTGCAGCATCTTTGTATATGACAGTGTCATACCCGGTTATGATTTCATCGACGGGTTTAACACTAGAACATTCAAGAACAATGCCAACCAACAGTAAACCAAGCCTACACAGAACCTGTTGCAATAAACGACAAGAAATTTCAAGACAGTGTCAAGTTGACGTAATATGTACCTAACGAAGCATTACTTTTCTACAATAGAATATATACTTGGAATACCACCGAGGAAGATGTCTAATTTTGTAACATTTGGTGTTTATTGAATGTTACCATTTTTCAATTGTTTGTGTGCGCCGATATTGATTTGTTTACTAAATACTGTTCCTTTTGTTTTTTTTTTAATATCAAGGATGTTTAATTTATTTTCATAAAATTTTGTTTCTATGTCCTAGTTGTATTATAAACAGTGAAAAGTTCATTAGGTGATATTGAGTGGAGAAACAGTACATGTCTCGCAATAATTAATATTTTATTTTAAAAAGTTTGGCACATGTTAAAAACAATTAGACAAATACAAACATTCTTATATGTTAGGATTATAGTTTTAAAAAGTTTTCAATATAATAATATCGTCTATATTTATAACAGCTGCAAACAAAAGTTATTTTTGCAAATATCTGATTTTTTTTTTTTTTTTACTCGTACTGTATTTCTGCTCACTGATTCAATTAAATTCTCCGTGTGAGTTTACTGAAAGTTTGGCGAATCCTTGGGGAAAGGATACGAGATTTTGGTTAATAAAATGTACCACACAATTTTATTTATTGCATAAGTCAATTTCATCCCAACTAATTTTATCATATCTTTTTGATTTCATATTTTAAAGTTCTGAATAATCCGGTTTTGTACTGCCAATTTATTGCTGTATGTGTTTTATTTATGGCTTCTCATTTGTTTCTCTTATAGTCGTCCATGCTATTTCTGTCTCATTGGATTATTGAAGGTGGTTTGATTCTTTCTGTTTACGACTATATTGATGTACGTGGTGCATCAGGATAACAAAGATTATCTCTATCCATAACTTATCTTGGAAATTACTCTATCTCGAACAACTTCCTAGGAGGCACATTCTATTCTCTCTGCTGATTAACATACCTTTTTTTCGAACCTTACACGGGATGTATATTGGAGGCCTGTTTTTATTAGCACAATCTGTCTTTTTATGATTAGTGTTTCTGCAATATTGGCATCTTTCATCAGAAGTACAGTACATTTCTGTATGTCCAAGATCACCATATTTGTATTGAAATAAAGTTTTTAATTGAAATAAAGTCTTTACTAGCTACTCTCGGTCTATTTGCTTTTTCGTTATCTTTTTTGCTTTTAGATAAGTGAATTATTCCTTTAGTTGTGTATTTAATTGGTTAAGTTGCATTCTAGTCTGTATTGTCTGTGCTACCCATCCAGCATTATATTTCTGATTGTATTTACCCTAGATGGCGCAACTTTATTGAATTGAACTTCTTCTCTGCTGTGTCAATGTCCTTTTGGTACTGGCATAAAATATCTTCTACTTAGACTTCTTCGGATAATAAACCTTAATCCCTTATAGTTGATTAGAACATTGACGCTTCCACGATTTTTGTTTCTTATTGGTCTTCCTTATCTATCCTATCAAGCAGTTATAGTTCTAACTGTGCACGATTAAAAACTTTTCTCCTGAATTTAATAACTCGTATAGTTTTAGCATACAGATATTTGCGTATGTTCAAAAGTAAGATACGGTGTTATCATACAATATACTTTTCTTGAAAACTAGGTAAGTGTTGTCACGATTTCATTGCTGGGTTGTGTAGCAGTAGTATTTTCAAAATGGGAGACTTAGAACAAATTCCTGAAATATCATGTGCATTTCACAGAATATGTTGCTATTTGTACCTAAAGTTTAAATAATATAAGAAGAATTACAAACACCTAACTTTATATGAAAAGAGAATCTACAGTTGGAAGAGTATGTGATGTTTCACTACGAACATAGACACCATGTGTGTAATGGCTCAAATTAAAACAAATGAGTTTAGATGTGGTCAGTGTCAAAGAACGAATATAGCCCCTAATACTAATGTGACTCCAACCTTATGCTATAACTTCTGGAAACCTATAATTTATGAAGCAGTGTACTCGGAGAGATAATGCAAGGAGCCAGGTTTCTTTTTTCGATTGGAATCACTACTACAAGTGTAAGTACATTTCTAATAAAGTTTTAGTGCTGAGAAGTTGTATTAATTTTTAAATAAATAAAAGACCAAGCAGAATGTAAAATGAAATGGAATCTTTGAGTTTTACGTCCCACGGTTATGCCGGTTAGGCTAAAGGAGACGGTGATGATGAGAAATGAATGAAATGGTGGAATGAAGAAAGTGGGAGGAAACGGGAGAATCCCGAGAGATCCACGAGCACGGTGTTTGTCCTCCACAAAATCCACACGGTGTGAGTTGGGATCGAACCAGGGATCCCAAGAACCGGAGTTGAACGCTCTACCACTGAGCCACCGCGCCCCCCAAACAGAATGTGCAAAGTAATATAGTGCACAAATATTCAGTATTTGAGATTGTAATCACGTTTATCTGGGTATATAGTAGTAAGTAAACAAGCTTATGCCAGACCATAACAATTTCAGAATCTCTGGTTTCACCCATAAACATCATTGGAGCTGTAAATATGTATTAACTTATTCTTTAATATAAAATAAATGATAAATACCCTTTCTTTCAATTTCTTCGGTAAAAGAGAAATTAGAAATTTTCTCACGGTCAAATTTAGGCCTTGAGCATTAACGATAAGGAAATACTTGTATCTTTCCGGATAACTTTTCTGAAAACAAAATAAAATCATGCATTTAATACACAATATTTAATACTACACAAATATTAAATATATGTAGTATTAACGTGTAAATTCATTTATTACTAACTTTAAAACTAAAAACTAATATTGATTTCTATAGTTTTATTATTAACCTGTTATTGTCTCAAATCAATTTTATACATAATTGCACTAAATTTCACACTTAGTTTATGAAATTGTGATTGGGCGCATCAATCGATACTACCAGAGAGAATAACTTATGTAACAAAATTTATTCTCTAATAAATCTATTCTTTGTTTCGAATTAACATATGCATATATACTAATTGAGTCAATCTAAGATATACCAATCCCCAATGCTTCATAGTGAAAAATTAGTACTGAAAAATACATTTGAGAAATTAGACTTCGTTTAATTTGAAGTAAAAATAGGGTACTAACATGCATACTATACACTACTGTTTGCAAGAATTGTAGCACAAAGAAGAATATAAATATGTTCTGGAATTAACCCTCTTTTTACACACAAAAAAATTAGAAATGTAACAGTTCCGGCTTCAAGCTAAAACAGTAAAGGAAAGGGAGCGTAAGCTTTCTTGATATGGTACTTTACTGTCTCTTCGTCCTTTTATTTCTATTCAAATAGAAGTTGTAGGATTCTACGGATAATTCCAGTTTCAACTTTGTTTTTTATAGGATAAAAACTATAGGAAGCAACGATCAAAGGTTTGTCGTATGGATTCAGAGTACCAACAACAATTTTTATCCCTCCATTGAAGAAGGGAATTAGAAATCTACCAGTTCCTTTCCATTTTGAATTCCCATAGTTTTAAAGCTTACTGGTTGAACCTAATGCTAACTATACTCTCTTGTTATACAATCTAATGAAAATATTGTACCTAGGTATAAAACCAGACAGCCATAACGTACCAACTTCCAAATTCTCTTCATTTCAAAATGGTGAATATAGAAACATTCAGAAATATATTATTTATTATAGTTTTATCCCATTTTATAGTCCAAACATAGAATTTTAAGGCTAGTAATAAGGGTTTTGTAGGCAGCATAATTCATTCACACTAACATCGTATATAGATAAATGATAGATATGGAGCTGAATATATTATTTCGCAGTTTTTAGAGATAAAACGAGATTCAATATTGTATCGGACTCCGCATTTAAGGATAATTAACATTATTTGCCTTACCGTTTTATAGGAACTTACATGTTTTCCAATATCTATCTCAGGTAGTTTTTGAATAATTTCTTAATACAAGGTTTAACCTTGCACATGTACACACTTATGCATTATATCCTACGTGAAGATTATTGATTGGATAATTGCATATTCAAAGAGTCGCCGTTCATTCTTTTCTTTCAGGTTATGTTAGTGCAAATGTAATTTCGCTTTGGAGGCTATTGGGAAACCCGACCTCAACAACATAACATTTGGATGGGCTAAGATCAGGAGTCTAAGCCACCACACTTTGGTGTGAAGTTTCTTTACAAATTCAAACTGAAACATTGTGTACACCAAGTCACCAAAGTCATAACAGTGCGTTTGAGTCAGGAATGGTGAACGAACACACTACTCTTCATTAGTTTGTGAAATTTCGTTCCGTTGACACAACGTTGTAAAATGAGTTTCTTGGGTACTGACAAACACTATGTTCACTTGAGCTCCCCAAAACACCGTGCAAGCGAATTCATGGAAGAGTGTGCGTGTCATTGGAGACAAGCTATACATACACCATACCACTGTCGCTTGGCGACTCTGTAGAATCGGCGAAGGAGAAAGTTTTGTTCATCGATGTAACATAAGTTAACACCGGCAAAAAGAATCGCCATCTGGAAATGTGAGTTCTCTGAGTATAAGAGATAACTGATTATGTTTCTGCATTCGATTGTCACTGCAAATTTGAAAACAATCAAGTTAGTTACAGTGCTGCATTCCATGAAATGGACTGCAAACTTGTCTGCAAGCATCAACTAATGTTCAACATACATAGCATTTTCTTGTTGCAGACCAATATTTGCCACATGTCGCTCAAAGAACGCTGCAGACTCTCTATGTGTTCTAATATGAAACCCTTCCTCACTCACCCCAGTCGTCCGATATCTATTCCAGTGACTATCACCTCTTCCGGCATTTCGATCACCTCATGGGACGAAAGTTCCTCGCTGGTGATCTGCAGGTTTGACGTACGAGTGAGGACTTCATTTCGCAGATTCCAAACTTCTTTCGTCACGGAATCCAATCATTAACTGAGCAATGACAAAATGTATGCAGTTGGAGATAGAAATACTTTGATAGTTTGATTAACCATTTGCTGTAGTTTTTATATACACAGGGTGATCACAGAAACTGATCCTAACCATTTCCAAAGAATGGTTCAGAGTTGAAGATTTCTGCTAACATGTAGAGCATGTGATTTGGAGGCCCATCATTTGAAGTGTTCGTGATAAGTGGGTTGTATTTCAAATGGAAAAGTATGTTAAATTGGGAGATATGTGAAAGTTCGACGAAGAATGTCGGAGTGAAGAACCACTGAAAATATTCTACTAAGCAGAGATCTCTAAGCCAGGAAAAAGTAAACGAATCTCACCCACAACTTCCTAAGTTCCGTGTAGGCACCAATGGAATGGTACCTACCAAGTACAGGAATTTGTTTGTCGAATCATGTTTCCGACATACACGCGCGCGATTCGTTTCCGACATACGAATCATGTTTCCGGCATACTCAAACTGTCAACTCTAATTTGTTTTGTGCATTATCTAATTTCAGAGGTAAAGTAGTAGAATCTGTGTCCAGTCTTAAAAATAGTGCGAGTTTAATTTTGTGGTAGATTAAACTCTTCTGTCGGTTTCGAATATTTGACTACTCAAATCAGGCTACTAAAATAAAGTAAAGAAAATATTGGGAACATTTGGCCCATATCGAAACACCAAATAGGTAGTGAAAGATCAAATTGAAGATTCAATAGTGTATATGTCTGTACGAAAGTGACCCATGCAGAAATTCTCGTTCAGCTTTGTTAGAATGTCCTAAATGTAAGGAGCCTCCGGCAATCACCCACTTAACACGAACACTTCAAACAGTCCATGCGCTCCACAGGTACATGTTCTACGTATTAGTAGAAACCTCCAACTTCGAATTGTCTCTGAGAAAATGGTCCAGGATCAGACTTTATATCGACGTATCAACAGAGATGGAACTTGTAGTTTGACATGTCATCATTCGTGACCTCTTTGGTATATCGAAATGATATACACGTTACTAGTCACTGATCCTTATGAGTTGCCGAATTCCCTCCAATTTGCCATTCTTTCCTACTTGAAATTTTTTGAGTTCATCCCTGCTCCTGGTTCCCGTCGTTCACCCACTCATCACAACATTTCAAACAGTGAGCATCTACACTGCATTTTAGCAAAAATCTTCAACTGGCTCTGGACATCCTGTATATGTATATATTCTTTATTAGCCTCCTAATGCAAACCGATCTTCTTCGGATGCCTTATTTCTTTTCGTGGTTCTTACAGCGTATAAAATCTCAACTACAAAGCGTAGACATTCTTGTTTAATCTTTATCTTTGCTTTGTTTCCCTTCCGATTCATTTCTTGAATATGTTACAGTAAAAAAGCGAAATTTGTTAAAACTAGTTTATACTAGGTGAAACTCAAAACTCCAATTCGTCGTGGGAAACCTGTGTTCTTTCTAGTGCTAGTAAGATACTGCTAGTAAAAAGTACTAGTAAGATACTACTTTCTTCAGTAAAAATCAGTTGTTTCTGATTGCCTTATTAGCAATTTCTAGTTCTTGCAAAAGTTGTTTAGTAAAAATTAATTTCAGCAGCAGTAAGCTGGTAGAAATATGAAATAATATTTTTTTTTGTTTCTTTGAGTGACTGGTGCTGTTAAAGGATTAGGAGTTGCGATTAAAGTGAAATATTTACAACTTCTGTTTCCTTCGTGTCGGTGTTCTGTAACGTGCTTCTTGAGTTCGTCATTAGTACAAGTGCTGTAGGAAGTTGTGTTCTTTAAAGAGTGCTTCTTCGGTGAGTTGTTGAAAACATAATACAAAGAGTCACATTACAACATTTTGATACTATAGAAGCATGCAGTTCTGCTCGCACTTCGAGAAATTAAAGAAGCAAAATCTGAAGTGTGGAAAACTACTTTCCAGTATAGACGTGTTAAAAGACATTACATATATACATTTGTGGTGCGAAAAAAAAAATGTAGCATGGACTGAAAGTGATGATGTATTATTTACCTGTGGAAGAGTTATATGATGTACTAGAAACACGCCATACTGCTACTGGGCATGGAAAACTGAATAGACTTCGTAGAGTAAAAGGTACGAAATACATGGTGAGGATAATGTTTTGACGATTATTTTTTAAAACATGTGAGTAGTGTTATACTAAAAAATGTAAGATAAAAATGATATTGCTACCTAAACCAACTTTACACACTAAACTGAAGAATCGTTACCGAAGATTGATTTAAATAATATGCAAACCCAACCAGAATGAGGAAACAAATACATTGTGGTGTATACAGACTATTTGACTAAATTTGGTTTTTTGTGTGTCTCCACAAAAATGTGCTGAAGAGATTGCACCTAATTTGTTTCATATACTTTTTACATTTGATGCACTGTTAATTTTGCACGGTGATATGGGTAGATAGTTATAACCGAACGATAATAAAACAGTTATAACCGAAAATAAAAATTTTTAGTGGGAAACCGAGACTCAAGTGGAGTGAAAGGCGCTACAAACAACGTAGAATTTACAGTTAGTGTTACTTAGTAGCGGCTTGCTTATCGGACCGGGCCGGGATTGGACCAAAAATTTCTAAAACTTATCGGGCTGGGTCAAATTGAATCAAAGATCTCCAAACCTTTCCGTACCTGGGCTAGGATGAACCTAGGTACATTCGAGCTGAATTGAGCTTATGACGAAATATTCGACCTGTGTGGGCCTCTAGGGCAAACCAAGATAATAGAAACATGCTAGCAGCTGGATGGAAAACAACAATACGTAGTAGGCTGAATTGCGTTTTTTCCAATTTCTGAAGACCAGAGTTAGACTTAGGAATAAATCAAAACCCATAGAAAGCAAGTAAGTCTACCACATCTTCGTTACCTTCAGGTGTAATGTCAAATTTGCAGTAGAAGGAAGATATACAAGAAATTATACATGGAATTGCAGACAGTAATTCTATAGTCGTGAATGAAAGTACAGTTCTTTAAAACAATTCTGTCAGCAATTCACAATAATCAGATTCGTGCTATCAGAATGCTTAAGAAGTCTATGGAACAAAGGCGATAAGTAAACCGAAATGGAAGTAGAAATACGTCTAAGAAGCATAACCTTACTTCAGCTGGAAAACAGAATGAAGAAAATTGGAAACGAAAGTCATACGTCAGCTGACGTTGAACAAAATGTACGTTTTCCAATTCCAAGCGTCGGTAAGGCCAAAGATTCGTTGTGTAATGTGCTGGTTGTGGTTCTAACTTTCTGTTCCCAATTTTGTGTGCAATTCCTTACACTAATACAAATAATGTGCAATCTTATATGCAATGCTTTTCTATTAATAAGAATAATATGTATCGGTGCAATACGTGTGATCTTCGGCACAATGCTTCATACTAATAAGAATAAATAAATACTACTGTATGTGCATGTCCGTCTTGAAAAAATGCCAAAATTAATTTGTTACAAAAACTAGAATGTGCTTACAGAAATACAGAAACAACTTTTTTTTTTTTTTTTTACTGAAGAAAACGATGTAACTTATGAACTAGAAGTCAGAATTTGTATTCTCATTTTTACTACTTAAAACCGTACTTCTTAGTTTTTACTAGCAAAAGCGAGTGTTTTCCACGGTGAGAAATAAGGAGAAAGTCATTTTACTAATTGCATTTTTTCTTACTGATGAATATGATACTAATAGATAATACTTACAAATAGGATTGTAGCAGCTTTGATCATCTGTGAAGGAACAATTTTCATGAAGTGTCCAAATTTGAGTGTTGAATCGTCCAATACCACAATGCTTCCTCTTCTGTAAATATCCTTCTCGTATAACAAGTCCAAAAGCATAAACACCTTCTTGAAGAAAATATCTAAATTTAAATCAGATGGATCTTCTGAGTGGCGTACAATTATTATACGATATCCATCAGGTGTTAATCGTGGTACAAAACACAATCCTCTGAAATAAATTTAAAATTGAAAGTTAAGTTGTCATAGCGAAATAGGGAAGTCGTTTATCATGTTCCTACTTTAGCTATTTTAAAAAACAATCATTCCTAACGCATTAAGAACGAAAACTAATTTCCTTGCTCTCGATTCAATAATCACATGGGTCGTTTTATATAAGAAACTATGACAATAACATAGACACTAGTGGAGAGGATAGGTACAAAATCACACGTTATGGATAAAGATCAATTGAAATAAAGTTTTCTACCATCAAAGCCTCCTAAGCAATATCAATTGTAACTAAATTTTGGTATTGCTTTGGAAGGAAATGCAGTGGGGAAGAGAACAAAAATTATTTTACAATTTATGTTATACGTATTAATTTTTTATACCTGGAATGCATGCATCACAGTTACTCAATACCTCGAAAGCAAAAGAAACTCTTTTTGTGCCACGATTAACACCTGCCAGGATAAACCACAAGACAGATTCTTTTTATCCGCAAAATACTGCTAAAATGTTTGACGGACACTTTAAATCACGAAGTTAGGTAATTACAGCTTGCAAGGAAGCTGCATATTATACGCTGACGAACACAGAACTTACCCGAAGTCCATCATAGGTATCCAATATACATAAAGATGACTACTATCAAAGAGGCTTTGGTGTATAAAATTACTATTTAATGCACTTCGTATTACATAGTACAAAAGCATATTAAAAGATTTCGTTTCACTCGGAACTGTCAAAAAATGAATTATAACAGTCGTTCACCATCCACTATGGAAGTTAGTGAAAATTATCTAAGTCAATGTTGTCAAATACTCTCCTGAGTTTTCATACGTAAATGAATTATTCACACTAAACTAACTAACTCTATGGCCTATGGAACCCGGAGGTTCAATGCCGCGTTCACAAAAGCTCTCCACTGACTTCTATCCTTAGCCAATTGGATCCAGTTTCTACTTTGTATTCCAATCTCTGCGAGATCCATCTTAATATTGTCCTCCCATCTGCGCCTAGGTCTTCCTAACGGTCGTTTTCCTATTGGTCTCCCAGTCAAGACTTTGAAAGTGTTTCTACTTTCTTCCATTCTAGCTACATGACCCGCCGACCTAAGCCTTCTAGAAATGAATTATTCACACATCTAGTATAATTGACAGTCCTCTAATTTTATACTTACTGCTTTTTCAATATCTCTCTGAATGCAGTGTCTAGTGGATCTCTATTATCAAAAATTTCTGTTGCTAGTCCTCTAAGAGTAAAGTTCAGATCTAACTTTTGTTTGGTCTTCTCGAGACTATGCTTACATTGTCTCATAAATGTTAGTAGAAAGTTGTCTCCTGGAGAAAGAAGTACAAAATGAAATTAACATTCATTCACAGTAGAGTTATCATATGCCGTTTAAAGAGTAGTTAATGATGTATGGAGTAACACAGCAATGCTGGGATATACAAACTATACCAAAAACATGAATTGTACGTCTTTTCAGTTATACTGCTTTAGAAAGTATATCTAACAAACTTTTCCAATTACTATTTCGTTCGAGTACGATTAAGTATGAATATTTATATGCGACTAATGCATGTTTCACGTTATTCGAAAAAGTTCGCAAGGTATTTAAGTAATACACCGTTTTCTAGATATCACACATTTTATTGAAACTAACTTCATTATACCTGTTTCTGTAGAAAATGATGCTTAAGTTCCGAAGCGTTCTCTGAAAAATTTTACAACTGACAATCCAGTTGTTGAAAGTTTTCATTTTAGATTTTTTCCTTATATACTTTTGTGTAAACGTATAAACTAATCTTACTATTTAATCCACGTCCTATTTATGTGAGGAGTAATATCAAACGAGAATTTCATTAACTAAAATGTATTTTACTTTTTCGTTATCTGCTAGTCACAGAAATCGATGTTTCATTGAATATACGAATTAACCAGTCAGGATTGTTTAATAGCATACAAATTGCCCGGCTAGTAGAATTTTGAAATATATTTTGGAAATTGAAATAATATTATTATATAGGGTATTCAAATAGGACTCACTACTTTTAATTGAAATACTAGTTTATTTTGTTTGTGTAAATCTATCTAAGACTATCTAATTTGAATAATTTTGCAAGTAGAGTTTGTAGTCGTTGTAAGAACTGATTGTGCAATATACGTATTTTATCGACATTTTGTTAGTTTATCACCTGAACGAAATACAGAACCACAACCAGAATTTTCCTTATATTTCTTTCAATTTTGGTAAAAATAAACAATCTATGGGTTGGTAGATCTATATTTGACGTAGGCCTAAAGCCCCGTACCATTGCCAGTAGTGTTCAGTCAGATACAACTAATTGAAAACGCCACTAACGGATCTACACGGTTGAATAGCCACTATCACAGCTGCATACATAAGACAGGTTAGAATACCCAACGAACTTCAGTTTTCCGAAAGGGTAAAAACCTTTCTAACTCACAAATAGAACAAAACCTTTTGTAGTTTTCTGATAAATATGTCACAATTGGACTGCGTAGTTATAATATGCATTTTCTAAAAATCGCTCTAAAATAATGTGGATTGACTGAAGAATTGATGATTGAAGTTCTTAAACAGCATCCTCATTTAGGATTGGCACACCCATCATGACTTGACAGAATGTCTCTCTCTTTGACATATTGAGCTACTGCAATTCTTCTTGAGTTTATTTTGTATGATTGTCCAGGAAATTAGCAAATATTTCAGTGATTATCACAAACTTACTGAAGAAATCAGTATTTTTTTTTGAGCTTAGTTAATTGATAACAAAATTTTAGAAACGTCGTTGGAATGTTGTGCTATTTAGAATATAATTCGTTCTGAATGCAATGATGCACGAACCATGACTGTAGGGGAATTACCATTCAAACCTCAACTTTCTAAGCGTAAAAGTCTACAATTTGTTTAAAAAATCATCTGATTTTAAAAGATTAAACAAACACATATCGGTGGACCGCTGTAGTACAATAATAAGTGCTGATCTCATCTGTGTGCAATCTTGGTTTGATCCCAGCCTCCGCAAAGCGACCTTTGTGATGGCAACAATCACTGTACCTATGGATTTTCCCGTTCCACGTTTCGTAGCATTTTATTCATTTCATAATCATCATCCATCTCGTTATCATCATCTACCTAAGCCTCAGTACATAATTGTGGTACGTTCAACTTACACACACACACATATATATATATATATATACATACATACATATATATATATATATATATATATATATATATATATATATATATATATATATATATATATATCCAGTATACAGGGTGTTTCAAAACAACACCGACAACGTTTGGGAGGTGATTCCTGACACCAAAATAAGACAAAAGTATAGACCAACTTGGGTGCACAAATGTTTCCTTTCGGAGTTACACTGTAGGCTGCCAAAAACATGAAAATCTCAACTTTAGAGATCCATAGTTCCAAAACTATGGGATCTACCGTAATCGGGTCAAGACTTCACTTAGGAACTAGTATGTGCCTTATCCAAATATCCTAGTTTCACAATCCTAGGGTACTTCCGAAACAATTTTTATAGAAGCAGTTTGACTATGGGCATGTAATTCGAAATACTCACCAACTATCTCTATAAAAATTGTTGCGGAGGTACTGCAGGATTCTGGAACTAGGATATTTGGACAGAGCACATACTAGTTTCTAAGTGAAGTCTTGAGCAGACTATGGTAGGTCCCATATTATTGGAGCTTTAGACCTTTAAAGTTTATTTTTTCATATTTTCGGCCGCCTATAACTCCGAAAGGAAGCATTTGTGCACCCAGGTTGGTCTATACTTTTTCTCTTATCTTGGTGTCAGGAATCACCTTATAAACGTTGTCGGTGTTGTTTAGAAACACAATGTATATGGTGTTTTGGCTTCCAGGATTATTGGACCCTACTTTTCTTTGTAGATCATTCCGAAATCACAGTCACTTCTGAGCGTTACAGAGGCCTACTGAAGACTTCCGTGATTCCTGAATTACAGAGACAATTCATTGATTTGTCTGCCATTGGTTTATTTGCAGCAAGATGGGGCAACTGAGCATACTGCTGGAGAAACAATTACAACGTCACGTACAGTATTCGCAAGAAGAATCATCGTACGTTTTGGGGACATACCGTGACCAGACAGATCCACCGATATGAGTGTTTCCGATTTCTTTCTGTGGGGGCATCTCAACAGCCGAGTATTTACATCATATGCCCCCAACTTGGAGGATCTGAAGCGTCGTATCACCGAAGAGGTCAGGACAATTACATCTGCAACGTTGATCATAGTAACAGAGAGTTTCGTTCGACGACTTCGTCAGTGCATCACAAAGAACGGTGCTTATCTCATAGATGTTTTTTTTCCGAAACAGAAACAAAATATGTCCTAAACAAAGAAAATGTGACTTGGGTTATTTTGTCATAAAACAGAATTGGGTTATTTATCAATTACCACTCTTGTCCTTTACACATTCCCTATGTAGTGTTACTGTAGGACTTGTAATGAAATGGTAAATTGTTTCTGCTGGACCATATATATATATATATATATATATATATATATATATATATATATATATATATATATATAGTGTACATATACTACAATATTTTGAGGAACTTAATGTAGGCGTATCATCACACAGAGTTTTCTCAATTTAGAAGTTTTACACGCCCTTACGTATAGGGTTTGGCACATTCATGAAGATGCTAACAAAGTAAATGTGTGGTGAGAAAAAAATAATTACAATTTTGAGATGATAATAGATATTAAATACACAATTAGACAACGTTCTAACTAACTAACTCCATGGCATATGAAACTTGGAGATTCAATGACGCGTTCATAAAAGCACTCCACAGACTTCTGTCTTTAGCCAATTGCATGGAGTTTCTACCTTTTATTCCTATTTCTGCGGAATACATCTTAATATTGTCCTCCCATCTGCGCCTAGGTCTTCCTAATGGTCGTTTTCCGATTGGATTTCGTGCTAAGTCTTTGAAAGCGTTCCTACTTTCCTCCATCCTAGCTACATGATCTGCCCTCCTAAGACTTCTATACTTGATGACCCTAACAATGTTTAGTAAATCGTATAAATTACCTAGTTCCTCGTTATGAAGCTTTCACCATTCGCCATTTCCTTTCCTCTTGGGTCCGAATCAGAGGCGGACTGGGAGTACAAGAGTCCACCCGGAGAATGGTGCTCAAGGGCCTTAATGAATACCGAGTTGGTCTGTAGTCAGGACTGCCCTTTTAGTTACAACGAGATACTTTGTATCGGTCGATAATTATCTGTATCTTGGGCAGAAAGTGCTTCTACACAAGCACTATACCTGATATAGTGTTAACTAAAAATAACAAAAGAAGAATGTTTTAATATATGTAAGAAATATACATTATTATTGTATAGTTGGTTGCTATGTAGTTGTTTATAGATACATAATTAACATGTATGATTGCAAGACAGTTTGTGTGAATATACGTTAAAAGAGAATCAACGAATAAATTATCTAACACTTATCATGGACTTGTAATTTCAATAGAAAAGGTGATAATACTAGTGAATATAATTACGGAAGATATTTTAAGGTGTAAACAATTATTGCCACTAAAGATTTACTTATATTATTAGCCGAACCAGGGTTGACGACTACCTTTGGTGAGTCGTTGTAAAATTTTTGGTTTACCTCACCCGGGATTCTTGTAAATTCATATCCCGAAGTCTAAAGTAAGGGTGAATTTACCTCTGTAAGAAGGTTCATGAATACGAACTCAACTATTCTCAGAAGTGGCAAAGTAATCACAAGAAAAATTATGATCGGCGAGATAGTAGAGAATGAAACTGTTGACAGTGTTAACAACGAGCAAAATATAGCTCCAATTACACCCGAAATGTTGACATTAGAAGACAAAATTTTAATGGCATTACAGCGACAGGAACAAAGCCGAAAAGACGATTTAGAAGCCATGAAGCAAAATTTGGCTCAGATGTCCAACGAATTGAGTAGAAGATTAGAGCAAATAGATCAAAAATCAGAAGAGACGAAACAATCTGTTATCCAGGCGGTGAGAGACATCACATTACAGTTTGATGAAAAGCTAAAAAGATTATCTGAAGATTGCCAGGATAATTACAATCATGTAATCCAAGAAGTCAATTGTGTAAAAAAGGATTTGGAAGTAATAGAATCTTCTGTTCGTCAGCAAAAGATTCAGGTCACAGATAATTCTAACCAAATATGTGCAAATACTCAATTGATATCTACCTTACAAGAGGAAATTAGGACGTTACAGACTAAGGACAACGCATACCACAACAACATGGTTAATGATCGTTTGGAGTTCCCTTGTTCACAAGAGATGACATCGCATTCACCCGCAGCAGATCAACGTGGACCTTACGTTATCTCTTCTTCAAGTAATCCATCCGATGAGGACATTATTTTGGAAGGAATTCATCCAAGGAATACAGATGGGCGGAAAAGAGATGGTGGAACCACGCATAATGCAGTAGGTAGAAATTGTCACTCAACGCGAACACGAAATGGTGAAAGGAATGTAAAGTTAAGTGTAAAGATGAGCGAAATACGTGCTATGAGTAAGTTTAGTGGTAAATGTAATGAAAATGCTACTTCTTTCCTAGAAAAATTTCAGGATGAGTGCAGTATAATGTGTATAGATAAATCTCAATATATGAAACTAATCCCTCATTTATGACTCCCACCATGTTCTTTATGGTTTAAAGCAGTACGAGATCACGTCAATACATATGAGGAATTCAAAGCCGCGCTTATTGCAAATTACGAAAACGACTTTTTACTTGCAAACAAAGATGCCACGATTAGAAACCAACCTTTTAATCCTCGTTTGCACAAATCTGTTGTTGATTTTGTTGTAAATACGTATAACGAATTAAAAGTCGTAAATCCACTGCAATCGGAATCTAGAGTGATTGCATCTATTCGAAATCTACTACCGTTTAAATTACAACAGATCCTGTTTTCTACGCAGTGCATGAGTTTTAATCACTTATTAATGCTTGTCCAATGTTATGAAACTCAATACCAGGCACTGAATCATCAAGCGGGAGTAGGTAAAATTAAAAACACTTCAGATCACCTTGTACCTGTTCGTAATCTAAATAACCGTAATGTGAACAATACGGAACATAACCTAAGTCGAGCAAATTTAAACAATCAGAACGATCAAAATAGCCAAAGATATGATGGGAATCCACCTAACCTAACCAATCATGATAATAATTATGTCAGATCACTTAATCGAAGTAGACTCAAAACCAGTCGAAATACATGGCGAAATTCCAGAAATACAGTAAACTACATGGATAGACGTAATCGTAATTCAAGAGATGGCACTTCGTATCAAAATCAAAACAATGACGCAATTCATGTACAAAATAATGCGGAACATAATCACGATTGTGCAGTACAATGTACTTTATTAGAATCATATGCAAGTACGAATTTAAACTGACTGCAGTTCATGTAGTAAGGGTTAAACCCATATCAGTTATAGATTCTTATGAACATTTATCTTCAAATTTATGTGTTAATGTCAATAATGAAAACAACCCTTATGACTTTGAAGTACAACACATTAAAGGAGTAGGTAATGGACCCGTAGATACTTTATTACGTCTGTTTCAATAAATGATAATTTTCAAATGATTTTAATTCTTTCTTGTTAATGTAAAGAATTATAATTCGATTCATAATTGATTAAACACAAAGGTCATTTATATTATATTGATTTGTGTTGAAACTTAATTGTCAAAGATTATGTTAAGTATAAGGTTCATTCTATTAAGCTAATTATCCGACGACTGTCTACATGCGCCACCTTATATGTTACTCGAATAAGATTCTTCTGTATTCTGACGTCTCATTGATACGATGTATACTGTAAAATATCATCTAAAGTAATTACTATATAATGCGCCCTAGAAAGACCAAACATTGTTATCATCACCGTTTTTAATAATGATTGAAACTGTTGATCATTGTAATGTGTTTTAAAATGAAATTATTTCTTACTTTTTTGACTTCGCACCCTTCGTTGATTATATTAGTAAGCGACGACGTTTTTATAATAAAACATAAATATTAATGAAATAAAAGACTTATTATAAATGTATTTATATGTAGGAAACTTAATGAAGTTATATACGAGGGGCGATCAAAATGTAAAGGACACAATTAATATAATACCATTATTATAAACGGACCAGTGGTTCTTAAGTATAAAAATCAAACTACCTTGTAACTTTTATATTCAGTCCCATCGTCGGGCGACATTTTATACAACGAGATACTTTGTATCGGTCGATAATTATCTGTATCTTGGGCAGAAAGTGCTTCTACACAAGCACTATACCTGATATAGTGTTAACTAAAAATAACAAAAGAAGAATGTTTTAATATATGTAAGAAATATACATTATTATTGTATAGTTGGTTGCTATGTAGTTGTTTATAGATACATAATTAACATGTATGATTGCAAGACAGTTTGTGTGAATATACGTTAAAAGAGAATCAACGAATAAATTATCTAACACTTATCATGGACTTGTAATTTCAATAGAAAAGGTGATAATACTAGTGAATATAATTACGGAAGATATTTTAAGGTGTAAACAATTATTGCCACTAAAGATTTACTTATATTATTAGCCGAACCAGGGTTGACGACTACCTTTGGTGAGTCGTTGTATAGTAATGAACCCCTAGCTGGAGACTTGGATGGCTAAACCCCCGCCCCCACGAAATGTAAAGTTGTGTGTGCGTATCTATAGCCAAGTATTATTTCGCTTTCTTTATTTTCTACAGACTGAAAATCTTTGCAATGAATCGTACATGTCCCTTCAAACCAGCGACTGTTTATATTGAAAGAAATCTGAATATGATACGATTCCATCTTCAAAATTATCAAACCAATTTTTACAGCAGCACTTTTCTAGACAGAAGAAAATTTCCTAATTTCATCGATAATTTCATCATTAAAGATTTTTTGTACAACTTTCCTTTCAATGGCCATAAGCATAAATGATTCCAGAATATGATTTGACAAAGATAAATGTGTGCGAGTTTTTAAATTAATTTAAGATAACTGAATGCTCGCTCACAAGATAATTGAGTAACTGAAAAAGTTATCAAATATTTGTGTACAGTAAACAGTGTTTGGAAACTGGAAACATGCATGATATATCTTAGTAACAACCTTTAGCAATGCAAGTAACACTGCTTACACGGATGATTTTCGTTGCACATCTTATAAGACTGGTTTTCTGAAAAAGAGGCAACGCATTCCTCAGGTTCACTTTGGCCCTCCGAGGCAATACACTCAGTATAACTTTCGCATTCTACAATATCTACATTGGATTGTATGTCAGTTTAGTCTTTATTATTTGCTTTATCACAGTGCATGGCAGTTTTCCGGAGTTTTTTTAATTTTAATAAAATTCAACAATTCTGATTTAAAATTTTCATGTTCAACTAAACATTTTTAGCTATCTCCTGCAAAGCACCTTCTGGAACACCCTCATTTAGTAAATCAGTAAATCGGCGAGGATCAAAACAAGAAGCACCAAAGATTAATTTTTTGCTGTTCGTAAATCTATCATTTAATTTACTCTGAATTTGCATGCCAATGCCAACATCCCGAAATATTCGCAAATGGGCCCCTGTCAATAATCGTGCACTATTGTTAGGTATACCGAATTAGAAACCCCATCTTGCTATCCTCCGTCCACTTTATCGACTTGAACTTTAAGAAAAAACTATGATTGCATCAGGAATGGAGACCTCCTTCTACCCGAGTTTTGGAAACAAGTAAAAATAAGTAAATAAATAAAAAATCATAATTTAAAAACTAAAGATTTGCAAGAAAGGAGTGGTGCGTTTCCATTGGGATCCACCATTTCCCGTGTACTTTATATATACGCTAAAAAGAAATTGTCCCTATCTAAAACCCTGTTAATTCCCATAGCTTTGTAACATCTTTGTTTCTCTTGGATAAGAACATGGAGAATATTCCATGAAAATCCTCCTACAGTAAGGAAACCGTTTTAGACATAGAGTTGGAGACACAAGTTGTAGCATTGGAAAGAACCGGGTTCTCTGAGCATAGCAGTGATGTTAGAAATCGGTCCCGTGGCCTGAAACCCAAGAATTCGGGTTCCACATGTTTGGGCTCAGGTCTCTTCTCTTCGATATCAAATATGTTGCGTTGTACCTTACTGACATGCAGCATCAGTATTGTCTTGTAATGTTCGGTTGAATAACATTCAGATAAAATAAGGAAATTTCCTTTTTTGAGCAAAAGGCATGGATAATAGGGGTCTATGGTATCAATATTCTTTGGGCCCGATATCTTAGGCTTCGAGCCCCGAGCCAGGTTTACGACATCACCGATGTGCTAAGGGAAACAGACCCTTTCCAATGCAACCACTAACGTACAAAAACTCCGTGCTTCGTTGGTGAATAGAAGGTTCCCAACCATATACTTTCGGGGTCTGATATCTGAGAATATTAGGCCTTGGCTTGATTTGTGACTTCACCGCTGTGCTCAGGGCACCACGACCTTTCCATTGTCACCTCCCATGTCCAAGAACTACATATTTCATTGATGAATAGAAGGGACCTTAGCTCGAAACTTCAGGGCCCGATTTCTGACATCACCGCTGTGTTCAGAGGATCATTATTTATCGCCACCACTCGCACCAACAACTAACACGGTTTCCTTACTGCAGGAGAATAATCACCATGCTCTTTATATGTTATCGATTGCACATCACTTATTGGATACATAAATTATGGACAAGATTACATTTTCGAGTTAATAACTTATATGTATTTTTGAGACGTTTTACTGTCTTATTGATTTTTCAACAAACAAAGCTACAAGTTGGGCAGGGGCCTTTCACGAATGCCCTCTCTTCGCTAGCACTGTGGGCCCGTTAGTTACATCACTGGCTACTGTGAACGAGAACGGAGTTTTGAAATAGTTATAACTAATCGAGCAGTATTTTAAGTGATTTTGCAGAGGGCAGGGGAGGGCCCAACCGGAAATTTCCGGGTATCCGGGCGGCCCAGTCCACCTTTAGTCCGAATATTCGTCTTAGGATCTTCATCTTAACTACTTTCAGTCTAGGTCCTTTTCTCAGAGTAAGCGACCATGTTTCGCAACCATACAGAACAATATGCATATTTATCGTTTTATATATATTAAGCAGTTAGACAACGTTCAGCATTAATTATTTTTTAATTTTTATATTTCTCTTTATTTATTACATTTGTGCCAACAGCAAATTTACGAGCTATTTCGTTGTTTACAAATTACTTCATGCAGGCACTTTTCGAGACCAGAAATGAAAAAAAATAAGGATGAAACAAAAAGAAATGAGAAAAGAAGAATCAGCGTTAAAAATAAAATAACAACAGGAAGCTTTTGGTTACTCCTTATGAGGAGATTTGTATTACTTGCAATACGTGGTGGCGAGGTGGGCGGGATATCCTGGAAGAGTCAGGGAATTTTAAATTTCTAGAAAAGTTATGGAATTCTCAGAATTTCTGCTACTACAGTTGTCAGGAAGATTTCAAGCTTCCGAAAGCCTAGTGCCGTTGTGTAACAGCCTGGATATTTTTTAAACCATAATTTTCGTCACCGCATCCTTGCAGTATCAAACATGTTATTTCAAAAACAATTTTCTACTGCTCCTTTAACCTGCCATTTGGAACATACAGTAGTTGACGGAATAATAAAAACAGAAATTTATGTGGAAAGAAAGTTCTATTAACATTTGATTTAGCAGAGAAAGGAACGCAGATATTGTAAAGTATTTTACAAGATATTATTGAGTATGTAGTTTTTATAATAGTGAATATATGCTTTTTATAATAGTTGAGGTCAGAATGAAAGGAAAATTGTTATATTTGAATGAACAGAGGAAGAAAGTAAATAATGTAAAATCTTTTTCAATACGTTTTTTTTAATTATTTCTCGAGATTTCTTCATAGTTTATTAAAATACTTACCAACATATCCTCATTTTATTGTCCTAACAAAGCAATATGTGTTGATTGTAAAGTAGTTTAGGTTGATCGAGCACTGAGCCTTCATTATTTCATGTCACGCCCCCTCCCCCCCCCCTCCGTTACGCAATCCTAGCTAAACGAACCAATATGTGTTCCAGTAAAATAGTTTAGAATGATCGAACCCCTGGTGCGATGACCACAGTATTTCATGTCATGAACCCCCCCCCTTCACGAAATCCTGGTTACGTGCCTGACAGTGTTGTCAGAGATACTGTTGTCACATGTAATTTCTTGAGTACACAAGTTTTTCATGAACATGAAAGGATAAGGTTCAACTTAATTAAATTTGTCTGATAGTATCTAGTACATACTTTAACTCGGTTTGAATTGAATGCGTAAATCAATCTAATATGAAACGAAGCAAGATGGCTGATAAATTAATTATCTTATGAGAAAAAACATTTAAGAAAACATTTAAGCGTTTAAGAAAATTTAAAAAAATCATTATCATTAATATGTCTGTACGGTATTTTCTGTCCTGAATTTCAATATACGTAGTTTTCCCAATATCGAATAGAGATATCTTGTGTCTTGATTTTTCTGGTATTTATATTTTTCTCTTCGAATAACCAAAGGCCTAATCATTTCAAGAATTGTATACAATAACAAAATTAAAGAAGAAATTGATATTGTCAACTAACTTCACTGCTCTTAAATTGTGGCTACACTGTAAAGTAACATAAGACACAACTCAAATTTTCTCTTTCAAAACTTTACATTACAACACAATTTAAACACAACGTCAGTGACTATAAAACAGGTGTAGAAATTCATCAAAGACCTGGTTTTATTTTTACTGTCACACTTACCTAAGTCTGACGGAAGATGTGGTTGTGTCATTAACCAGTTTCTAATATGATACAAATCTTTTTTAATCTGTTGTTCATTTTCTTTCTGGTATTCCAACAAAAAGTCTATTTGAGCAGCTGTCAAATCTTCAAATGCCATTTCAGTTTTTAAAAACCAAAATGTTAATTAGCCAACAATTAAGATCTTTTACAGACAGACAAGAAGAGAAACTCAACATACAGTTCAACTTGACCAAGTAATGATTCTGTTAAATTTCCTGAAACAGAGGAACAAAACCATCCATAATTTGTTAAGAATTAAATAAAAAAAATCTAAGAAAAAGGTTAAAGTTACATCATTATTAGTACCGATGTCACTTCATAAACAGTAACACTTTTAATATGGTTCAAAGTATTTAGCAAACTAAATATTTTAGTATTTGAAAAATGCATAATTACGTAATATTGATATTTCAATAATATTCTCTACTTGAAAATTACGTAAACACTCATGGTGGACAGAAAAAAGGGTTTTTCGGTTTATAGAAAATGGAAAACCGGTTTCCGAAAAATTTCAAAAACTGTTTTCTTCAAAACCGGTTTGGTTTTTCAACGAAACCGGTTATCCGTTTTTCTCCAATACCGGTTCTATTTCTTACCAGAATAGTGTTTCTTTGTTCTCCGGAAACCGATTCCGTTTCCACAGAAATAGTTTTAGGTGTTTTACAAAAGTTTTCACCGAAACCAGTTTCGGTTAAAACTGAACCGGTTTTGAAGAAAACCGAAACCTGTTTCGTTGAAAAACCAAACCGGTTTTGGAGAAAATCGAAACCGGTTTCTGTGAATAATCGAAACGATTTTTGGACAAAGCCGAAACTGGTTTTGGGTGAAAAATCGAACCGGTTTTGGAGAAAACCCAAATGTCGGTTTTTCGGGTTTCGGTTTTTCTAAAAACCTATGGGGTGTTAATGAACTATACCGACAAACTGTAAGAGCTGATTTCTCACATCAAAATAAGAGGAAAAGTTTATATGGACTTATGGCGAAAAGTGCACAGTTTCAGAGCTAGGGCTGTCCAGAATCGCGAAAAACCCAAATTTCAACAGGCTCTATTTCGAATTCCAGAAACTATGGATGTTGGTCCTTATCAGCGTAAAGGAAACCACGCATACACAATCCAAAAGTGCTTATTTCGGCAATTTTCAATAGGTATACAAGGTTATTAACTACAGAGTGTAATTCTCAGATATGGTCTCAATAGAGCTTTGAGATATACCCTGATTTCAAGGAGGGTTCAAAGGAGGCAGAAGGTAAGCCTTGACAACAATGGACATCCAGTGCTTTGGAGGGAAGTTGGAAGTGTTAGGAACCGGCAGGTTCATGTTTTGTGTGTGTGTATGTGTGTGTGTGTGTCCGGAATAACTTGTGATGCTATGTATTTCTTCACGGTATATTTAACGTTTTCTTCACTTATAAGCGTGAAAGAAAACATCGCAGCATGCTTTTCTACGAGTACGAGAGACCGTACTGTTAGCGATCCTTAACATTTCCGACATCGCGCCAAAGATTTCAGTGTTCACTGATGTCAAGGTTTATTGTTTGCCTACTCTGGACTAATCATAAGGTCAGAGCATATCTCAAAATTCGGTTGATGGCATGTCTTGAAATTTCACCCTACAGGAAATACACTGCACACCCATTAAATAATAATGAAATATGCATTTTTGGATTGGGTATGTGTGACTTCCTTTACACTGATAAGGACCACCACTCCACGACTCCTCGAATTCGAAATAGGGCATGATTAAATTTGTCTTTTTCGCAATTTTGGAGAGCCCTAGCTCTGAAACTATGTACTTTTCCCCACAGGTCCATAGGCATTTTTGACTTATTTTGATGTGAGGAATCATCTCTTACAGTTTGTCGGTATAGTTCATTAACACCTTGTATATATATATATACACGTATATACAGGGTGTTCATTTATTATGTAACCAAAATTCACTGGTGTAATCCTCATACCTAAGCAATAAAAATATCCTTATGAACATAAGTCGAAAAACGCGTTGTTTCAAAGTTACGGAAAACCGAAATCGAGAAAATTGTAACTTTGAGGCTGCCTAGCTAGAAAACTGTGAGAGATGTGAAAGACTGTTAAAGAAATATTTGAAGAACTAAAATACTATCTAGCTAAATAACCATGTTTCAGTGTTGTGAAGATTCGGCGGAACGAATTTTATAGAGGGACATGCTGTATAGGTTCCGCTTTTCCACCTCTCTCTCTAAAATCATGTGCGCCCGTACAACTCAACTGTGAAACATAGGTATTTAGATAGATAATGTACTAGTTCCTCCAATAGTTCTTTGACCGCATTTGTTATCTCCCATTAATTGTATATACTGTAGTGACAAACCTTTGTTTTGTTAATCGATTCAAGGATGCCAAGAAAACATGTTATCACAAACCGCAACGCTATAGCAAAATTGGAAGTTGTTCAAATTAAATTTACTACTACTTCTGGTATCAATACAGATTTCTGTAGAGCAAAAATGGTAAGAGATATTGAGATGAAGTTGATTCAGCTTCCCAAGTGTAGGTTGTACTTCTTGCTCAACTCTCTATTGAATCTGAAAGTGATTAAAATTAATCGTTTTCGGTTTCAACATTTATCGCCATAGAACAAAAAATAGTAACAGATAACGACAAGTGGTTTCCTGCAATCTTTTCTGGGTGTCAAGAATACATACCATCACAATCCACAATACTCTCTCAAAACCGGAAGTGGTTGAAATTTACTACTACTTCCGATATCAATGCAGATCTTCGTAGAGAAGCACTGTAAGAGATATTGAGATTCAGTTTTCTACAATCGATTCAGCTTCCGAAGTGTAGATCCTATCTTCTCCTTTATCCATGTATTCAATCCGGAATTGGTTCCGGAATTGAATTTCCAGTTTCAACCTTTATGCCTTAGAACAAAAATATTTAGACATAGCGACTAATGGCGTTCTGATATAAATTCATCGTCCTAGGAACAGGTTCTATCTTTTATGCTGTTATTAATACTATTTGTTAACGATTTACCACCTGTAATAACATCTTCCCACAAACTTTTGTTTGCTGACGATCTAAAAATCTATCGCAGTATCTCCACGGAATTAGACGCAATTTCTTTGCAAAATGACATTAATGCTATTTCCCAATGGTGTGAATCAAACAAGTTGCTACTAAATATTAGAAAATGTAAAGTAGTATCATACACCAGGAAAATAAACTATGTACGCAATATGTATACTATTAATCAAACGCCAATTGAGAGAGTGGATAATGTTACTGATCTTGGAGTCACTCTGCAGTCAAACCTATCATTCGATATTCATGTCAACAGAGTAATTGGTGAGGCCTTTAGGAATTCTGGCTTTGTGATGAGATTAGGAGGTGATTTTTCTAATACTAATGCTCTCAAAACATTATACACCGCCTATGTACAGTCTAAGGTGGAATATGCAGCGATAATATGGGGTTTCAATAGTAAGAAATATATAAGTAAAATAGAAAACAATGAAAATAAATTTGTGCTCTTTTTGACATATAAAGAAACAGGTATATATCCAAAATTTGAGAACCACGAAGGTCTTCGAAACAAATATTCATTACAATCTCTTGAAAGCAGAAGAAGTCATTTCATATTATCTTCCTCACATAAAATAATTCATGGTGCAATACATTCAGAATATTTGTTATCAGAAATAAAAATTCGCGTCCCATATAGAGCAACGAGACCCCATAATGACATATTCCATCTCTCAGCGCAAAGGACTAATGCATTAGATGTATCACCTGTCAGAAAAATGTGTATATTGTATAATAAGATGTCACAAGAACACCCAGATATAGATATTTTTAGTTGCAAACAAAATTTTCATTTTACATAAATTTGTTGCATCCTGTATATCGTGCTATTTGTATTTTAACGTATATTTTGCTTTCATATTATTATTTTATTATATGTGTATTTTAAAGTGTATTAAATACACTTTACAACAAGGGAAAACTGTAAATAGGCATTTTCCTGTTGTTTTTCCGAAATAAATAAATAAATAAATAAACTATTAGGACCAATAGTTATAGACGTCCTACTTGAAGTTTGAGTATTGAATTTCCATAGTTTGAAAGATTACTGTAGGTTCACACTGTGAAACGAAACTGACTTGTTTAAACATTGAAGCTAGAGGCATCAATATCATAAATGTTTTCATGTTTGAAACGAATCATAGGTAAAATGAAGGTAATTCTGTTCACAGTACAACTGAAGATGAACTTCGTTGGAGTGAACATATCTTTATGCC